>NW_023605194.1:24887926-24980809 GCF_014898055.3 Talpa occidentalis
GGCTTTTAATGAATGGGTGTTGCACTTTGTCGAAGCTTTCTCAGCATCTATTGATATTATCATATGTTTTTATATTTCTTTTTGTTGATGTTTGGATAACGTTGATTGATTTTCGGATGTTAAACCATCCTTTTGCCCCTGGAATGAATCCACTTGGTCGTGGTGAATTACCTTATGGATACACTGTTGGATTCTGATAGCTAAAATTTTATTGAGGATTTTTGCATCAGTGTTCATTAGGAAGATTGGCCTATAGTTTTCTTTTTTTGTGTTGTCCTTGTTCGGTTTTGGTATTAGTGTAATGTTGGCTTCATAGAACGTGTTTAGGTATTATACCTTCCTTCTCAATTTTTTGGAAGAGTTTGTGAAGGATAGGTACAATTCGTCTCTGAATGTTTTAGAATTCATTTGTAAATCCATCAGGTCCTGGGCTTTTGTTTTTGGGGAGGTTTTTGATTACATTTCAATTTACCTACTTGGCTTCTAATTGGTCTGTTTAGGTGTTCTATTTCTTCTTTATCTAGCTTTGGTGATTGTAGAGTTGTAGGAATTTGTCCATCTCCTCTAGATTGTTAAACTTGTTTCCAATAAACTGTTCATAGTAGTTATTAATAATTCTTTTGATTTCTGCTGTGTCCGTTGTGATTTCTCCTCTTTCATTTATTATCCTATTTATTTGTGCTTTCTCCCTTTTTGCCTTGTGAGCCTGGCAAGGGGTTTATCTATTTTATTTATTTTTTCGAAGAACCAGCTCTTGGTTTCATTGATCTTTTGGATTGTTTTTTTATTTCGATTTCATTTATTTCTGCTTTGGTTTTTATTATTTTCTTTTCTTCTCTGGTTTTGGGGTTTTTGTTGTTCTTTTCTAGATCTTTGAGTTTCGAGATTAGGTTGTTTCTGAGTTCTTTCTTGTTTCTTGATGTGAGCATCTATTGCTATATTATTTTCCTCTTTACTTACTGCTTTTGCTCCATCCCATACATTTAGGAAATTGGTGTCCTCCTTGTCAATTCAATTCAAAGAATTTTTTAATTTCTTCTTTTATCTCCTCGTTAGTCCAGTGGACTTCCAGTAGTGTGGGTTTTCAATCTCCACGAGGTAGGAGAATACCTTGCCTTCTCTTTATGGTTTATTTCTAGTTTGATGCCTTCATGGTCAGAAAAGATGGTTGGTATGATTTCAATCTTGGTGAATCTGTTGATGTTTGTCTTGTGCCCCAGTATATGATCGATCCTAGAGAATGATCCGTGTGCGCTTGAGGAAAAATGTATACTCAGATTTTTTGGGGTTTAGTGTTCTATATATGTCTGTTAAGCCTAAGCACTCTAGATCCTTATTTAGAGCTTTAGTGTCTTTACTTATTTTTGTCTTGTTGATCTATCCATTGTTTGATAGTGGTGTTTGAAGTCTCCCACACGTATGTGTTTTTTCTCTGATGTCTGTTTTCAGAGATGCCAATAGTTTGTCTGATATATTTTGGTGCTCCTATTGTGGTCTCCTTCGTGGTGAATATGTTAATGACTGTTATTTCTTCTTGAAGTATTATCCCTTGATCAAATGTAATGACCACTGGGGTCTCTTTTTATCTTTTTAAGTTTGAAATCTGTTTTATCTGATATGAGTATAGGCTGTTCCTGCCTTCTTTTTGGTCCATTGCTTGTAGAATTGTTTTCCATCCTTTAACTTTGGGTCTATTTTTATCTTTTGCAGCTAAATGTGTGTCCTGAGAAGCAAAAGGTTGGGTTTTGTTTCTTAATCCAGCTGCAACTCTGTGTCTTTTTATTGGAGAGTTTAGTCCATTTACATTTAGAGTTAGTATTGATATGTTAGCATCTGTATATGCCATTGTGTTTGTCTTTCCTTTGATTTATTATTTATGTCTTTTAATAACTTTCTTTGGCCTTCTTTTGTTGTTATTCGTCCCTCTGAGGTTCTGGCTTTAGGACTCCTTGTAGTATTTTTTGGAGTGGGGGTTTAGTCGCAATGAAATTCCGGAGTTTCTGTTTGTCTGGGAAGGTCCATATTCTTTCTTCAAAGAGGAAGGAGAGCTTTGAGGGATAGAGTATTCTTGGTTGGCATCTGTTTTCTTGGAGTCTGTTGACTATGTCCCTCCACTCTCTCCTTGCCCGTAGTGTTTCTTCAGAGAAGTCTGATGTCAGTCTGATTGGTTTCCCTTTGAATGTTATCTGTTTCTTCTTCCTCTTGTTTAGTTCATTATTTTTTCTTTGTCTTGGATTCTTGGGAGATTTACTATTATGTGTCTTGCTGTATTTTTCCTTTCGTCATGGAAGTTTGGTGTTCTTCTTGCTTCTTGTACATCAATTTTCAGATCCTTCTTAGCGTTTGGGAGTTCTCTTCAATTATATCCATGAATATTTTCTCTGTTCCTACATCTCTCTCCTCTCCTTCTGGGATTCCTATAACTCTTATATTTCCTTTCCTCATGGAGTCAGATAGTTCCCGAAGTCTTTCTTCGGTCTTTTTCCTTCGTACTTCTCCTTCCTTTTCTGTTTTAGTTCTTTTTATTTCTGTGTCTTCAAGAGTACTTATTCGTTCTTCCATTCATCTATTCTGCTTTCACTGCTTTTCCCGACTGCTTTCCCAGAGTTCTTTAGCGTCTCCATTAATTCTTTGATCTCCTGCATTTCTTTTACTTCCCTCTTTAGGGACTCAATTTCATTCTTCTGGTCATTAATTATTTTTCCCCTTATCATTCATTGTTTTCCTTTATGACTTCTGTCAGTTTTTTATCACAGCAATTTTAAATTCTCTATCTGGAAGGCTCAGAAGTTCTTCCAAGTTACTGTCGTTGCAATCTGGTAGATGGTTTTCTTTTTGTGGTGTGCTATTTTGCTGAGGAGTTGCTGGATTGCATGTTGTTTTTCTACTCCCTACTGCCTGTTTTCTAATTTGCCGAATTCCTTGTGACACTGTGTTGCTGGTACTGGCCGGCATCTTGGGCGACCTTCCCAGCTCACCACTGGCTCCTCTGGGGAATTTCTGCTGGGTTCAGAAGTCTCCAGCAAGACAGGTCCCTGCTCTGTCTCCTCGGTGAGCCTTCTGCTGGGTTCACACAGTCTCCAGCAAGAAGGGTCCCTGCTGCAAAATGCCAGAGCTGGGGACGCGCTCCCCTGCAGGCCCGGTCTGCCCCAGCGACGGATGCTGCTCCCCTCTGGGCTGGAACTGCAGGCTAGAAGGTGCCCGCTGTGGGCAAGCCTCCCAGCTTAACCTCTGTCTCCTCGGTGAGCCTTCTGCTGGGTTCACACAGTCTCCAGCAAGAAGGGTCCCTGCTGCAAAATGCCGGTGCCGGCGACGCGCTCCCTGCACGCCGGTCTGCCCCAGCGGTGGGTGCTGCTCCCCTCTGTGCTGGAACTGCAGGCTAGAAGGCGCCCAGCATGGGCAAGCCTCCCAGCTTACCTCTGTCTCCTGGTGAGCCTTCTGCTGGTTCACACAGTCTCCAGCAAGAAAGATCCCTGCTGCAAAATGGCGATGCGGGAACGAGCTCCCCTGCACGCCCGGTCTGCCCCAGCGGTGGGTGCTGCTCCCCTCTGGGCTGGAACTGCAGGCTAGAAGGTGCCCGGTGTGGGCAAGCCTCCCAGCTTAACCTCTGTCTCCTTGGTGAGCCTTCTGCTGGGTTCACACAGTCTCCCAGCAAGAGGGTCCCTGCTGCAAAATGCCGGGTGCCGAGACGGCGCTCCCCTGCACGCCCGGTCCTGCCCAAGCGGTGGGTGCTGCTCCCCTCTGGGCTGGAACTGCAGGCTAGAAGGCGCCCAGCATGGGCAAGCCTCCCAGCTTACCTCTGTCTCCTTGGTGAGCCTTCTGCTGGTTCACACAGTCTCCAGCAAGAAAGATCCCTGCTGCAAAATGGCGATGCGGGAACGAGCTCCCCTCCCCTGCACGCCCGGTCTGCTCCAGCGGTGGGTGCTGCTCCCCTCTGGGCTGGAACTGCAAGGCTAGAAGGTGCCCGCTGTGGGCAACCTCCCAGCTTAACCTCTGTCTCCTCGGTGAGCCTTCTGCTGGGTTCACACAGTCTCCAGCAAGAAGGGTCCCTGCTGCAAAATGCCGGTGCCGGCGACGAGCTCCCCTGCACGCCCGGTCTGCCCCAGCGGTGGGTGCTGCTCCCCTCTGGGCTGGCTGGTCACATTCTGCAGATGCCTGCTCTGGTCCAGTGCGTCAGGGCAGACTCTAGTTTTTGCTTTTCAATGAAGCTCCTATATCCTTCTATCATGTTTTTAATCTTGCTGAGTAAAAGATTTCGGCTGGCAATCTCTATTTAAGCACTTTTTAAAAAAGATTTTATTTATTTATTTTTGTGTAGACAAACTCGGGTGTACGCCAGAGGTGCAGGGAATGAGAAGATACACCAGAGACAGAGTAGGGAACAGAGCAGGCGGATCTACTGAAACACACTGTGGAGGGGAGCAATGGGCCTAACACCAGGGATTGAAATCAGCCACCAGGGAGGCCATCTTTTCAGTCCTTTAATGCTTGTAATGTTACTGCTGACATCCAATGGCTGCTAACCTCCTATGTTACCCTCTTTCTCTTCAAGTTTTTAATATTTTGTCTTTGTCATTGGTTCTCAACAGGTTATTATTATGTGTCTTGGTGGATATAGGACTTGTATTATTTTGTTTGTAGTTCTTTGGCCTCTTGGATTACAGTATCTGGTTCGTTTCACAGGTTGAGATGGTTTTTTTTGAGATTTACTTCTTAAGTAAATTTCTATGCCTTTCTGAAATGCGGCCATTGTAACAAATAGAGAGAAACCTTAAAGGATTTAATGCAGCAAAGAAAGTCAAAGTGATAAAAACAAATACTGGGCATTTACAAAGCAGACAATTTGACAGCATAAAATACTCAAAAATCAGTGACATTGATAAACATTCTGAGGGCTCTGAAGGATGGGGCAGGGAAAGGGACAAGGCGACATGTGCAATGGTGGTAGGGGAATTAAAAAAGGAAAAAAGTCACTTTTTTAAATGACAGAAAAATAAAATGTATAATTATATTTTTTAAATGAGAATTAATAAGCTAGCCTGTATGACTGTACCATATGTAAATGTTATAGGTAACTAGTTAAAGAAATAGCTGTTAATATGGGAAATGCATTGGACATAAACTCATTAACTTCAATTGTCATGTTGGATTGTTTCTCCCAAAACAAATAAAAAAATGGTCTAACTACATAATTATTTTTCTGTAATTGAGTAATTGAGGGTATTGTTACATACACTGTATGTGATTCAGAGGTATAGCATCTCAGCTGCTCAGATGCCTGTCCTCACACATTCTGTGATATTGTTTGAACATTTCATCATTTCTCTTTGTATATCATGTATGCTAATTAATAGGTACATATAGATACACATTAATCCTAGCTTATGTGAGAGTTGTGTGTGTGTGTGTTTGTGTGTGTATATATATATATATATATATGTGTGTGATGCAATTACCTCTTTAGGTGTATTTCTTGGTACATATTGATGCTAATAATGATGTCGGGGGACTGATATAATAGGTGTTCTCTTTTCTCATCAGTCTTACTTGTGTTTTGTCAGCTAAGGCGCAGGAGGCGATAGAACGAGTGATTTGCAGACACCGGAGCCCCAGCATGCAGGACAAGAGCCACATGCCCTACATGGAAGCCTTGGTGCACAAGGTCCAGAATACACTGACCTGTTCCCCGGGAACCTGCCCCATGCAGTGAACCTTGACACCAGATTCAGGAACTATCTCATCCCCAAGGTAGGTTGGTTGTATCTTTACTGACATCATGATTCTACTCAAAAGTTCCTCTTTTCACAGCATGGGTGCAGTCCTCCAGACAAGCTGAGCAAAATATAAAAATCATATATGTGACAAGTTGATGAGTTTGATGTTGTTTCCATTTGAGACCACAAAGTTTGATATTAGTTTTTGGGCACCGGCACTGTAAGTCTTTCACATTTGTTCTGTCTCTTTAGTGAGTGGCTAATCTTACTATTTATATTACCAAATAATGTTAGCACCACTGAGTCAATATTCCAAAAGAGAGTTCTGGATATATTAGATCAATTCAGAAAGAGTTAACATCGTGATATATTGAATTTTTCTTTAATATTCTCTTTTTTTTTTGTACATTAGCTTGCAAATTTTGTGTTTGATTTTTCCTAAGTACTTAATGTTATTGTTGTCACAATAATCTTTAAGTGCCTTTTACATTACTTTTATCTGTCAAATTGAAGTAAAATCACTTTCAAACTTTGATGACCTTACACGGAGAACCATTTTTTTTTTAAAGATTTATTTATTTATGCATACAAGAACTTGGGTATAGGCCAGAGGTGCAGGGGGTGAGAAGATTCACCAGAGACAGAGTGGGGAGCAGAACAGGCATATTGACTGAAATACACTGCTGAGGGGAGCAGCATGGGAGACAGGAGAGGTCTGCTGTACCATGGGGGTCACCTCCCTGGCCAGGGATCAAACTCATGCTGCAGAACTCGTGCTGCAGTAGCTGCGGATTGCTTCATTGTGCTGACACTTAACCACTTGCGCCACCAGGGAGGCCCAAGAACTTTTTGACTTTAGAGCCATTACTAATAATTTGTTTCTAGACTACTTTGTAATTTCTGCATATATCATGCTGCTATCTTTATTTCTTTTCTGATATGTAGGAGAGTAGATGATTATCATCTCACTCTTGGAAAGACGGTCTTATGTATATCTTGGAAGAAACCCTTCATCAGATTAGGAACTGTATCCTCTTATTTTTTAATCATTTTTTGTCAGAATATATATCAAGTTTATCATATCAATTTCTGTCTCTATTGGTATAGCTTTCCATATTAGCTTCACTTTTCCTGGTAGATATCCCTCTTTTAAGTATACACATGGCTTGATTTGAGTTGCTGTATTTCGTTCAGGACTTTCCTATTTCCATTTGTAAGAGACTTCCTTGGGATGGTGGTCTACTTTCATTATTTCGCACGGGGCTGCCCAGTGACCCAGGATTATTTACTGGAGAAATTTTGCTTGTTCTGTCATTTACTATTGGCTCCTTGGTCTTGATTAATTCTCCCTATGTGTTGGGGTGTATATCACGGCTCTCAGTTTTCTCCCATTGGTCTGTGTGTTTTTGTTCCATCCAGTGCTTTCTAACATGTAATTTCTGTGTCTATTCACGCCTCCCACTTGGTATTCTGCAAGCTACTGTTTAATTTGAAATCAGGATATTTGATATTAAAATTTAAAATCAGATAAATTAAAATTAGTATTTTGTTGGGGAGAGAATATAATAAGATGCAAGACTAATGCTCACCTTGGAGAAAAGAGAATTAATGGCTTTGCTAGGAGGTCATGGGGCTTGCCTGATGATTTCAGCTTTGTTTCAAGGATTAGGATCACATTCACTGTTTTCACCAAAGGACATAATGAGGAAAATACTTCTTGTGTTTGTAGTTGGGTCAAAGAGTAATTGAACTCATTCTCCTATTTCAAGTTCAATAATAATAGGGCCTGGGGGTAAGTAGGATTGTCCATCTTTCCCATTTGCTCTCATTGGGAATGATCATTCCCATCTGCTTGGGATACACTGACATAGAATATGCAATACTGCACAGCTGAGTGTGCCTTCTACCATTACATAATGATTTCTGCTCTCAAACCTGGATCCGTGGACCAAGGTATGGTCTAAGACAGAAGTTGGTAAAAACTTTCTCTAGTGGGCCAGACCGTAACCATTTTAAATTTATGGTGGTTGGAGCGTCTGACTCCAGTGTTGAAATCTGCCATTTTAGCGTGGAATCCATCCACATTTTAGCTCCTTTGTTTAGTACTGATCCGTTCAAGTAGTTTTTACTTTGGTAAAAGTAGTGTAGAAATAGTGGTCATGATTCTGTATGAATAGCCATTGTTTGAACAACAGTTGATGAGAATATATTTGCTGTATCTTTTTATTTTTGGGGGAGAAAGGGTGTTTTTATTTAATGGGTATAGAATTTGTTTTACAAGATGAAAGAATTCTGGAGATGTGTTTCACAAAAATGACATATTTTACACTACTGAACTGTACTCTTACAGATGGCTAAGGTGGTAAGTTTTATGTTTGATGTTTATTATCATAATTAAAATAAAGTGCACTCAAAAAACATTTTTCATTGCTGATATGTTGATAGTAAATTTGGTGTTGTCCACAAATATGTTGACCTTGATCTGGAAAGATAGCAGGTACACCGATTAGCTCTCACTTCTCCCCTGTCTTCTTTGTTTTTTTTTTTTTTTTGGATAAGACAGTATAACTGTCTTTAATCTGCTAGGGGTAATTTTTCTGGCTTTTTAATTTTTTTTTTAAATTTTCTTACATTGTTCTGTTTTGTACCACTTTTTTCTAAAAAGGATTTATTTATTTATGCATACAAGAGGCTGAGGTACAGGCCAGAGATGTGGGGATGCAGGGTATGTGTAAGAGGATTCACCAGAAGCAGAGCAGGGAACAGAACAGGCAGACTGACTGAAATAAACTGCTGAGGGGAGCACCAGGCAAGACAGGAGAGTCTGCTTCGCCATGTGGGTTGCTCCCTGTCTGGCTGGGGATCGAATTCATGCCACAGAGGCTGCAGATTGCTTCTTAGTGTGGTGCTTAACCCCTTGTGCCACCAGGGAGGCCCCATACTGCATATTTTTACATTCCTACATTATTCATTTTCATACTATATTTGATTTCTCAGCTCAGGTCTAGTCCCCATAAATCTCCCACCACCACACCACCCATGAACCATCACTACAGTCCCTTGTGCTCTCCCCTCCCCTTATCTGAGCCATCTCTCTCCCCCTCCCTTGCTGCATCCCTAGATCTATAGTTTGCCTGCAAATTTTCCCTTTCTCTTTTTTTTGACCCTTAGTTTGGTTTCCCTATATTCTTCCTGTAAATTGAAACCATCTGATATTTTTCTTTTTCCTTCTTACTCATTTCACTGAGTATAATCCCTTCTTGTGCCATCCATGTTGCTGTGAATGGCATGAGTTTATCATTTTTGATTGCTGAAAAGTATTCCATTGTATATACAGACCACATCTTGTTGATCCAGGAATCTGTTTTGGGGCATTTAGGTTGTTTCCATATCTTACCTATTATAAATAATGCTGCAATAAACATGGGAATGCAGGGTTCCTTTTCAGTTAATGTTTAATGTTTTTGTGTCCTTTGGTTTGATTCCTAGCAGTGGAATCTCTGGGACATATGGTAGATTGATTGTCAGTAATTTGAGGAGCCTCCACACACTCTCCATAGTAGTTGGACCAGTTTGCACTCCCACCAACAGTGCAGGAGAGTTCCTTTTTCTCCACACCCACACCAACATTTGTTGTTGCTAGTTTTTTTAATATGTGCCATTCTCATTGGTGTGAGATGGTATCTCATGGTAGTTTTGATCTGCATTTTGCTGATTGCAAGTGATGTTGAACATTTTTTCATATGCCTGTTGGCCATTTGCATTTCCTCTTCGGAGAAGTTTCTTTTTAGCTCTTCTGCCCATTGTTTGACAGGATTATTTTCTTTGTTGTTGTTGAGTCTCATCAGCTCTTTGCAGATTTTTGTGATCAGTCCTTATCATTAGTGTTGTGTGCAAAAATGTTCTCCCAGTTGGTGGGGTTTCTCTTTGTTTGGTAATTGTCTCTTTTGCTGTGCAGAAGCTCTTTAATTTGATGTAGTCCCAGCTGTTGGTTTTTGCCTTCACTATCACTGCTTTGGGTGATGTGTCTGTAAAGATGTCTTTGAGGTGCATGTTACGTAGTGTTTCGCTAATATTTCCTTCTATATATTTTATGGTTTCAGGTCTATGTCTAGTTTTTAATCCATTTTGAGTTGATTTTTGTGCATGGTGTGAGGTAGTAGTCGTTTCATTCTTTTGCATGTAGCAACCCAGTTTTCCCAGCACCATTTATTGAACAAACTTTCTTTGCTCCAGTGCATAGTCTTTGCTCCTTTGTCAAAGATTAGTTGACCATAAATCTGTGGGTTTATTTCTGGATTTTCTATTTGATTCCATTGGTCTGTGTGTCTGTTCTTGTTCCAATACCATGCAGTTTTGATATGGTATTGGAGTATATGGCTTTGTAGTATAGTTTGAAGTCTGGGCGTGTGATGCCTCCATTCCCTTCTTTTTTTTTTCAAGAGAGCTTTGGCTATTCGGGGTTTTTTGTGATTCCATATGAATTTCATCAATAATTGTTCTATTTATTTGAAGAATGACATTGAAATTTTAATTAGAATAGTATTGAATGTGTAGATTGCTTTTGATAAGATGGCCATTTTGATAATGTTAATTCTTCCGTTCCATGAGCAGGGGATGTCTTTCCATTTCTTTGTGTCTATTTCTATTTCTTTTAACAGTGTTTTATTGTCCTTTACTTCTTTTGTTAGATTTATTCCCAGGTATTTGATATTTTTGTTTCAATAATAAAAGGAATGTTTTTCTTGATTTCTTCTTTTTCAGATTTATTGCTTGTGTGTAGGAAGGCTGCTCATTTTTGTGCGTTGATTTTGTATCCTGCTACTTCACTGAACGGATTCATGAGTTGAATTAGTTTTTCTGTGGAGTTTTTGGGGTTCTCTATGTATAGTATCATCTCATCTGCAAATAGTGATAGTTTTTTTTTTAATTTTTTTTTAATTTTTATTTATTTATTTTTTTTTATAAATTTTATTGTTATATTCCCCATACAATTGCCCCCCCATTCTGACCCCAATCCCTCCCCTCCCGCCCCCGCCCCCCTAAAAGTGTCTCTGGTTCATAGTTTTTTGTTGATTTTGATTTTCACTTTCTTATAGTTATTCATTTTCCTGGTCCCTTATTTAAGTTTTCTAGATTCCTGCTATGAGTGAGACCATCCGGTATTTTTCTTTTTCTTTTTGGCTTATTTCGCTGAGCATGATCCCTTCCAGCGCCATCCATGTTGCTGCAAATTGCATGTGTTTATCTTTTTTGAATGCTGAGTAATATTCCATGGTATATATGTACCACATCTTCTTGATCCAGTCATCTATTTTTGGGCATTTGGGTTGTTTCCAAAGCTTAGCTATTGTAAACAGTGCTGCTATAAACATAGGGGTGCAGGTGCTCTTTGGAACCGATGTTTCTGTGTCCTTTGGGTAAATACCTAGGAGTGGAATTGCTGGATCATATGGAAGCTCTATGTTTAGTAGGTCAAGAAATCTCCACACAGCACTCCATAGTGGTAGGACCAGTTTGTACTCCCACCAACAGTGCAGGAGAGTTCCTTTTTCTCCACACCCTCGCCAACATTTGTTGTTGCTAGTATTTTTAATATGTGCCATTCTCACTGGTGTAAGATGGTGTCTCATGGTAGTTTTGATTTGCATTTCCCTGATGACAAGTGATGTTGAACATTTTTTCATATGCCTGTTGGCCATTTGCATTTCCTCTTCAGAGAAGTTTCTTTTAGCTCTTCTGCCCATTTTTGACAGGATTATTTTCTTTGTTGTGTTGAGTCTCATCAGCTCTTTGCAGATTTTTGTGATCAGTCCTTTATCATTAGTGTTGGGTGCAAAAATGTTCTCCCAGTTGGTGGGTTTCTCTTTGTTTTTGTTATTGTCTCTTTTGCTGTGCAAAAGCTCTTTAATTTGATGTAGTCCCAGCTGTTTATCTTTGCCTTCACTATCACTGCTTTGGGTGATGTGTCTGTAAAGATGTCTTTGATGTGCAAATCACGTAGTGTTTCGCCTATATTTCCTTCTATATATTTTATGGTTTCAGGTCTTATGTCTAGTTCTTTAATCCATTTTGAGTTGATTTTTGTGTATGGTGTGAGGTAGTGGTCAAGCTTCATTCTTTTGCATGTAGCGACCCAGTTTTCCCAGCACCATTCATTGAACAAACTTTCTTTGCTCCAATGCATAGTCTTTGCTCCTTTGTCAAAGATTAGTTGACCATAAATCTGTGGGTTTATTTCTGGATTTTCTATTCGATTCCATTGGTCTGTGTGTCTGTTCTTGTTCCAATACCATGCAGTTTTGATGATTATGGCTTTGTAGTATAGTTTGAAGTCTGGGAGTGTGATGCCTCCATTTCCTTCTTTTTTTTTCAGGAGAGCTTTGGCTATTCGGGGTTTTTGGTGATTCCATATGAATTTCATCAATAATTGTTCTATTTCTTTGAAGAATGACATTGAAATTTTGATTGGAATAGCATTGAATCTGTATATTGCTTTTGGAAGGATGGCCATTTTAATAATGTTTACTCTTCCAATCCATGAGCAGGGGATGTCTCTCCATTTCTTTGTGTCTTCTTCTATTTCTTTTAACAGTGTTTTATAGTTTTCTTTGTATAGGTCCTTTACCTCTTTTGTTAGATTTATTCCCAAATATTTGATTTTTTTTGTTTCAATAACAAAAGGGATGGTTTTTTTGATTTCTTCTTCTTCTTCAGATTTATTGTTTGTGTATAGGAAGGCTACTGACTTTTGCGTGTTGATTTTGTATCCTGCCACTTTACTGAACTGATTGATGAGTTGAATTAGCTTTTCTGTGGAGTTTTTGGGGTTCTCTATGTATAATATCATATCGTCTGCAAATAGTGATAGTTTGACTTCTTCTTTTCCTATTTGGATTTCTTGGATGTCTTTCTCTTGTCTTATTGCCCTGGCTAGGACTTCCAGTATTATATTGAAAAGCAGTGGTGAGAGTGGACATCCTTGTCTTGTTCCAGATCTTAATGGAATTGCTTTCAGCTTTTCACCATTGAGAATGATACTGGCTGTTGGCTTGTCATAGATGGCCTTTATGATGTTGAGGTATGTTCCTTTTATCCCAAGAATTTCAAGGGCTTTTATCATGAATGGGTGTTGCACTTTGTCGAAAGCTTTCTCAGCATCTATTGATATTATCATATGGTTTTTATATTTCTTTTTGTTGATGTGTTGGATAATGTTGATTGATTTTCGGATGTTAAACCTTCCTTGTGTCCCTGGAATGAATCCTACTTGGTCGTGGTGAATTATCTTATGGATACATTGTTGGATTCTGATAGCTAAAATTTTATTGAGGATTTTTTTTTTTTTTTTTTTTTTTTAATAAATTTTATTGTTATATTCCCCATACAATTGCAGCCCCCCCATTCTGACCCCAATCCCTCCCCTCCCACCCCCGCCCCCCTAAAAGTGTCTCTGGTTCATAGTTTTTTGTTGATTTTGATTTTCACTTTCTTAAGTTTATTGAGGATTTTTGCATCAGTGTTCATTAGGGAGATTGGCCTGTAGTTTTCCTTTTTTGTGTTGTCCTTGTTTGGTTTTGGTATTAGTGTAATGTTGGCTTCATAAAACGTGTTTTGTATTGTCCCTTCCTTCTCAATTTTTTGGAAGAGTTTGTGAAGGATAGGCACTAATTCCTCTCTGAATGTTTGGTAGAATTCATTTGTAAATCCATCAGGTCCTGGGCTTTTGTTTTTGGGGAGGTTTTTGATTACCATTTCAATTTCGCTAATTGTAATTGGTCTGTTTAGGTGTTCTATTTCTTCTTTATCTAGCTTTGGGTGATTGTAGAGTTGTAGGAATTTGTCCATCTCCTCTAGATTGTTAAACTTGTTTCCATATAACTGTTCATAGTAGTTACTGATTATTCTTTTGATTTCTGCTGTGTCCGTTGTGATTTCTCCTCTTTCATTGATGATCCTGTTTATTTGTGCTTTCTCCCTTTTTTCCTTTGTGAGCCTGGCTAGGGGTTTGTCTATTTTATTGATTTTTTCAAAGAACCAGCTGTTGGTTTCATTGATCTTTTGGATTGTTTTTTTAGTTTCAATTTCATTTATTTCTGCTTTGGTTTTTATTATTTCTTTTCTTCTACTGGTTTTGGGTTTTTTTTGTTGTTCTTTTTCTAGATCTTTGAGCTTCGAGATTAGGTTGTTTCTTTGCGTTCTTTCTTGTTTCTTGATGTGAGCTTCTATTGCTATATATTTTCCTCTTATTACTGCTTTTGCTGCATCCCATACATTTAGGATATTGGTGTCCTCCTTGTCGTTCATTCAAAGAATTTTTTAATTTCTTCTTTGATCTCCTCATTAGTCCAGTGGTCTTCCAGTAGTGTGGTTTTTAATCTCCAGAGGTATGAAAGTTCCTTGCCTTCTTTTTATGGTTTATTTCTAGTTTGATGCCTTCATGGTCAGAAAAGATGGTTGATATGATTTCAATCTTGGTGTATCTGTTGATGTTTGTCTTGTGCCCCAGTATGTGATCGATCCTGGAGAATGATCCGTGTGCGCTTGAGAAAAATGTGTACTCCGTTTTTTTGGGGTTTAGTGTTCTATAGATGTCTGTTAAGCCCAATTGCTCTAGGTCCTTATTTAGAGCTTTGGTTTCTTTACTTATTTTTTGTCTTGTTGATCTATCCATTGTTGATAGTGGTGTGTTGAAGTCTCCCACTACGTATATGTTTTCTCTGATGTCTGTTTTCAGAGAGGACTACAGTTGTCTGATATATTTTGGTGCTCCTTCGTTTGGTGAGTATATGTTAATGAGTGTTATTTCTTCTTGAAGTATTGTCCCCTTCATCATAATGTAGTGACCATTGGGGTCTCTTTTTACCTTTTTGAGTTTGAAATCTGTTTTATCTGATATAAGTATAGCTGTTCCTGCTTTCTTTTTTGGTCCATTTGCTTGTAGGATTGTTTTCCATCCTTTAACTTTGAGCCTATTTTTATCTTTTGTAGCTAAATGTGTTTCCTGGAGACAGCAAAAGGTTGGGTTTTGTTTCTTAATCCAGGCTGCAACTCTGTGTATTTTTATTGAAGAGTTTAGTCCATTTACATTTAGAGTTAATATTGATATGTTAACATCTGTATTTGCCATTGTGTTTGTCTTTCCTTTGATTTTATTTATTTATTCTTTTAATAACTTTTTTTTTTGGCCTTCTTTCATTGTTATTCGTCCCTCTGAGGTTCTGGCTTTAGGACTCCTTGTAGTATTTTTTGGAGTGGGGGTTTAGTTGCAATGAAATTCCGGAGTTTCTGTTTGTCTGGGAAGGTCCACATTCTTTCTTCAAAGAGGAAGGAGAGCTTTGCGGGATAGAGTATTCTTGGTTGGCATCTGTTTTCTTGGAGTCTGTTGACTATGTCCCTCCACTCTCTCCTTGCCCGTAGTGTTTCTTCTGAGAAGTCTGATGTCAGCCTGATTGGTTTTCCTTTGAATGTTATCTGTTTCTTCCCTCTTGCCAGCTTCATTATTTTTTCTTGTCCTGGATTCTTGGGAGCTTTACTATTATGTGTCTTGCTGTATTTTTCCTTTCGTCATGGAAGTTTGGTGTTCTTCTTGCTTCTTGTATATCAATTTCAGCTCCTTCTTCACATTTGGGAAGTTCTCTTCAATTATCTCTTTGAATATTTTCTCTGTTCCTACTTCTCTCTCCTCTCCTTCTGGTATTCCTATAACTCTTATATTTCCCTTCCTCATGGAGTCAGATAGTTCCCGAAGTCTTTCTTCGTTCTTTTTCCTTCGTACTTCTCTTTCCTTTTCTGTTTTGGTTCTTTTTATTTCTGTGTCTTCAAGATTACTTATTCTTTCTTCCATTTCATCTATTCTGCTTTCATTGCTTTTCCCAGAATTCTTTAGTTCTTCCATTAATTCTTTGATCTCCTGCATTTCTTTTACTTCCCTCTTTAGGGACTCAATTTCTTTCTTCTGACCATTGTTTTCCCTCTCTAGGGACTCAATTGCATTCTTCTGATCGTTGATTATTTTTCCCTTATCATTGTTTTCCTTTATGACTTCTGTCAGTTTTTTAATCACGGCAATTTTAAATTCTCTTTCTGGAAGGCTCAGAAATTCTTCCAAGTTATTGTCGTTGCAATCTGGGGGCTGGTTTTCTTTTTGTGGTGTGCTTTTTCTCTGGAGAGTTGCTAGGTTGCGTGTGGTTCTTCTCCTCCCTACTGTCTGTTTTCTAATTTGCCGTATGCGTTGGCACACTGTGTTGTTGGGACTGGCCGGCATCTTGGGTGGGCTTCTCTGTTCCCCTCTGGTTCCTCCAGGAGTCATCTGTCAGTTCAAGCAGTCTTTACTGGAGAAATGTCCCTGTTCTAAAATGCCGATGTGGGGACACACTCCCCTGTGCGCCTGGTCTGCCCCGGCGGTGGGTTCCTGCTCCCCTCTGGGCTTGGACTGCAGGCCAGAGGGGGTCTGGCGTGGGCGAACTTCCCCGCTCACCTCTGGCTCCTGAGGAAGCCTTCTGCAGGTAGTCTTTACTGAAGAAATGTCCCTGTTCAAAAATGGTGATGTGGGACACACTCCCTGTGCGTCTGGTCTCAGGCACACTCTTCTGCGTGCCTGGTCTGCCCCGGCTGTGGGTGCTCGCTCTCCCTGTGGGCTCAGACTACTTGTTCGGAAGGGGCCCGGTGTGGGCTAACTCCCCAGCTGGCCACTAGCTCCTTCAGGAGCCTCTGCTGGCTTCAAGTCGCTAGGTGGCGCCAGAGATCTCTCCTAGAGCCCTTGGGGACATGATTTTCCACCTCGTGGGACAGGGAGCAGAGCGGGGATGGTAGGGTACACCTCAACGGCTTTGGGGTGCTGTGTCTGCCTTGTGCCCCACCGTCGTGGGGAACCCACGCCCCTAATTTCGTGCCCCGGGTCTCAGTTCCAAAGCCCTCAGTTCCAGGACATGGGCTGTAGCCCAGATCAGTGGCGCGGGAATGGCACCTTTTGAATCCCGCTCCCCTGCCTGGGCGCCTTGTTCCTGCTCACTCAGGGAGGGCCTCCGCGCGTCTCCCCGCAAGCCTAGGTCGCAGGCGCGGGGACCTGGGCAGCTGCGATCCGATCCGGATCCGCGTCTGCTTTTTCAGCGCGCAGCTTTCCGCGCAAGCTTACCGGGCAGCCCGGGGCTGTGTGCTGGTGCTGCTCTCCTCCTGGGGGGCGGGGCTCTCTTTAATGGCGCCTGGAGCTCACCTCCGTGGCGGATACTGCAGGGTTCTCCACAGCTCCCGTTCACAGCGTGTGGTGGCTGCAATAGTTCCTTTCCACTCACAGTCCCGCTTGCTGCGTCCGTTGTTCTTGTTGGCCGTTTTGGTTTGTTGTTTCCCTCCTCTCTGCCGGTCCGGAGAGTGCCGCCTCTGTGGGCGGGGGAGGGGAGCAGGGTTCTGCGCTTTCCTCCCTTCTGGTCCTCTTTTATGGCAACTTTCTTCTTCGGGCAGTTTGCTGGAGTCACCCGTTTATCTTCCGTGTCCCGGTTCTCACTGGGACCTGCCGCTTTTCCTCCCTATTAACTTTTTTTAATGGGAGATCTTACTCGCAGCGTCTCCTTGCCGCCATGTTGCTCCGCCCCCCAAATAGTGATAGTTTGACTTCTTCCTTGTCTATTTGGATCCTTGTATGTCTTTCTCTTGTCTTAATGGGAATGCTTTCAGCTTTTCACCATTGAGAATGATACTGGCTGTGGTCTTGTTGTATATGGCCTTGATGATGTTGAGGTGTGTTCCTTGTATCCCGAGAATTTCAAGGGCCTTTATCATAAATGGGTGTTGTACTTTGTCAAATGCATTCTCAGCATCTATGGACATTATCATATGGTTTTTATATTGCTTTTTGTTGATGTGTGGATTACATTGATTGATTTTCTGATGTTGAACCATCCTTGTGTCCCCGGAATAAATCCTACTTGGTTGTGGTGAATTATCTTATGGATGCATTGTTGGATTCTGTTGGCAAGGATTTTGTTGAGGATTTTTGCATCAGTGTTCATTAGGGAGATTGGCCTGTAATTTTCTTTTTTTGTGCTGTCTTTGTTGGGTTTTGGTATCAGTGTAATGTTGGCTTCGTAGAACATATTTGGTAATATTCCTTCTTTTTCAACTTTTTGAAAGAGTTTGTGTAAGTTAGGCACTAATTCACTGCTGAACGATTGGTAGAATTCATTTGTGAAGCCTTCTGGGCCTGGGCTTTTGCTTTTGGGGAGTGCTTTGAGTACTGCTTCAATTTCGCTGCTTGTAATTGGTTTGTTTAGTTGTTCTATTTCTTCTTTGTCCTGCTGTGGGTGATGATACCATTCTAGGAATTTGTCCATCTCTTGTAGGTTGTTGAATTTGTTTGCGTGTAAGTGTTCACAGTAATCTCTGATTATTCTTTTGATTTCTACTGAATCTGTTGTGATTTCTCCTCTTTTATTTATAATCCTATTTAAATGTGTTTTCTCCCCTTTTTTCTTTATGAGCCTTGCTAAAGGTTTGTCTATTTTGTTTATTTTTTTTTCAAAGAACCAACTATGGTTTCATTGATCTTTGGATTGTTATTTTAATTTCTAATTCATTTATATCTGCTTTGATTTTTATTATTTCCTTTCTTCTTCTGGCTGTAGGGTTTTTTTTTTTGTTGTTGTTGTTGTTGTTCTTTTCCTATTTCTTTGAGATGTGAGATTAGGTTGTTTCTTTGAGTTTTTTCTTGTTTGAGCTTGATGTGAGCTTATATTGCTATATATTTTCCTCTTATTACTGCTTTTGCTGCATCCCATACATTCTGGAAAGTGGTGGCCACCTTGTCATTCAACTCAAAGTATTTTTTAATTTCTTCTTTGATCTCCTCATTAGTCCAGTGGTCTTCCAGTAGTGTGGATTTCAATCTCCATGAAGTGGAAGGGTTCCTTGTTTTCTGTTCATGATTTATTTCTAGGTTGATGCCTTTATGATCAGAGAAGATAATTCGAATGATTTTGATTTTCATGTATCTGTTGATATTTGTCTTGTGGCCCAGTATGTGATCGATTCTAGAGAATGATCCATACACACTTGAGAAAAATGTGTACCTGGATTTTTTTTGGGTGCAGGGTCCTATAGATGTCTGTTAAGTCCATGAGTTCCATGTCTTTATTTAGGGCTCTAGTGTCTTTGTTTATTTTTTGTCTCGTTGATCTGTCCATTGGTGAGGGTGGGGTGTTCAAGTCTCCCACTATATATATATTTTCTTTAATATCTGTTTGCAGAGCTGATAATAATTGTCTAATATATTTTGATGCCCCTTTATTTGGTGAGTATATATTGATGAGTGTTATATCTTCCTGATGTATTGTCCTCTTGATTATAATGTAGTGTCCATCTATGTTTCTTTTTACTTTTTTTAATCTGAAGTCTATTTCATCTGATATAAGTATGGCTGTTCCTGCCTTCTTTTTTGGTCCATTTGCTTGTAGGATTATTTTCCAACCTTCTACTTTCAGTCTGTGTTTATCTTTTGTGGTTAAATGTGTTTCCTGGAGATAGCAGAAGGTTGGATTTTGTTTTTTAATCCAGCCTGCTACTCTGTGTCTTTTTACTGATGAGTTTAATCCATGTACATTTAGAGTTAATACTGATATGTTGGCATCTGTGTTTGCCATTTTGTTTGTCTTCTTGTGATTTTATTCCTTGCTTTATTCTGTTCTTCTTGTTCATTCCTCTGTTGGTTTTGGCATTAGACTTCTTGTAGAATTTTTTTGGAGTGGGAGTTTTGTTGTAATGAATTTCTGGAGTTTCTGTTTGTCTGAGAAGGTCCATATTTTTTCTTTGCAGGGTAAAGTATTCTTGGTTGGCATTTGCTGTCTTGATGTTGGCTGAATATGTTACTCCATTCTCTTCTTGCCCGTAATGTTTCTTCGGAGAAGTCAGAAGTTAACCTGATTGGTTTTCCCTTATAAGTTATCTGTTTCTTCCCCCTTGCCAGTTTCATTATTTTTTCCTTTTCTTGGACTCTTGCAAGCTTTACCATTAGGTGTCTTGCTGTAGTTTTCTTTTCATTATGGTAATTGGGGGTTCTTATCACTTCTTGTATATCTATATTCATGTCATTTTTCGTGCTTGGGAAGTTTTCTTCAGTTATCTCCTTGAATAATTTCTCAGTTCCTTTGTCTTTCTCCTCACCTTCTGGAATGCCTATAACTCTTACATTTCTCTCTTTATGGAGTCTGATAATTGTCTAAGAGTCTCCTCATACTGCTTCATTTGCACTTCTCTCTCCTTTTCTCTTTTGGTTCTTTTTATTTCTGTATCTTTGATGGTACTGATCCATTCTTCCATTTCATTGATTCTGTTTTTCATTGCTTTCCCCAGAGTTCTTTATCTCCTCTAGTTATCTTTTTATCTCCTGTGTTTCTTTTCTTTCCTTTCTTAAGGTATCAATTTCATTCTTCAGTTCAGTGATTGTTTGTCTCAAATCATTTTTTTCTTTTTCGTTTTCTTTCTGCTTTTAATCAGGATGATTATGAATTCTCTATCTGATAGGCTGAGAAGTTCTTCCATGTCATTGTTGAGCTCTGGTGACTATATTTCTTTTTGTGTTGTGTCCTCCTGCTGGCTTGCTTGGTTAGTTATATTCTCCCTGTTGTTTGCTTTCTAATTAGTTCTATGCGTTGGGACAGGACGTTGTGCCACTGGTGTTGGTGGGCATCTCTTTGGAGTGCTCCTTTAGGGGTGTCAGAAACTGTTTTCCAGACTGAGACTGGCACTGGTAGGCCAAAACTCCATCAGGGTGTTGACGCTGTGTTGCTGGGCTCTGTCCCTTACAGTTCCCTCCCTCTGTATTTACTCAGTTCCAAGAGGGAGTCAGCTATTTGGTGAATTTAGTTCTGGTCGTAGGTGGCGCCAGAGACCTGTACTTGCTTATCTGTGCTTTTTCCCAGTGGTTCTCTGAGTAGGGGAGGCGGGGCAGAGGGGAGCACCTCAACATAGGGGCTCTATTCAAGCCGGGTGCTGCATCTGCCCATGTTCACCCAGTGTTGTGCCCGCAGCTGTATGGATCCTACGCCCTGAATTCTGCACTCTAGGTCTCAGTTCCAGGGCTATCAGATCCAAACACTGGCTGTCATCCTGTGCAGTGCCCGCTGTTATGGTACGTCCCACGCCCTGGATCCTGTGCCTAGCTCTCAGTTCCAGGATTGGGTTTTGCTCCACGCCTTGTTTCCCCCCTTACCTCCCTTTTGTGTGGCCCACCCTCTCTCAGCACCTGAGGGTGTTTTTGGGATCCCTGGTTTCCAACTATAGAGTGTTGGTGATTTTCTTCTGGTCGCTAGGTAGCGCCAGAGATCTTTCCTAGTGTCCTTCGGGAACTGTTTTATTTTTTAACCCTGTGGGTTGGGGTAACAGAATGGGACTGGCATAGAGAGCCTCAATGGTGTGGGGGTGCTGTGTCTGCCCTGTGCCCCACCGTTGAGGGGATCCCACGTCCTGAATTTCGTGCCCTTGGTCTCAGTTCCAAAGCCCTCAGTTCCAAAGTGGGCTGTAGCCCAGTTCAGTGTCCGCAGAAATGGCACCTTTTGCACCCCGCTCCCATGTCCTGGTGCCTGGCTTCTGATTACTCAGTGAGGGACATTCACCTTAGTGAGGGTTCCCGTGCCTCTCCCCACAAGCCTAGGTACCAGGCTCGGGGACCTGGGCAGCCACAATCCATGTATGCTTTTCAAGTACAAGCTTGTATGCTTTTCAGCACAAGCTTACCAGCTGGCCTTGGGCTGTTTGTAGGTCTCCTGGGAGTCTTTGTTTTTCTCTATATATAATTTATTTATGTATAGTTTACATCATTCTTCATCTGTACAATGTTTGCTTTCTCCTCTCATTGTAGTCCCCGTATTCACCCACGCAACAGCACTATAGTCCTGTGTGCCTGCCCTCCTCTGATTAATTCCCTCTGCCTTCCCCTCCCCTGCAGATTGTCTGATTTATCATTGCCTATTAATTTTTTAAATTTATTGCTATTGTTTTTTCCCCTGATCCATTATTTGGTTCCCCTATATTCCTCCTATATGCAAAACCGTGCTATATTTTACTTTTTCCTTCTGATTTATTTCACTGAATATAATATCTTCTAGCTCCATCCATGTTGCTGCGAATGGCATGAGTTTATGGTTTTTTATTACTGAATAGTATTCCATCATGTATGTATACCACGTCCTTGTGATCCAGTCATCTATTTTTGGGCATTTGGAATATTTCCATATCTTTCCTATTATAGACAGTAGTGCAGTAAACATAGGTGTGCAGATATTCTTTTGAATTAATATTTTTGTGTTGTTTTGGTAGACTTCTAAGAGTGGAATTGCTGGGTCATATGGTAGCTCCATTTATAATAGTTTGATGAACCTCCACACAGCTTTCCCTAATGGTGGACAAGTTTATATTACCACTAGCAGTGTAGGAGAGGTCATTTTTTCCCACATCCTCACCAACATTTACTGTTTCCTTTTCTTTTAATATGTACCATTCTTACTGGTGTAATGCGGTATCTCATTGTTCTTTTGATCTGTATTTTGCTTAATATAAGGGATGTTGAACACTTTTTTCACATACTTGGCCATTTGCATTTCCTCTTTGGGAAAGTGTCCTTTTTGCTCTTCTGCCCATTTTTTTGACTGGATTGTTTACTTTGTTTTTGGTGAGTCCTGTGAGTTCTTTGTAGATCTTTGTGATCAGTCCCTTTTCAGCTGTATAGTGTGCAAAATTTTTTCCAAACAGTAGGTTGTTTCTTTGTTTTGGTTAATGTCTCTTTTGTTGTACAGAGCTTTTTAGTTTGATGTACTCCCAATTGTTCATCTTTTTCTTCACTTTCTTTGTTTTTGGGGATAAGTCTTTAAAGATGTTACTGAGATGTATTCATGTAGTGTTTTACCTATATTTTCTTCTCTATATTTTATGGTTTCAGGTCTTATTTGGGTTGATTTTTGTGCATGGTATGAAGTAGTGGTCTAGTTTCAAATTTTTGCATGTAGTGCTCCATTTTTCCCAGCACCATTTATTGAACGAACTGTCCTTGTTCCATTGCATAGTCTTTGCTCCTCTCCCAAAGATTAGTTGTCCATATATGTGTGGCTTTATTTCTGCATTTTCTATTTGACTCCATTGGTCTGTGAGTCTGTTTTTGTTCCAGTATCATACTGTTTGAATTATTATGGCTTTGTAGTATAGTTTGAAGTTTGTGGTTCCATATGAATTTCATCAATGTTTGTTCTGAGATTTTTATCAGCATTGCGATGACTCTGTAGATTGCTTTCAGTAGGATGGCCATTTTAGTAATGTTACTTCTTCCAGTCATGAGCAGGGGTGTCTTTCCATTTCTTTGTTTCTTCTTCTATTTCTTTTAACAATGTTTTATAATTTTCTTTGTATAGGTCCTTCACTTCCTTCCTTAAGTTTATTCCCAAGTATTTGTTATTTCTTGTTTCAATTGTAGATTGAATGGTTTCTTTATTTCTTTTTGTTCAAATGGATTGTTTGCATATAGGACAGCTACTGATTTTTGCATGTTGATTTTGTATCCTGGTACTTTACTAAACTGGTTTGTTATTTTAATTAGTTTTTCTGTGGGGTTTTTAGAATTCTTCATTATCACATTGTCTGCATATAGTGATAATTTTACTTCTTCTTTCCCCGCTTGAATTCCTTATGTGTCTTTCTCTTGTCTTACTGCTCTGCTAGTACTTCCAGCGTTATATTGAACAGCAGTGGTGTGAGTGGACACCTTTGTCTTGTTCCTATTCTTCAAGAAAAGGCTACTAGCTTTTCACCATTGAGAATCATATTGGATGTGACTTTGTCATATATAGCTTTTGTTATGTTAAGCTATGTTTCTTCTGTTCCAAGAATTTCCAGGGCTTTACTTATAAATGGATGTTGAACTTTGTCAAATGCTTTCTCAGCATCTACTGATAACGATCATATGGTTTTTCTTTTTCTTTTTGTTGATATGTTGGATTACATTAATTGATTGGTGGATTTTGTACCATGCATGTGCCCCTGGAATAAATCCCACTTGGTCATGGTGTATCATCCTTTTGATGCATTCCTGGATTCTGTTGGCAAGGGTGGGTTTGAGAATTTTTGACTAAGTGTTCATAAGGAAGATTGGCCTGTAGTTTTATTTTTCGCATGTTGTCTTTGTTCGGTTTTTGTGTTAGTGTTATGTTGAGTTCCTCAAACATATTTGGTGATACTCCTTTCGCAATTTAATGAAAGAGTGTGTGTAGAATAGGCACATTCAGAATGTTTATTACTGAATGTTTTGTAAAATTAATTTGTGAAGCAGATTTGGTCCTGGTCTTTTGTTTTTGGGGAGGGTTTGTACTGTTTCAATTTCACTGCTTGTAATTGCTATGTTTTGGTGATCTATTTCTTCTTTATCTAGCTTTGGATGATTATATTATTCTAGGAATTTGTCCATCTCTTCTAGATTGTTGAACTTGTCTGCATATAACTGATCACATTAATCTCCGATTATTCCTGTGAGGTTCTTTTAGACTATAGGACTATGTGAAGAAGCCATCAAATTGCTGCTTTTCTTTGTTCTGCGAAAGGTTACATTGAGTCTTGGACTTACGCAATTTGCAGGGTTTTATGGGTAAAGTTCTCTGACCCCCGTTTTAGTTAATAATGTAATTATTAACTAAATTAATACAACTGGAAGGTCACCATGAGGATGAATCATGCAATGTTGATTCATAGCACACATTCAGTAAATATGGTGACCTGATGAACTGCATGTTTGCTTGGAGGGGATTGTGCATGACAAGCGATATGGGTTCTCCATTATGGAGAGCTGTGTGGAGATTTCTTGACCTACTAAACCTAGAGCTTCCATATGATCCAGCAATTCCACTCCTAGGTATTTACCCAAAGGACACAGAAACATCAGTTCCAAAGAGCACCTGCACCCCTATGTTTATAGCAGCACTATTTACAATAGCTAAGTTTTGGAAACAACCCAAATGCTCAAAAATAGATGACTGGATCAAGAAGATGTGGTACATATACACCATGGAATATTACTCAGCATTCAAAAAAGATAAACACATGCAATTTGCAGCAACATGGATGGCGCTGGAAGGGATCATGCTCAGCAAAATAAGCCAGAAAGATAAAGAGAACTACTGGATGGTCTCACTCATAGCAGGAATCTAGAAAACTTAAATAAGGGACCAGGAAAAAGAATAACTATAAAAAAGAAAATATCAAAATCAGCAAACAACTATGAGCCAGAGACACTCTATGGGGGTTAGTGGGCAGGGCAAGGAGGGATTGGGGTCAAAATAAGGGGGTTGTAATTGTATGGGGAATAAAAAAATAAAATTTAAGCTAAAAAAAAAAAAGAGATGTGGGTTCTAGTCTCAGACTACCACCTGTAGATCCTGTGCCCTGGTCCAAGTTTTGAAGTTCTCAGGCCAAGTTTCCTCATCCCTAAAATGGGACTAATTTTATCTCAAGCAAGGTAATGAGAGAATGAAAAGACATAAGATGGGTATGAAAATTCATGAGCAATAAAATATTTTAATTTGGTCTTGAAAAAAACATTTTTCTTACCAATGGAGCTTAAAAACTGCACTAATCAAGTTTGAACAAATATGAGCATATCCTTATAGAACTTAGGTTTGTAAAGCATTGTCATTAGTGACCTAGTAATGTATCATAGATATTCCACTGGTATTTAGAGTCTTTTGACCACCAAGTACCATTTCTTATTAAGGTCTGCCTATGTGGTTTGTGCTGTGAGTCTGTTTAGTGAAGTTCCTGACTCTAGTCCTTCACTGGATGGATACCTCTTACTCTCTCTCTAGTCTCCTTTCCTTGATCTGCATACTTCATTCTTTATTTTCCACAACACAGATTCAAAAACCCATTGAAAAAGCAGCTGTGCTTGGAGAAAGCATGTGGCAGATCAGGGAAGTCATTCTTTTTTTAAGCCTTACCCCTAAATTTTCTGCACTTGGCTCTTCCAATTGCTTATTACTGAGCAAGTTTCACCATAGTGACACAGAGGGGAGAATCCTTTGTTCCAATTTTAACTTACTTGACCCCTTTATTCTCGGAATCAAGTGACAAGTAAGCCTGTTAATTTTGTGCCCAGAATGGGGGATAGGGGAGCAGAAGGGTGTATTATATGACGAGTAATGATTTGGGGAGACTAGTTTGGCTAAAACTTTTCTTGACGCAGCTGGTTTGTGAGAGCATTCAATGAACCTCACATCTCTTTTTGAATCCTGGTTTAACCAATTTGAGCTGTGTGAGCTGTGTGATAGGACACTACACAGACAAGCTTTTCCCCTGGATACAGCTTTCTCCCCTTTCAAATAATTTCTCTTTTATAGTGTTTTTCAGAGTTTGGGCAGTGAGAAATGAGAGCATGGTAATCGACTTGGAAATTTATTTAGCTAATTATTTTGTTTTATTTTCAAATTTTTTTAGGTCACTTTAGTTTACATTGTTCTAGTATTTTGAAAATATGGGATCCCTCTCCTAGAGCTGTTACCACAGTGGTCCCACCACCAAAGTACTCATCCTCCACCACCATAAATCAATGCGCTCCCTCCAGTTTCTACATCCCCATCCTCACCACTTCCCCATCCCCTCAACCTCCGAATGCCTCAGTTATCTAGTGAGCTTCCAAGGTTTAATTCTTAAGTTTGAATCTTTAACCAAAGCTTTGGTTGGTTTCTCTGTATTCCACTTTTATTATTTTATTTATTTATTTATTTGTTTGTTTGTTTATTATTATTTTAATCTGTATTTTAAAATTTTATTTATTTATTTATTATTATTATTATTTTTGTTTAAATAATTTTATTTTTATATTCCCCATACAATTGCAACCCCCTTATTTTGACCCCAAGCCCTCCCTTCCCGCCCCCCCGCCCTGCAGAGTGTCTCTGGTTCACTGTTTTTTGTTGATTTTGATTTTCACTTTCTTATAGTTATTCTTTTTCCTGGTCCCTTATTTAAGTTTTCTAGATTCAGCTATGAGTGAGACCATCCGGTATTTTTCTTTATTTTTCTGGCTTATTTCGCTGTGCATGATCCCTTCCAGCGCCATCCATGTTGCTGCAAATTGCATGTGTTTATCTTTTTTGAATGCTGAGTAATATTCCATGGTATATGTACCACATCTTCTTGAGCCAGTCATCTATTTTTGGGCATTTGGGTTGTTTCCAAAGCTTACCTATTGTAAACAGTGCTGCTATAAACATAGGGGTGCAGGTGCTCTTTGGAACCGATGTTTCTGTGTCCTTTGGGTAAATACCTAGGAGTGGAATTGCTGGATCCTATGGAAGCTCTATGCTTGGTAGGTCCAGAAATCTCCACACAGCTCTCCATAGTGGTTGGACCAGTTTGCACTCCCACCAACAGTGCAGAAGAGATCCTTTTTCTCCACAACCTCACCAACATTTGTTGTTGCTAGTTTTTTTAATATGTGCCATTCTCACTGGTGTAAGATGGTATCTCATGGTAGTTTTGATTTGCATTTCCCTGATTACAGGTGATGTTGAACATTTTTTCATATGCCTTGGCCATTTGCATTTCTTCTTCAGAGAAGTTTCTTTTAGCTCTTCTGCCCATTTTTTGACAGGATTATTTTCTTTGTTTTTGTTGCGTCTCATCAGCTCTTTGCAGATTGTTGTCATCAGTCCTTTATCATCAGTGTTGTGTGCAAAAACGTTCTCCCAGTCGGTGGGGTTTCTCTTTGTTTTGGTTATTGTCTCTTTTGCTGTGTAGAAGCTCTTTAATTTGATGTAGTCCCAGCTGTTTATCTTTGCCTTCACTATCACTGCTTTGGGTGATGTGTCTGTAAAGATGTCTTTGAGGTGCATATCATGTAGTATTTCACCTATATTTCCTTCTGTGTATTTTAGGGTTTCAGGTCTTATGTCTAGTTCTTTAATCCATTTGGAGTTGATTTTTGTGTATGGTGTGAGGTAGTGGTCAAGCTTCATTCTTCTGCATATGGCACCCAGTTTTCCCAGCACCATTTATTGAACAAACTTCCTTTGCTCCAATGCATAGTCTTTGCTCCTTTGTCAAAGATTAGTTGACCATAAATCTGTAGGTTTATTTCTGGATTTTCTATTCGATTCCATTGGTCTGTGTGTCTGTTCTTGTTCCAATACCATGCTGTTTTGATGATTATGTTTTTGTAGTATAGTTTGAAGTCTGGGCATGTGATGCCTCCATTCCCTTCTTTTTTTTTTCAGGAGAGCTTTGGCTATTTGGGGTTTTAGGTGATTCCATATGAATTTCATCAATAATTGTTCTATTTCTTTGAAGAATGACATTGAAATTTTTATTGAATTAGCATTGAATCTGTATATTGCTTTTGGTAGGATGGCCATTTTAATAATGTTTATTCTTCCGATCCATGAGCATGGGATGGCTTTCCATTTTTTTGTGTCTTCTTCTATTTCTTTTAACAGTGTTTTATAGTTTTCTTTGTATAAGTCTTTTACCCCTTTTGTTAGATTTATTCCCAAGTATTTGATTTTTTTGTTTCGATAATAGAAGGGATGGTTTTTTTGATTTCTTCTTCTTCAGATTTATTGTTTGTGTATAGGAAGGCTACTGACTTTTGCATGTTGATTTTGTATCCTGCCACTTCACTGAATGGATTGATGAGTTGAATTAGTTTTTCTGTGCAGTTTTGGGTTTCTCTATGTATATTATCATATCATCTGCAAATAGTGATAGTTTGACTTCTTCTTTTCCTATTTGGATTCCTTGTATGTCTTTCTCTTGTCTTATTGCTCTGGCTAGGACTTCCAGTATTATATTAAAAAGCAGTGGTGAGAGTGGGCATCCTTGTCTTGTTCCAGATCTTAATGGAAATGCTTTGAACTTTTCACCATTGAGAATGATACTGGCTGTTGGCTTGTCATATATGGCCTTTATGATGTTATGGTATATTCCTTGTATCCCATGAATTTCAAGGGCTTTTAACATGAATGGGTGTTGCACTCTGTCGAAAGCTTTCTTGACATCTATTGATATTATCATTTGGTTTTTATATTTCTTTTTGTTGATGTGTTGGATAACGTTGATTGATTTTCGGATGTTGAACCATCCTTGTGTCCCTGGCATGAATCCTACTTGGTCGTGGTGAATTATCTTATGGATACATTGTTGGATTCTGATAGCTAAAATTTTATTGAGGATTTTTGCATGAGTGTTCATTAGGGAGATTGGCCTTCAGTTTTCCTTTTTTGTTTTGTCCCTGTTCAATTTTGGTATTAGTGTAATGTTGGTTACATTGAACGTGTTTGGTATTGTCCCTTCCTTCTCAATTTTTTGCAAGATTTTGTGAAGGATAGGCACTAAACCGTCTCTGAATGTTTGGTAGAATTCATTTGTAAATCCATCAGGTCCTGGGTTTTGTTTTTGGGGAGGTTTTTGATTACCATTTCAATTTTGCTACTTGTAATTGTTCTGTTAGGTGTTCTATTTCTTCTTTATCTATCTTTGGATGATTATATTATTCTAGAAATTTGTCCATCTCTTCTAGATTGTTGAACTTGTCTGCATATAACTGATCACATTAATCTCCGATTATTCCTGTGAGGTTCTTTTAGACTATAGGACTATGTGAAGAAGCCATCAAATTGCTGCTTTTCTTTGTTCTGCGAAAGGTTACATTGAGTCTTGGACTTACGCAATTTGCAGGGTTTTATGGGTAAAGTTCTCTGACCCCCGTTTTAGTTAATAATGTAATTATTAACTAAATTAATACAACTGGAAGGTCACCATGAGGATGAATCATGCAATGTTGATTCATAGCACACATTCAGTAAATATGGTGACCTGATGAACTGCATGTTTGCTTGGAGGGGATTGTGCATGACAAGCAATATGGGTTCTCCACTATGGAGAGCTGTGTGGAGATTTCTTGACCTACTAAATATAGAGATTCCGTATGATCCAGCAATTCCACTCCTAGGTATTTACCCAAAGGACACGGAAACATTCTTTCCAAAGAGCACCTGCACCCCTATGTTTATAGCAGCATTATTTACAATAGCTAAGTTTTGGAAACAACCCAAATGCCCAAAAATAGATGACTGGCTCAAGCAGATGTGGTACATATACACCATGGAATATTACTCAGCATTCAAAAAAGATAAACATATGCAATTTGCAGCAACATGGATGGAGCTGGAAGGGATCATGCTAAGCAAAATAAGCCAGAAAGAAAAATAAAAATAACGGATGGTCTCACTCTTAGCAGGAATCTAGAAAACTTAAATAAGGGAGCAGGAAAAAGATTAACTATAAGAAAGAAAAAATCAAAATCAACAAACAACTATGAACCGGAGATACTCTATGGGGGTTAGGGGGCAGGGAAAGAAGGGCTTGGGGTCAAAAAAAGGGGTTTGTAATTGTATGGGGAATATACAAATAAAATTTAAATTAAAAAAAAAAAGAGATGTGGTTTCTTGTCTCAGACCACCACCTGTAGGTACCATGCCTGGTACAAGTTTTGTAGTTTTCAGGCCAAGTTTCCTCATCCCTAAAATGGGACTAAGTTTATCTCAAGCATGGTAATGAGAGAATCAATAGAGAAAAGATGGGTATGAAAATTCATGAGCAATAGAATTTTTTAATTTGGTCTTGGAAAAAAAAAACTTATTTTTCTTACCAATGGAGTTTAAAACCTGTAATCAAGTTTGAACATGGGCCTCCCCGGTCCTGCAGCGGTTGAGTGCTGGGTTGCGAAGCTGCCTGCAGCCTCTGCAGCGCCGGTTCGATCCCTGGCTGCTCCCGGCCTCCGGAGGAGGGTCCCACAGGGCGCACAGACCTCTCCTGCCGCCCGCTGCTCCCCTCAGCAGTGTACTTCGGTCCTTCTGCCTGCTCTGCTCCCTGCTCTGGCTCTGGTGAATTCTCTCACCCTCCCGCGCCTCTCACCCTTCTGACTGTACCCAGTGCTTGAATAAATGAATGAATGAATAAATAAACAAATAAATGTTAAAAAAAAGAGACTGAACAAACATGACCATATCCTTATAAAACTTATGTTTCTAACGCATTGTCATTACTGACCTAATAATGTATCATAGATATTCCACTGATATTTAGTCTTGTGACCACTAAGTACCATGTCTTTTTTATCTTTATTTATTTATTTACTTATTTATTTACTTATTTTTTCACTCAAATATTTCATTTATTTTTTTGTTTGTTTGTTTTTAATTTTATTTTTATATTCCCCATACAATTGCAACCTCCTTATTTTGACCCCAATCCCTCTTTCCCTCCCCCACCCCCTATAGTATGTCTCTGGTTCATAATTCTTTGTTGATTTAGATTTTTTTCTTTTTTTAAATTTTATTTTTATATTCCCCATATAATTGCAACCCCCTTATTTTTACCCCAATCCCAGCTTTCCCCCCCGCCCTCCCCATAGTGTCTGGTTCATAGTTGTTTATTGATTTTGATTTTTTCTTTCTTACAGTTATTCTTTTTCCTGGTCCCTTATTTAGGATTTCTAGATTCCTGCTATGAGTGAGACCATCCGGTATTTTTCTCTTTCTTTCTGGCTTATTTCGCTGAGCATGATCCCTTCCAGCGCCATCCATGTTGCTGCAAATTGCATGTGTTTATCTTTTTTGATTGCTGAGCAATATTCCATTGTGTATATGTACCACATCTTCTTGATCCAGTCATCTATTTTTGGGTGTTTGGGTTGTTTCCAAAGCTTCGCTTTTGTAAATAGTGGGTGCTATAAACATAGGGGTTCATATGCTCTTTGGAATTGATGTTTCTGTGTCTGTTGGGTAAATAACTAGGAGTAGAATTACTGGATCATTGGAAGCTCTCTCTTTAGTAGGCTGAGGAATATCCACACAGCGTTCCATAATGGTTGGACCAGTTTGCACTCCCACCAGTAGTGCAGAAGAGTTCCTTTTTACCCACATCCTCGCCAACATTTGTTGTTGCTAGTTTTTTTAATATCTGCCATTCTCACTGGTGTGAGATGGTATCTCATTGTAGTTTTGATTTGCATTTCTCTGATTGCAAGTGATGTTGAACGATTTTTCATATGCCATTTGTATTTAGTCTTCGGAGAAGTTACTTTTTAGCTCTTCTGCCCATTTTTTGACTGGATTATTTTCTTTGTTTTGTTGAGTCTCATCAGCTGTTTGTAGATTTTTGTGATCAGTCCTTTTTATTAGTGTTGTGTACAAAAATGTTCTCCCAGTTGGTGGGGTTTCTCTTTGTTTTGGTTATTGTCTCTTTTCTGTGCAGAAGCTCTTTAATTTGATGTAGTCCCAGCTGTTGATCTTTGCCTTCACTATCACTGCTTTGGGTGATGTGTCTGTAAAGATGTCTTTGAGGTGCATGTCATGTAGTGTTTCGCCTGTAGTTCCTTCTATATATTTTACATTTTCCGGTTTTATGTCTATTTCTTTAATCCATTTTGAATTGGTTTTTGTGCATGGTGTGAGGTAGTAGTCAAATTTCATTCTTTTGCATGTAGCGACCCAATTTTCCCAGCACCATTTATTGAACAAACTTTCTTTGCTCCAGTGCATATTCTTTGCTCCTTTATCAAAGATTATTTGACCATAAATTGTGTGTTTATTTCTGGGTTTTCTATTCAATTCCATTGGTCTCTAAGTACCATTTCTTATTAAGGTTTGCATATGTGGTTTGTGCTGTGGGTCTGTTTAGTGAAGTCCCTGACTCTAGTCCTCCACTGGATGCATACCTCTTACTCTCTCTCTCTAGTCTCCTTACCTTGATCTGCATACTTCATTCTTTTTTTTCCCACAATACAGATTCAAAAGCCCATTGAAAAAGCAGCTGTGCTGGGAGAAAGCAACTGGCAGATCAGGGAAGTCATTCTTTTTTTAATTCTTACCCCTAAATTCTCTGCACTTGGCTCTTCCAATTTCTTATAGTGAGCAAGTTTCACCATAGTGATACAGAGGGGAGCATCTTTTTCCCAATTTTAAATATCTTGAGAATCTATGACCCCTTTATTCTTGGAATCAAGTGACAAGTAAGCCTGTTAATTTTGTGCCCAGAATGGGGGATAGGGGGGCAGAAGGGAGTATTATATGAAGAGTAATGATTTTGGGATTAGTTTTGCTAAAATTGTTCTTGATGTAGCTGGTGTGTGAGAGCATTCAATGAACTCACATCTCATTTTGAATCCTGGTTTAACCAATTTGAGCTGTGTGATAGGACACTGCACAGACAACCTTTTCCCCCAGGAACAGCATTCTCCCCTTTCAAATAATTTCTCTTTTATAGTGTTTTTCAGAGTTTGGGCAGTGAGAAATGAGAGCATGGTAAAAGACTTGGAAATTTATTTAGCTAATTATTTTGTTTTATTTTCAATTTTTTTTAGGTCACTTTAGTTTACGTTGTTCTAGTATTTTGAAAATATGGGCTCCCCCTCCTAGAGCTGTCACCACAGTGCTCCCACCACCAAAGTACTCATCCTCCACCACCATAAATCATTGTGCTCCCTCCCGCTGTGTCCTCACCACTTCCCCATCCCCTCAATCCCAGAATGCCTCAGTTCTCTAGGGAGATTTCAAGGATTAGTTCTTAAGTTTGAATCTTTAACCAAAGCTTTGGTTGGATTCTCTGTATTCCACTTGTAAGTGACACCATTTGGTATTTATCTTTCTCCCTCTGACTTAATTTACTTTAGTAGTTGTATGCTTGGTCATTGAAGTTTAAGTTAACTATTTTCTATATAGGCAGCTGTAATAGAAATACAGTATTTCAAAATATTTAAGGACCCTTCAATTTCCACAGGAAAATATCCTATGTTAATATAGCTTGAACTTAGTTATTTTCAATATAAAGTTGTAGAACACCAGATTCTCCTCAAATTAAAATATTCCCAGTTGGTGATTGCCTTGAGTCCAGAGATTTGAGTCATTTGGTATCAAATTATTTTCAACAGTGATTTTGAATCCTGGCTGCACATTGGAACTGGTTTTTCTTTCTTTCTTTCTTTTTTAAGTTATCAATACAGTCCTTAGTCCAATATAGTTGAACTAAAGGTCCAGAGTGATGACTGGAGAGAAAGAAAACAAGACGAAAGAACAATTTTTTTTTTTATCTTTATCAGTGGACCAAAGGCCACTTAGAGAAAATATGAGTAGATGTAGCTGATTGGCCTCCTTTTATTGCAAAGCAGCGTAAGTTGAAATAACAAGGGGTGTTGTTATAAAAGCTTTAGAATTCACCCTCAGTTTTCTGATAAGATTAGAAAGCTACAATGGACCTGAGTGTGGCCCTAGTGCTCTGTCTCTCCTGTTTGCTCCTCCTTGCTCTCTGGAAACAGACTTCTGAGAGAGGGAAGCTCCCACCCGGCCCCTTGCCCCTTCCCATTATTGGAAATATCCTCCAGTTAGATGTTAAGGATATCAGCAAATCTCTAAGCAACGTGAGTATGTTTTATGTTCCTCTGTGGCGTGCAAATGATAAGTAACTTAAATGCAATTAAAAAAAACTTCTTGTTTGCCCATCAATTCTAATAATAAAATATTAGCATGGTGGCATGCTATCCAAGAAGGTTTTGAAATTCAAATGCTCCCAGTCATTTTGCTATTTCTCTGCATTTAGTGAGTAGACAAACAGGTCTTGGATGGTAGAACTGAAAATATAAAGTGACAGAAGGGAGGAGTGTTCTTTGTTCTGCTGCCATTTGCTCTGATTTTGGTGGATGGTGAATGTTAGAAGAAGTGTTTTGTGATTACAGATTTTATTCCAGAAGTCATCTACTACATGGCTGTGTGTTTTGTTGAGATTGTTACTAAATTTAACATCTGTGAAGAAACACATTCTGCCTGTATCAAGAGAGGACTCTGGGCTCAGGAAGAGCAGGAGTCTACCAAAAGACGAAAAGAAGTAACCAGGCAGGACCAAAGTGTGGGAACATCATTCACTTGGGTCTACACAGCTGGTGTCTGATCTTAATGACTATTTCAGGGTGGAAAAAATTATCCTTACTTCAGATGCCTTGGCACTGACAATGCCTCTGTAGTGCCCACTCCTTGTTACTAATACCAGCAGATCACAAGCTGGGCTGGGTATTAGAATTAGATGAATTGATTCTTTAAAATACAAATTTTTAGGATTCATCATAGGGCTACTGTATCACAGCTTCCTCAGGAGGACTCTGTAGTTGATCCTGAAGCAAGGAGCTCGGATGGGGAAGAGGAGCATTGAGGACCGAGTTCAAGTTCAAGTTCCACGAGGAAGCCCGCTACCTCGTGGAGGAGTTGAGAAAAAGCAATGGTGGGTGATTCTATATTCAGTCGCTGTGACCTTAACACACTGTATTCTCTAGTGTCATCCTAGGGGACACATCATGGTGGCCCAACTCTTCCATTAGGGGAGGTGGTTGTTAACCCTTGTGTGGAGACAGAGAGTTTGAAGCGCAGAGTCAGGAGCATTTGTGTATGTATGCTCTGTGTGTGTGTGCGTGAGTGTGTGTATGTGTTCATTCATGATTGTGTGTACAGTGTAGGTATCAAAGGTCCTTTCATCTGTTTTTCTCCTGAAGTCTATTTGTTTTTAAATGAGAAATCACGAGGAATATTTTGAGTCATTTTCTGAATGTGTGAGAGAGCGGTGTTTCATACTGCAGCACATTTCACCAGGGCTGCCAGCCAAGTATGTAGTGGGAGTGACCTCTGGAAGCAAGTGACATGTGTTTTCACTTCACTCGATGTGTTTAACATGGACAGAACTCACACCCTTATGTTAGTCACTGCCCCAGACCAGGTCTGTAGTTTTGGCCAGTAATAATGCCGTCTGTTGATAGATTTTAATCAGGTAGGCATGTCCTTTTGCTAATCTCAGCAATTATGGTTTCTCATTTCATTTCGTTTGGAAATACTTTCTCACTTTTCAAAATTCCTTATGCAGGTAATTGCTACTATCTCTCTAAGGGATCACTTTCTGATATTTCTTTCAGACAGGTTCTGAGAGTTGTTTCCTGAATTCTTGTGTTTTTTTTTTTTTAATTTTGTGGGGATCCAACATTTAAGTAAATGTATAATTTCCCTGTCTTTATGGATTGCCTTATTGTAAAGGAAAGTCCTACCAAGTATTCCTAGTTAGATTTTCCAGGAGAGTCTGAATTTTCGTTATTTATACATGAAGTTTCTGTGTTGACACTGTGTACACCTTCAAAGTTAGTGAGGCTATGGGTTTCGTTGTAATGGGTGCTTGAAATTTGTGCTCCCCTGTAGTACTGCAACTCCTTAGCTGGCTTCACAAAAATGTGCTAGGAGATTTTCAGACTCTCTATCATTGCTAAATCAGTGTTTTCATGCGAGAATAATGGCTGGCACTTTCTATTCTCCCAATTTTTTTTTTTAACTTTTTTTTTTTTATAGAGGCATGTTTATTTATTTATTTATTTGTTTGTTTGTTTGTTTGTTTGTTTTTGTTCATACATGCACTGGGTACAGTCAGAAGCGCGGGAGGGCGAGAGAATTCACCAGAACCAGAGTGGGGAGCAGAGCAGGCAGAAGGACCGAAGTACACTGCTGAGGGGAGCAGTGGGCGGCAGGAGAGGTCTGCGCGCCATGTGGGACCCTCCTCCGGTGGCCAGGGAGCAGCCGGGGATCGAACCGGCGTCGCAGAGGCTGCGGGGCAGCTTCGCAACCCAGCGCTCAACCGCTGCACCACCAGGGAGGCCCTCTGCCAATTTCTTGATGTCACTGTTATGCAATACATTGATTCAAATCTTTCGTAATGACATCTACAGGGGTGAATTTTAGACCTTTACCTTAAACAATCTTTCAGTGGTGATTAAGTTGCCACAATGGGGTTTGCAGATCTCTTACCAAGGAAATAAACCCGTTTTCCCTGTATAATTTCTTTACTGAGTGTCGAATTGACCTAACCTAGATCTGGAAAAATTTAAAAAATCAATGAAAATACTACTGTTTTTCTTCCTACTGAACATAATCTTACAAGTTTATGTAGCATAACTTTTCCGAAATAAATAATTGTTGCTGGTGAGTAGAAATGATAGATATTTGATTTCTAGGGACGGTACTTTATTTCCAGTGATGTGAAAAAATGAAAACTAATAATTTTCATTTTGGTTTGAGTTTCCTGGGAATTATATTGGAAATGCAAATTTCTCTTTTGATTTCTGCTTTAAACAAAGTGTCCTAAAATTTTTTTCTTTTTTTTTTTTTAAGATTTATTTATTTTTTTAAATAATAAATTTTAATTTTATATTCCCATACAATTCCACCCCCCCATTTGACCCCAATCCCTCCCCTCCTGCCCCCCACCCCCCAAAAAGTGTCTCTGGTTCATAGTTTTTTGTTGATTTTGATTTTCACTTTCTTATAGTTATTCATTTTCCTGGTCGCTTATTTAAGTTTTCTAGATTCAGCTATGAGTGAGACCATCCGGTATTTTTCTTTTTCTTTCTGGCTTATTTCGCTGAGCATAATCCCTTCCAGCGCCATCCATGTTGCTGCAAATTGCAGTGTTTATCTTTTTTGAAGCTGAGTAATATTCCATGGTATATATGTACCACATCTTCTTGATCCAGTCATCTATTTTTGGGCATTTGGGCTGTTTCCAAAGCTTAGCTATTGTAAACAGTGCTGCTATAAACATAGGGGTGCAGGTGTTCTTTGGAACCGATGTTTCTGTGACCTTTGGGTAAATACCTAGGAGTGGAATTGCTGGATCATATGGAAGCTCTATGTTTAGTAGGTCCAGAAATCTCCACACAGCTCTCCATAGTGGTTGGACCAGTTTGCACTCCCACCAGCAGTGCAGAAGAGTTCCTTTTTCTCCACATCCACGACAACATTTGTTGTTGCTAGTTTTTTTAATATGTGCCATTCTCACTGGTGTAAATGGTATCTCATGGTAGTTTTGATTTGCATTTCCCCGATTACAAGTGATGTTGAACATTTTTTCATATGCCTGTTGGCCATTTGCATTTCCTCTTCAGAGAAGTTTCTTTTTAGCTCTTCTGCCCATTTTTTGACTGGATTATTTTCTTTGTTGTTGTTGAGTCTCATCAGCTCTTTGCAGATTTTTGTGATCAGTCCTTTATCATTAGTGTTGTGTGCAAAAATGTTCTCCCAGTTGGTGGGGTTTCTCTTTGTTTTGGTTATTGTCTCTTTTGCTGTGCAGAAGCTCTTTAATTTGATGTAGTCCCAGCTGTTGATCTTTGCCTTCACTATCACTGCTTTGGGTGATGTGTCTGTAAAGATGTCTTTGAGGTGCATATCACGTAGTGTTTCGCCTATATTTCCTTCTATGTATTTTATGATTTCAGGTCTTATGTCTAGTTCTTTAATCCATTTTGAGTTGATTTTTTGTATGGTGTGAGGTAGTGGTCAAGCTTCATTCTTTTGCATGTAGTGACCCAGTTTTCCCAGCACCATTTATTGAACAAACTTTCTTTGCTCCAATGCATAGTCTTTGCTCCTTTGTCAAAGATTAGTTGACCATAAATCTGTGGGTTTATTTGTGGATTTTCTATTCGATTCCATTGGTCTGTGTGTCTGTTCTTGTTCCAATACCATGCAGTTTTGATGATTATGGCTTTGTAGTATAGTTTGAAGTCTGGGAGTGTGATGCCTCATTCTATTCTTTTTTTTTTCAGGAGAGCTTTGGCTATTCGGGGTTTTTGGTGATTCCATATGAATTTCATCAATAATTGTTCTATTTCTTTGAAGAATGCCATTGAAATTTTGATTGGAATAGCATTGATTCTGTATATTGCTTTTGGTAGGATGGCCATTTTAATAATGTTTATTCTTTCTTTCTATGAGCAGGGGATGTCTTTCCATTGCTTTGTGTCTTCGATTTCTTTTAACAGTGTTTTATAGTTTTCTTTGTATAGGTCCTTTACCTCTTTTGTTAAATTTATTCCCACATATTTGATTTTTTTTGTTTCGATAATAAAAGGGATGTTTTTTTTAATTTCATCTTCTTCAGATTTATTGTTTGTGTATAGGAAGGCTACTGACTTTTGCATGTTGATTTTGTATCCTCCACTTTGCTGAAGTGATTGATGAGTTGAATTAGTTTTTCTGTGGAGTTTTTTGGGGTTCTCTATGTATATTATCATATTATCTGCAAATAGTGATAGTTTGACTTCTTCTTTTCCTATTTTGATTCCTTGTATGACTTTCTCTTGTCTTATTGCTCTGGCTAGGCCTTCCAGTATTATATTGAAAAGCAGTGGTGAGAGTGGACATCCTTGTCTTGTTCCAGATCTTAATGGAATTGCTTTCATCTTTTCACCATTGAGAATGATATTGGCTGTTGGCTTGTCATATATGGCCTTTATGATGTTATGGTATGTTCCTTGTATCCCAAGAATTTCAAGGGCTTTTATCATGAATGGGTGTTGCACTTTGTCGAAAGCTTTCTCGACATCTATTGATATTATCATATGGTTTTTATATTTCGTTTTGTTGATGTGTTGGATAACATTGATTGATTTTCGGATGTTAAACCATCCTTGTGTCCCTGGCATGAATCCTACTTGGTCGTGGTGAATTATCTTATGGATACATTGTTGGATTCTGATAGCTAAAGTTTTATTGAGGATTTTTGCATCAGTGTTCATTAGGGAGATTGGCCTGTAGTTTTCCTTTTTTGTCCTTGTTCGGTTTTGGTATTAGTGTAATGTTGGCTTCATAGAATGTGTTTTGTATTGTCCCTTCCTTCTCAATTTTTTGCAAGATTTTGTGAAGGATAGGCACTAATTCGTCTCTGAATGTTTGGTAGAATTCATTTGTAAATCCATCAGGTCCTGGGCTTTTGTTTTTGGGGAGGTTTTTGATTACCATTTCAATTTCGCTGCTTCTAATTGGTCTGTTTAGGTGTTCTATTTCTTCTTTATCTAGCTTTGGGTGATTGTAGGGTTGTAGGAATTTGTCCATCTCCTTTGGATTGTTGAACTTGTTTCCATATAACTGTTCATAGTAGTTACTGATTATTCTTTTGATTTCTGCTGTGTCTGTAGTGATTTCTCCTCTTTCATTTATGATCCTATTTATTTGTGCTTTCCCCCTTTTTTCCTTTTTGAGCCTGGCTAGGGTTTTGTCTACTTTATTGATTTTTTTGAAGAACCAGCTCTTGGTTTCTTTGATCTTTTGGATTGTTTTTTTAGTTTCAATTTCATTTATTTCTGCTTTGGTTTTTATTATTTCTTTTCTTCTGCTGGTTTGGGGGTTTTTGGTGTTTTTTCTAGATCTTTGAGCTTTGAGATTAGGTTGTTTCTTTGAGTTCTTTCTTGTTTCTTGATGTGAGCTTCTATTGCTATATATTTTCCTCTTATTACTGCTTTTGCTGCATCCCATACATTTAGCATATTGGTGTCCTCCTTGTCATTCAATTCAAAGAATTTTTTAATTTCTTCTTTGATCTCCTCGTTAGTCCAGTGGTCTACCAGTAGTGTGGTTTTTAATCTCCATGAGGTAGGAAAGTTCCTTGCCTTCTTTTTATGGTTTATTTCTAGTTTGATGCCTTCATGGTCAGAAAAGATGGTTGGTATGATTTCAATCTTGGTGTATCTGTTGATGTCTGTGTTGTGCCCCAGTATGTGATCGATCCTGGAGAATGATCTGCGTGCGCTTGAGAAAAATGTGTACTCCGTGTTTTTGGGGTTTAGTGTTCTATAGATGTCCGTTAAGCCCAAATGCTCTAGGTCCTTATTTAGAGCTTTAGTTTCTTTGCTTATTTTTTTCTTGTGATCTATCAATTGTTGATAGTGGTGTGTTGAAGTCTCCCACTACGTATGTGTTTTCTCTGATGTCTGTTTTCAGAGATGAGAACAGTTGTCTGATATATTTTGGTGCTCCTTCGTTTGGTGAGTATATGTTAATTAGTATTATTTCTTCTTGAAGTGTTGTCCCCTTGATCATAATGTAGTGACCGTTGGGGTCTCTTTTTATTTTTTTGAGTTTGAAATCTGTTTTATCTGATATAAGTATAGCTGTTCCTGCTTTCTTTTTTGGTCCATTTGCTTGTAGGATTGTTTTCCAACCTTTAACTTTGAGTCTATTTTTATCTTTTGCAGCTACATGTGTTTCCTGGAGACAGCAAAAGTTTGGGTTTTGTTTCTTAATCCAGGCTGCAACTCTGTGTCTTTTTATTGAAGCGTTCAGTCCATTTACATTTAGAGTTAATATTGATATGCTAGCATCTGTATTTGCCATTGTGTTTGTCTTTCCTTTGATTTTATTTATTTATTCTTTTAATAACTTTTTTTTTTTTTGGCCTTCTTTCATTGTTATTCGTCCCTCTGAGGTTCTGGCTTTAGGACTCCTTGTAGTATTTTTTGGAGTGGGGGTTTAGTTGTAATGAATTTCCTGAGTTTCTGTTTTTCTGGGAAGGTCCTTATTCTTTCTTCATAGAGGACGGAGAGCTTTGCGGGATAGAGTATTCTTGGTTGGCATCTGTTTTCTTGGAGTCTGTTGACTATTTCCCTCTACTCTCTCCTTGCCCGTAGTGTTTCTTCGGAGAAGTCTGATGTCAGCCTGATTGGCCTCCTTTGAATGTTATCTGTTTCTTCCCTCTTGCCAGCTTCATTATTTTTTCCTTGTCCTGGATTCTTGGGAGCTTTGCTATTATGTGTCTTGCTGTATTTTTCCTTTCGTCGTGGAAGTTTGGTGTTCTTCTTGCTTCTTGTATATCAATTTTCAGCTCCTTCTTCACATTTGGGAAGTTCTCTTCAATTATCTCTTTGAATATTTTCTCTGTTCCTACATCTCTCTCCTCTCCTTCTGGTATTCCTATAACTCTTATATTTCCTTTCCTCATGGAGTCAGATAGTTCCCAAAGTCTTTCTTCGTTCTTTTTCCTTCGTACTTCTCTTTCCTTTTCTGTTTTGGTTCTTTTTATTTCTGTGTCTTCAAGAGTACTTATTCGTTCTTCCATTTCATCTATTCTGTTTTCATTGCTTTTCCCAGAATTCTTTAGTTCTTCCATTAATTCTTTGATCTCCTGCATTTCTTTTACTTCCGTCTTTAGGGACTCAATTTCATTCTTCTGATCGTTGATTATTTTCCCCTTATCATTGTTTTCCTTTATGACTTCTGTCAGTTTTTTAATCACGGCAATTTTAAATTCTCTTTCTGGAAGGCTCGGAAGTTCTTCCAAGTTGCTGTCATTGCAATCTGGGGGCTGGTTTTCTTTTTGTGGTGTGCTTTTTCCCTGGGGAGTTGCTAGGTTGCGTGTGGTTCTTCTTCTCCCTACTGTCTGTTTTCTAATTTGCCGTATGCGTTGGGATATTGTGTTGCTGGGACTGGCCGGCATCTTGGGTGAGCTTCTCTGCTCCCCTCTGGTTCCTCCAGGAGCCATCTGTCAGTTTCAAGCAGTCTTTACTGGAGAAAGGTCCCTGTTCTAAAATGCCGATGTGGGGACACACTCCCCTGTGCGCCTGGTCTGCCCCGGCGGTGGGTTCCTGCTCCCCCTCTGGGCTTGGACTGCAGGCCAGAGGGGGTCTGGCGTGGGCGAACTTCCCCCGCTCACCTCTGGCTCCTGAGGAAGCCTTTTGCAGGTAGTCTTTACTGAAGAAATGTCCCTGTTCTAAAATGGTGATGTGGGACACACTCCCTCTGCGTCCGGTCTCAGGCACACTCTTCTGCATGCCTGGTCTGCCCCGGCTGTGGGTGCTCGCCCCCCCTGTGGGCTCAGACTACTGGTCGGAAGGGGCCCGGCGTGGGCTAACTCCCCAGCTGGCCACTGGCTCCTCCAGGAGCCTCTGCTGGTTTCAAGTCGCTAGGTGGCGCCAGAGATCTCTCCTAGAGCCCTTGGGGAGCTGATTTTTCCACCCCGTGGGACAGGGAACAGAGCGGGAATGGTAGGGTAAACCTCAACGGCTTTGGGGTGCTGTGTCTGTCTTGTGCCCCACGGTCGTCAAAACAGTGTTTCTTATATGTGTATATATGTATGTGTGTTCACATGTTCACATATATTTATAAATATTAGTACATATATTTTTTTAATTGTGTTTTTAATTGTTTTTGGTTTTTAGGTTCACCTTGTGATCCCACTTTTATTCTGGCTTGTGCTCCCTGCAATATTATCTGCTCAATTATTTTCCAGAATCGTTTTGATTATAAGGATCCAATTTTTTAAAACATAATGGAAATACTTAATGAAAACATCAAGATTTTGAGCTCTCCATAGATGCAGGTGAGGCCAAGATCTGTTTTCCAGAGAAATCATTTAGGTTCTTTTCTCTAAGATTTCAGACCTCTGGATGCACCAAGCTATGAAGTGAATGTATGAGCAGGACAGTCCTGCTTAGACTTCAGTCTCAGAGAGCGGGAAAGATGACCTAGACAATTACAGATACATGGAAAACATATGCCCAGAATACAGAACTGGAGTCCAATCCCATTCACCCTATTTTGTGTTTCTTTTACTATACTCCAAAACCCAGATTTCTAGTCCTCAAGTACTGATTCTGTATTTGAGGCAACTAGACATACAGAAATAGCTAGTCTACTCTGCTTCATAACAGGTTGCCCAACCTCCCTTAATCTCTGTTGTCTGTGAATTATACTAATTTATGTCATCCTATATCTCCAGAGTTGATGTCAACAATGAGAGAATTGATATAAAGATGCCCTTACACTATCAACGTGATGTGTGAGAATAGGAAATGATCATTTGATTCTCTGGAGAGAAATTTTTCTCTCCTATATGTCTATCTGCAGATAAAATTAAGCATGTATAAAAGAAAAATTTTCCCTTAAGACAGATCATTAAATATTTATAGTAATCTCTAACCTAGGCTTGGCACGTGCATAATTCTTCACGAAATATTTTGTTTTTTAATAAACTCTAATTTTCTCTTTTAGATCTGCAATATTTTCCCTTTATTTCTTGACTATTTTCCAGGGAGTGATAACAAATTATTTAAAAATATTGCATGTATAAAAAGTTATATTTTGGAGAAAACAATGGAACACAAATCATCTCTAGATGCTAATAATCCTCGGGACTTTATTGATTGTTTCCTTATCAAAATGGAACAGGTAAAATATTAATGACAGTTGGGTTATTTGATTGCTTGTTCATGTTGTGGTTCATGGAATTGTTCTGTATTTACCTGGAATGTTTCAGTGATCAGGCAGTTATTGCCACCAAACTCTTTAGTACCTGCTGTGTATGTGCCTCTACACTAAGCATTATGGACGGGGTAAAATTAATTTTCTAAATAAGTAGAATGCATGGATTTTGTTTTTTAGGTTGTTAATAATCTACATGAGGATGACAAAGTGACACTTCATGTGAAATGGAAACAATTACAAACAATTTAGAAAGTGCAAAATCTCATGCCATGATATGAAGATGGGCATGGTCTTTGCATACAATATATGAGAGAATGGAAGAAGTGACTCAGCCTGGCTGGACTTCTTGCATGTCTGCTGGTTGGAGATAAATCTTAATATACTTAATAATAATACTTAATATACTTAATAATGACAGGGTAGGGAATTTTACATATGTAAATGAGATATACAGAGGTACAGAGGTGTGTGGTGGGAAAGAGCTGGTAGAATGAAGAGAGAAGTTAACTGATAATAAAATTTCAAAATTGGCACAGATATGGTGTTGGAGGTTTATTTCTGTAAGCACAAATCCTATACCATTTATCAAAAAGATTATTTTTCTCACATGAGACATCATGGCACTCTTGTCAATAATCAATTGACTGAAAATGTAAGGGCCCTTTTTGTGTTGATGAAAGGTATTTATTAGGTACTACATTCCTATATCATTAGTACATCCTCTGGTAGTCTTAAATGCTACCTTTATAGAAGTTTTTTTTTGAAATTAAGAAAACTGAGTCCTCTTTTTGCAATATTTCAGTATTATTTTGACTGTGCTGGCTCCTTGAATTTTATTATGTTTAGAATAAAGTTGTAATTTCTGTCAAAGTTATGTTTAGAATAAAGTTGTAATTTCTGCCAGTGAAGATTTTAATTTATTGCTTGCCTTAGGGGTGAGCAGTGGAAAATGATGGTTGAATCCACTCATTTCCAGTGTTTTATATACCATATGGGAGTTTTTCTAAAACTTGCTGTTTATTTTTGCCCTTACTGTTTATTTTTGGGGTAAAATTTATAATAGTATGACTTACTTTGGATTAACTATAATTTTGGCAAATTAATTTGCTAAGTAATTTCATCAAATCATTCCTAGGAGGAGTACATTCAAGAAGTGAAGTTAACTTTAGGGACCTTGGCAATTACTGTACTTGATCTGTTTGGAGCTGGGACAGAGACTACGAGCACCACCTGGAGATATGCTCTCCTCCTGCTGCTGAAACACCAGAGGTCACAGGTTTGACCAGTGTGGTCTCGGGGGGTGCTTTTCAGGGAAGTTGCTGAAGGACACTGCAAGTGCTGCCTTCCCTCCTGTTTCTCTTAGAGAAGCTTCATTTTATATATAACCAGCTTAATGTTTCCAAGTTTAATGAAGAGATAATACAGGAGTTTGAGTAGGAGGAGTGAAGACACCGTGGACAATAGGAAAATGCAGTGACTTCATTTCATGAGAGCTTGTTTGTGGCAGTGTTTATACTGGGAGTCAGTATGAATCCGCCTGGGACTGCTTATCAGGGATGCTGGTAGAAATAGGAAAGGAATGATGTGCATAGAGCCTACCTGATGGCACAGGGGTTAACGTCTCAGTGCTGTCGAGCTACAGGCAACTATGGTGACATGAGTTCCATCCCCGGCCAGGGAGCTAACCCACATGGCCTGTCACACCCACTGCTCCCCTCAGCAGTGTATTTCAACAGATGCCTGTTCTGCTCCCCAATCTGTCTCTTTTAGATCCTGTCACCCCCTGCTCCTCTGGCCTACACCCCAGTTTTTCTATGCATACATAAAATAAATCTTTTTTTAAGATTTATTTATTATTTTATGCATACAAGAGCTGGCGTACAGGCCAGAGATGCAGGGGGTGAGAGGGTTCACCAGAGACAGTTTATGGAGCAGAACAGGCAGTCTGAGTGAAATACACTGCTAAGGGGAGCAGCAGGCGCGATAGGAGAGGTCTGCTGCACCATGTGGGTATCTCCCTGGGGGACTGGTATCAAACTCGTGCTGCAGTGGCTGCAGATTGCTTCATAGTGCAGTGCTTAACCCCTTCGCCACCAGGGAGAAAAAATAAGTGATTTTGATTTACGTGTGACATAATTGGGTCATATCTGAAGGATAAGGCTTAAAAGTAACTATCAAATTTTGCATGAATTAAAAGAGGACATTTGCAGAAATGTATATTTGACAAAACTGTTCTTCCTTTTTTCCTTTTCTCATCCTAATTTCTGAAGTCATGTCAGAGGGAAAATTGGCTCCAGGAATCAGGATGTCTTTTGAAAGAAATAAGTATCAAATAGGTTGCTAGATACCAGGCCTAGAAAAAAAAACCCTATATATATATATATATATATATATAAATGGATTAAGTGGATAAATAGTTGTGAGAGAGCGATAGCAAAAGCAAAAGATCAATTTCATGAGATTTTTTAATATTAGGGAAATTATTAGGAGTTTGAAACATGGGTATTTGGAATACCCATGGGTTGAAAAATTGAGATACAGGAAATATTGAATTGAACTAAGGAGACATAGCTAAGTTAAAAAATATACCATAAATCAAACATAATTATAGTCATCTTATAGGAAGAATTGTTTGTATGGTCAGAATGGTGTTACAATGAATATTCTAACAGTCAAAATGGTGTGAACATATTAGTGGAAAGGGAATAAAGGGAGAGAACAAGAGAAGGGGTGTGTGTGTGTGTGTGTGTGTGTGTGTATTTCGTATGAGATGGGTAGGGAGATGTAAACTCTCACCTCCCATTCCAGAAAATCAGATATTTTCTAAAAACAGGTTGAGAAATAGAAACAGAGGTCCCTGTTTAGAAATGGAGCATAAATTTCAGAAGAAACTGCTAGAAAATTGGTAGCATTTGGCACATGGTAGGATGAATAGTCCTATTATAAGTTGAACACATGCATACAATATAGAAAAGCACTAGAACACATTCATGTAGATTCAATATAATTCATTTTTCAACTCGTGTGTTATTTTGATGTTTGATTCCTTTTTTCCTGCAGTGTCTGTAATTTCTTGACATAATTATTTTCCTTTTTTTGAGCTATGAACTCATAGACATTTATTTTACAAATCAAATTTAAGACATGTTTATGTGCATATGTGTTTTTGTATATATCTATTTCCAACTTTAAAACAGTTTATAACATGCAACTTTCAAAATAATGATCCTTATGACTATGTGATGCTTTGTGTTGTGTATTTGATTGAATTGTCTGTGGACATTTAGGCTGCTTTCATGTTCTTGCTATTTTAAGTAATGTGCTGTGAACATTGTGGAACATGTAGGATTTTTTCTCGATGGTGTCATATTCTGTGTATATGTACCCAAGAGTGGAATTGCTGAGTTATGCATTATTTCCTTTTTAGATTTTTAAGGTAATTCTATATTGCTTTCCATAATGATTGCAACAGTTCACATTCCTACCAATAATAGTATACTATTGGTGTACAGCATTCCTTTTTACCCGGTTCTCACCAATATATGTTTGTGGGGACCTTTTTACCATGAGCCATTCTCACAACTGTGACTTGCTATCTTACTGTATTGAATAGTTTTAATATGCATCTCTTTTAGGCTTGATGATGAACCTTTTTTCATCATGTTTTGGCCTCTGGGTAACCTCTTGGGTGAATTGTATTCTTATCTGCTGCCCATTTATAATTGGATTATTTGTTTTTTATTGTTGAATTGTATAAATTTATTTTTGAAGTTATATATCTTGAGTGTAAATTCCTTATCAGTTATATATTATGTGAATATTTTCTCCTGTTTAGAATGGTGTCTATTTAATCATGTTATATATTCTTTGGAGCTCTTTGATGAGGTAATCCCAATTGTTTATTGTCGTTTTTAATTCCCTTGCCATAGATAGTCACCAAAAGTATCTTTAGTATTGATAGGATGGACCACACCACCAGTGTTTTTTTTTTTTCTGTGTATTTTATTGTTGCAGGTCATAATTTCAATCTTATATATGTAAAAATAAATAAATAAATAAATAAATAAATCAATCTTATATATCTGTGCACCACCATGGAGGCCCCATGGCCTTGAGTATTAAGAGTGTTCTCTCCTTGTTGTATTAGACCTTTCATCACAATATAGTGACTATCTCTATCTCTTACTGCCTTAATGGAAGTATTTTATTGGGTGTAGGTATAGCTGCTCCTGAGTTAGTCTGCGACCACTTTCTTGTATAATTGCCTTCTAGTCTTTAACTCTGAAGTCTTTTCTTGTCTGTGTTATTAAGATGAATTTCCTGTAAAAGCAGAAGGTTGGTCTTTGTTTTGAAGTGACCCATTCAGCTCACCTTTTGCCTAGGGTTGTTCAGGCCATTTACATTTAAGCTGATTATTGAGACTTAAGTGCCATTTTGTTGTGCTTGGTTTTTGTTCTGGCTTATCTTGTCATTCTTATTTTTGAGGGATTCCTGTTGTATTTTTTTTAAGTTCCACTTCTCTGTCTTTATGTGTTACTCCTATTATTATTTTTTTTTTTGAATGTTCTACTGAGGAGAGTATATGACTGGCTATTTGTGTAACCCACTGGATGGCTGGAACTGTGGCTTGTTCTGGTGGACCACGTTGTTCCTTTCCTTTTCCTCCTCCAGTGAAGTGATTATGTGTCTCTTGCCTCAGTATTCATTGTTCTATTGCTGTATAATAATGGCTTTAGGCTTTCCTTCATTTGTGGCTTGGTGTTGATGAATTCTTTTAGTTTTTGCTTTTCAATGACACTCCTATCTCTTCCTTCTATCATGCTTTTAATCTTGCTGAGTAAAAGATTTCGGCTGGCAATCTCTATTTAAGCACTTTTTTAAAAAGATTTTATTTATTTATTTTTGTGTAGACGAACTCGGGAGTACACCAGAGGTGCAGGGAGTGAGAAGATACTCCAGAGACAGAGTGGGGAACAGAGCAGGCGGATCTACTGAAACACACTGTGGAGGGGAGGAATGGGCCTAACACCAGGGATTGAAATCAGCCACCAGGGAGGCCCTCTTTTCAGTCCTTTAATGCTTGGAATGTTACTGCTGACATCCAATGACTGCTAACCTCCTATGTTACCCTCTTTCTCTTCAAGTTTTTAATATTTTGTCTTTGTCATTGGTTCTCAACAGGTTATTATTATGTGTCTTGTGGATGTAAGACTGGTATTATTTTGTTTGTAGTTCTTTGGCCTCTTGGATTACAGTGTCTGGTTCATTTCACAGGTTGAGATGGTTTTTTTGAGATTACTTCTTTAAGTAAATTTTCTATGCCTTTCTGAAATGCGGCCATTGTAACAAATAGAGAGAAACCTTAAAGGATTTAATGCAGCAAAGAAAGTCAAAGTGATAAAAACAAATACTGGGCATTTACAAACCAGACAATTTGACAGCATGAAATACTCAAAAATCAGTGACATTGATAAACATTCTGAGGGCTCTGAAGGATGGGGCAGGGAAAGGGACAAGGCGACATGTGCAATGGTGGTAGGGGAATTAAAAAGGAAAAAAGTCACTTTTTTAAATGACAGAAAAATAAAGATGTATAATTATATTTTTTAAATGAGAATTAATAAGCTAGCCTGTATGACTGTACCATATGTAAATGTTATAGGTAACTAGTTAAAGAAATAGCTATTAATATGGAAAATGCGGTGGATATAAACTCATTAACTTCAATTGTCATGTTGGATTGTTTCTCCCAAAACAAATAAAAAAATGGTCTAACTACATAATTATTTCTCTGTAATTGAGGGTATTGTTACATACACTGTATGTGATTCAGAGGTATAGCATCTCAGCTGCTCAGATGCCTGTCCTCACACATTCTGTGATATTGTTTGAACATTTCATCATTTCTCTTTGTATATCATGTATACTAATTAATAGGTACATATAGATACACATTAATCCTAGTTTATGTGAGAGTTGTGTGTGTGTGTGTGTGTGTGTATATATATATATATATATGTGATGCAATTACCTCTTTAGGTATATCTCTTGGTACATATTGATGCTAATAATGATGTCGGGGGACTGATATAATAGGTGTTCTCTTTTCTCATCAGTCTTACTTGTGTTTTGTCAGCTAAGGAGCAAGAGGAGATAGAACGAGTGATTGGCAGGCACCGGAGCCCCAGCATTCAGGACAAGAGCCACATGCCCTACATGGAAGCCTTGGTGAACGAGGTCCAGAGATACACTGACCTGTTCCCTGGGAACCTGCCCCATGCAGTGAACCTTGACACCAGATTCAGGAACTATCTCATCCCCAAGGTAGGTTGGTTGTACCTTTACTGACATCATGATTCTACTCAAAAAGTTCCTCTTTTCACAGCATGGGTGCAGTCCTCCAGACAAGCTGAGCAATATATAAAAATCATGTATGTGACAAGTTGATGAGTTTGGTGTTGTTTCCATTTGAGACCACAAATTTTTTTGGGCACCGGCACTGTAAGTCTTTCACATTTGTTCTGTCTCTTAAATGAGTGGCTAATCTTACTAATATAAATAGTAATGTTTATTTATAATGTTAGCACCACTGAGTCAATATTCCAAAAGAGAGTTCTGGATTATATAGATCAATTCAGAAAGAGTTAACATCTTGATATATTGAATTTTTCTTTAATATTCTCTTTTTTTTTTAGTACATTAGCTTGCAAATTTTGTGTTTGATTTTTCCTAAGTACTTAAAGTTATTGTTGTCACAATAATCTTTAAGTGCCTTTTACATTACTTTTATCTGTCATATTGAAGTAAAATGACTTTCAAACTTTGATGACCTTACACGAGAACCTTTTTTTTTTTTTTAAAGATTTATTTATTTATGCATACAAGAACTAGGGTACAGGCCAGAGGTGCAGGGGGTGAGAAGATTCACCAGAGACAAAGTGGGGAGCAGAACAGGCAGATTGACTGAAATACACTGCTAAGGGGAGCAGCCGGTGAGACAGGAGAGGTCTGCTGTGCCATGGGGGTCACCTCCCTGGCCAGGGATCAAACTTATGCTGCAGAACTCGTGCTGCAGTAGCTGCGGATTGCTTCATTGTGCTGACACTTAACCACTTGTGCCACCAGGGAGGCCCAAGAACCTTTTGACTTTAGAGCCATTACTAATAATTTGTTTCTAGACTACTTTGTAATTTCTGCATATATCATGCTGCTATCTTTATTTCTTTTCTGATATGTAGGAGAGTGGAAGATTATCATCTCACTCTTGAAAGATGGTCTTATGTATATCTTAGAAGAAACCCTTCATCAAATTAGGAACTGTATCCTCTTATTTTTTATCATTTTTTGTCAGAATGTATATCAAGTTTATCATATCAATTTCTGTCTCTATTGGTATAGCTTTCCATATTAGCTTCACTTTTCCTGGTAGATATCCCTCTTTTAAGTATACACATGGCTTGATTTGAGTTGCTGTATTTCGTTCAGGACTTTCCTATTTCCACTTGTAAGAGACTTCCTTGAGATGGTGGTATACTTTCATTATTTTGCAGAGGGCTGTCCAGTGTTCCCAGGATTATTTACTGGAGAAATTTTGCTTGTTCTGTCATTTACTATTGGCTCCTTGGTCTTGATTAATTCTCCCTATGTGTTGGGGTGTATTTCAGGACTCTCAGTTTTCTCCCATTTGTCTGTGTGTTTTTGTTCCATCCAGTGCTTTCTAACACGTAATTTCTGTGTCTATTCACGCCTCCCACTTGGTATTCTGCAAGCTACTGTTTAATTTGAAACCAGGATATTTGCTATTAAAATTTAAAAATCATATAAATTAAAATTAGTATTTTGTTGGGGAAAGAATATAATAAGATGCAAGACTAATGCTCATCTTTGGAGAAAAGAGAATTAATGGCTTTGCTAGGAGGTCATGGGGCTTGCCTGATGATTGCAGCTTTGTTTCAAGGATTAGGATCACATTCACTGTTTTCACCAAAGGACATAATGAGGAAAATGCTTCCTGTGTTTATAGTTGGGTCAAAGAGTAATTGAACTCATTCTTCTATTTCAAGGTCAATAATAATAGGGCCTGGGGGTAAGTAGGATTGTCCATCTTTCCCATTTGCTCTCATTGGGTATGATCATTCCCATCTGTTTGGGATACACTGACATAGAATATGCAATACTGCGCAGCTGAATGTGCCTTCTACCATTACATAATGATTTCTGCTCTCAAACCTGGATCCATGGACCAAGGTATAGTCTAAGACAGAAGTTGGTAAAAACTTTCTCTAGTGGGTCGGATTGTAACCATTTTAAATTTTATGGTGGTTGGAGCGTCTGACTCCAGTGTTGAAATCTGCCATTGTAGCGTGGAATCCATCCACATTTTAGCACCTTTGTTTAGTACTGATCCGTTCAAGTAATTTTTACTTTGGTAAAAGTAGTGTTGAAATAGTGGTCATGATTCTGTATGAATAGCCGTTGTTTGAACAACATTTGATGAGAATGTATTTGCTGTATCTTTTTATTTTTGAGGGAGAAAAGGTGTTTTTATTTAATGGGTATAGAATGTGTTTTACAAGATGAAAGAATTCTGGAGATGTGTTTCACAAAAATGACATATTTTACACTACTGAACTGTACACTTACAGATGGCTAAGGTGGTAAGTTTTATGTTTTATGTTTATTATCATAATAAAAAATAAAGTGCACTCAAAAAACATTTTTCATTGCTGATATGTTGATAGTAAATTTGGTGTTGTCCACAAATATGTTGACCTTGATCTGGAAAGATAGCAGGGACACCGATTATCTCTCACTTCTCCCCTGTCTTTTTTTTTTTTTTTTTTTTTTTTTTTTTTTTTGATAAGACAGTGTAACTATCTTCAATCTGCCAGGATTATTTTGCTGGCTTTTAAAATTTTTTAAAAAATTTTCTTACATTGTTCTATTTTGTGCCACTATTTTTATAAAAGATTTATTTATTTATGCATACATGAGCTGGGGTACAGGCCAGAGATTTGGGGAGGGAGGGTGTGTGTGAGAGGATTCACCAGAAACAGAGCAGGGAACAGAACAGGCAGACTGATTGAAATAAACTGCTGAGGGGAGCAGTGGGCAAGGCAGGAGAGGTCTGCTTCGCCATGTGGGTTGCTCCCTGGCTGGCCGGGGATCTAATTCGTGCTACAGAGGCTGCAGATTTCTTCTTAGTGTGGTGCTTAACCCCTTGCACCACCAGGCAGGCCCTGTACCGTCTATTTTTATATTCCTACATTATTCATTTTCTTACTATATTTGATTTCTCAGCTCAGGTCTAGTCCCCATAAATCTCCCACCACCACACCACCCATGAACCATCACTGCAGTCCCTTGTGCGCTCCCCTCCCCTTATCTGAGCCATCTCTCTCCCCCTCCCTTGCTGCATCCCTAGATCTATAGTTTGCCTGCAAATTTTCCCTTTCTCTTTTTTCTGACCCTTAGTTTGGTTTCCCTATATTCTTCCTGTAAATTGAAACCATCTGATATTTTTCTTTTTCCTTCTTACTCATTTCACTGAGTATAATCCCTTCTTGTGCCATCCATGTTGCTGTGAATGGCATGAGTTTATCATTTTTGATTGCTGAAAAGTATTCCATTGTATATACAGACCACATCTTGTTAATCCAGGAATCTGTTTGGGGCATTTAGGTTGTTTCCATATCATACTTATTATAAATAATGCTGCAATAAACATAGGAATGCAGGGTTCCTTTTCAGTTAATGTTTAATGTTTTTGCGTCCTTTGGTTAGATTCCTAGCAGTGGAATCTCTGGGTCATATGGTAGATTGATTTTCAGTCATTTGAGGAACCTCCACACAGTTTTCTATAGTGATTGGACCAGTTTACATTTGCGCCAACAGTGTAAGAGGGTTTCTGTTTCTCCACATCTTTGCCAGCATTTTTGTTGCCAGTTTTTTTAATATAGGTCTTTGTCACTGGTGTGAGGTGGTATTTCATTGTGGTTTTGATTTGCATTTTCCTGATTATAAGTAATGTTGAGCATGTTTTCATGTATCTTTTGGCCATTTGCATTTCTTCTTTGGAGAATTGCCTTTTTATTTGCTAAGCCCATTTTTATTTATTTATTTTAATGTGAAACCTCTCAATTTTTATTTTATTTATTTTATCTATTTTTTACATCTTTTTCATTTTTGCACAGTATGCAATATGCATTTTCATCTTGTTTATAGTCCCCATACAGTTCCTGCCCACCTTATTTTGACCATAATCCCTCCTATCACCCTCCTCCCCCCATATAGTATATCTCTGGTTTATAGTTGCTTATCGATTTTGATTTTTTTCATTATTATAATTAGTCTTTTTCCTGGTCTCTTATTTAGGTTTTCTAAATTCCTGCTATGAGTGAGACCATCCCATATTTTTCTTTTTCTTTCTGACTTATTTTACTGAGCATGATCTCTTCCAGCACCATCCATGTTGCTGCAAATTGCATGAGTTTATCTTTCTGATTGCTGTATTCCATTATGTATATGGACCACATCTTCTTGATCCAGTTATCTATTTTTGGGCATTTGGGTTGTTGCCATAGCTTAGCTATTGTAAATAGTGCTGCAATAAACATAGGGGTGCAGGTGCCCTTTTGAGTGAATGATTCTGTGTCTTTTGGGTAAATACTTAGAAGTGGAATTGCTTGATCATATGGAAGCGCCATCTTTAGCAGGCTGAGGAATCTCCACACAGCTTTCCATAGTGGTTGGAGCATTTTGCACCCCACCAGCAGTGCAGGAGTGTTCCATTTTCTCCTTGCATTTGCGCCAACATTTTTTAACTGGGTTGTTTATTTTTCCTGAGTTTTGTAAGCTCTTTGTAGATCTTTGATTTAAGTCCTTTATCGATTGTGTGGAGTACAGATATTTTGTACCAATCTGTGGATTGTCTTTTTGTTTTGATATTGTCTCTTTTGCTGTACATAAGTTTTTAATTTGTAGTAGTCCCAGCTGTTTATCTTTTCTTTCATCTTCTGTGCTTCTGGGATGAGTTCTGAAAGATGTTTCTGAGATGTATGTTGTGGAGTATTGTGCCTATGTGTTTTATTCCATATATTTTCTGGTTTCAGGTCTTACATTAAAGCATTTTTTATAAAGAATTATTCCTTTATTGTAAGATTTTTATTTATTATATTTATTATGTGTAGAAGAACTGGGGTGTAGGCCAGAGGTTCAGGGGGGAGGGTGAGAGGATTCACCAGAAAGAGTGGCGAACAGAAAAGGGAGATCTACTAAGGGGAGCACTGGGTAAAACAGGAGATTTCTGCTGCCCCATGTGGGTTAGTTCCCTAGCTGGGGATCAAACTCAGGCTCTCTCCGTGGACCTTCATGGTGGTAACGCTGCGACTGAACCACTAGCCCACCATGGAGGTACACTTTTCTCCAATTTGAGTTGATTTTTTTTATACCTTTTTTTATGCATGTAAGAACAGGGACATAGGACAGTGAGTAAGCAGATTCAGTAGAGACATATCAGGGAGGAGAGCAGGCAGATCTATTGAGATACTCTGCTGAGGGGAGCAGTGGCCGAGACAGGAGAGTTCTGCTGAAGCATGTGGGTTAGCTCCATGGCTGGGGATCAAGCTCACACTGCAGTGGCTGGCAATAGATTGATAGTCCTGAAACTTTAACCTCTACGCCACCAGGGAGGTCCCATCTTTTATTTATTTATTTATTTATTGTCTTAATGTGGGATCATTTTTTTTTAATTTTACTTTTATATTCCCCATACAATTGCAGCCCCCCTTATTTTGACCCCAATTCCTCCTTTCCCCGACCCCCACCCCTCATAGAGTGTCTCTGGTTCAGAGTTGTTTGTTGATTTTGATTTTCACTTTCTTATAGTTATTCATTTTCCTGTTCCCTTATTTCAGTTTTCTAGATTCCTGCTATGAGTGAGACCATCCAGTATTTTTCTTTTTCTTTCTGGCTTATTTTGCTGAGCATGATCCCTTCCAGCTCCATCCATGTTGCTGCAAATTGCATGTGTTTATCTTTTTTGAATGCTGAGTAGTATTCCATGGTGTATATGTACCACATCTTCTTGAGCCAGTCATCTATTTTGGGGCATTTGGGTTGTTTCCAAAGTTAGCTAGTGTAAAGTGTGCTGCTATAAACATAGGGGTGCAGGTGCTCTTTGGAACCGATGTTTCTGTGTCCTCTAGGTAAATACCTAGGAGTGGAATAGCTGGATCATATGGAAGCTCTATGTTTACTAGGTCAAGTAATCTCCACACAGCTCTCCATAGTGGCTGGACCAGTTTGCACTCCCACCAACAGTGCAGGAGAGTTCCTTTTTCTCCACATCCTCGCCAACATTTGTTGTTGCTAGTTTTTTTAATATGTGCCATTCTCACTGGTGTAAGATGGTATCTCATGGTATTTTTGATTTGCATTTCCCAGATTACAAGTGATGTTGAACATTTTTTCATATGCCTGTTGGCCATTTGCATTTCCTCTTCAGAGAAGTTTCTTTTTAGTTCTTCTGCCCATTTTTTGACTGGATTATTTTGTTTTTGTTGAGTTTCATCAGCTCATTGTAGATTTTGGTGATAAGTCCTTTATCAGTGTTGTGTGCAAAAATGTTCAGGGAGGCCCCATTTTTAGTTGAATTTTGTGTGTGCTGTGAGGTAATAATCTAGTTTCATTCTTTAGAATTTAGCGGTCCAGTTTTGCCAGCACCATTTATTTAAAAGATTTTCCTTTTTGCACTGCGTAATCTCTTTTCCTTTGTCACAGATCAGTTGACCATATATGTGTGGCTTTATTTCTGGGTTTTCAATTCAGAGTTATGTTTTCTAGAGACTAGATTCCCATTATGATTTTACCAAGAGAAGCACATAAGTGCTCTGTATGGCCCACTGAAACCCAATGAGGCAGCTGAGGGCACCTGAAGTCACTTATTCCATTATGGCCATGCTATGTTCCCCTCAGGATAACATGGTACTCATCAGATCTCTCCTTGGCAAAGGTTGTGGATTTTACATTCATTAATCAAAATCTGTGTTGTGGTGCTTTAGGAATATGTGAGTATCGTGCTGTCTAACCGTTCCTCCAGTACTAGAATCCCTTGATCACACTCGATTAAATTAATGATCCTAACAGAATTGTTCAAAATGATTATATTTCTAATTTTGTCATCCTTTCTGTGTTTGTGGCTGGGATCAATCTGTGATGAAATCAATGCCATATATTTTTTGAAGTTTTATTTATTCATACAAAACTGGGGTACAGGCCAGAGATGTTGGGGGTGAGAGGATTCACCAGAGACAGAGTGGGGAACAGAACAGGCAGATTGACACTGCAGAGGGGAGCAGCGGGCAAGTCAGGAGAGGTCTGCAGCACCATGTGGGTAGCTCCCTGGCTGGTGATCGAAATTGTGCTGCAGTGGCTGCAGATAGCTTCATAGATTGCATCTTAACCCCTTGTGCCACTAGGGAGGTCCTATGCCATATTTTTGAATTAATACAAACAGCTCTCTGGGGCCATGATAAAAAAGCAACAAGTTGTTACTGTACTTACTTTATTATCACATAAGTTATTTTTAATTCGATTGTCTATTTACAAAAGGTCTACAACTCCAAACATTTCAAACTTGGATAAAGATTTCCATTTGCAATCATAATCCATGTATGAGATGAGTAAACACTGAAATGATAAAATCAAGGTACTGGCAAGGAAATACCCCCAGGTCTAAATGTGATGAGCAGGATTGCTTCAGAGGTCTGGCACTGAGGGTCTGGGTACTCACTACTTCAGGTGCCACTTAGCAGCATCATGGCCACTGGTGTTATGCTGGTTCTTATTTATAACTTGTTCTCTCTGACTTAGAATGTCCTTTCCTTCGTGGTTAGGTTTTCTCATTTTTAAATGGTAAGATTTGACTGACTGATTTGTACCTTTTCGTGGGCATAGTTTAAATAATTTTTTCCAGGGCACAACCATATTGACGTCGCTGACTTCTGTGCTGCATAGTAGCAAAGAATTCCCCAACCCAGAGGTGTTTGACCCTGGCCACTTCCTGGACGAGAGTGGCAACTTTAAGAAGAGTGACTACTTCATGGCTTTTTCAGCAGGTAGTGTATCTTTTGTATTCTTTGTGCATCAGAGGACAAAATACCTTGTGAGGATTGTTTGGAACTTCCATAGAAACCTCTCCAAGGCTGGTGCAGGTGCTCTTGACCATTAGCAGGACATCCCTGTGTCCATGCACTTTCCCACCTCATGATGCAGTTTTTTTATTGAGCCATATTACTGCAGAATTGGGGAATTAGTCCAGTTCTTCAAATTGAGAATTGATTTAGATCAAGAAAATATAAGATTATAAGGTTAGTGCATCTGAAAATATAAGATTATAAGATTAGTGCATCTGAAAATATAAGATTAGTGCATCTTGCCCACAGGAACAGCACTGTAATATAAAACCTGAAATTTCACGGTGCATTGGAGATTGCTAAAGAGCAGGTCTACTTGGAGTGGAGAACGGAGACTATGAAGATGAGGAAGATCATGAACGCCAGATCCATGCAGCAGAAAACAAAACAAAGTATGTGTTTCTAGAAAAATATTGATGGAAAATTGAGGTGTTCAACAGGTGATTGTAATGTGAGAATATTTAAGTGTTTGGCACAGGACTGATAATAAGTAAACATTTGTTGAAAGGAGGATACCTATTCATTAACTTTAGATGGATTGCACTCCTGTCCGCCCTTTGTCCATCTATCTATCCAATCATCCTGCCTTCCATCATACCTCAGCTTTCGTCAAATAGTTATTGCATATTCTCTTTCTGAGGCCAGAAACACAGTGTTCAAGGATCATCTCCTCTGTGTGCTTGTTATTTTCAGGAAAACGGGCATGTGCAGGAGAGGGCCTGGCCCGCATGGAGCTGTTTTTATACCTGACCACCATCTTACAGAAGTTTACCTTGAAGTCTGTTATTGACCCCAAGGACATTGACATCACCGCAGTTGTCAATGGATTTGTTTCTGTGCCTCCTCCTTACCAGATCTGCTTCATTCCTTTGTGAGGAAGGACAAACCATCAGGCTTCTGCTGTGATGTCCACAAGTCCCATTCACCTGACGCCCCTGTCATCTCCTTTTCTCTTCCTTCCCCTTCTGGTAATGTTGTCGCCGACCTCTCCTCTCCTTGTCACCCCATTCTGTCAGGATCCAGGCACGAACATCCCATCTCCAAAGTAGGATTTCCAAAGTTCCATGGTACAAATATATGTATAGCTTCTCCTTGCTCTGTAACGTTGTATTGGGTAGCTCATATGCCAATACTTATCTGGTATTGAGCAGTTAGTTCTGTGTCATCAGTGTGACAGAGTGAGATGGTTGGTGTATGTAATACAGACATTTCTCCTCTATATGTTCTAAATAAAACTCACAATCTGATGAACCATTTCTCATGCTGTCCTCCTTTGTGTGTAATGCAGATAACAAATGGAAGAAAATATTATAAAAGGAGGCCCTGCACAGACAAGGACAAAAGGCTTGAGGGCAGACCAGCGTGTGACCTAGAATTACTTGGGGTTTGGATTTGCAAGTGAGAGAAGTTGTATTCAGGAGCAGCTTCATGTGAAGAAAAATATGACATCAGCGATTCAAAAGTGTCTATTTCTATTGCATTCTAGAAGAGGCAAAAGTAATCCGTCGTTCTAGAATCCAGAGCTGTGTTGATTCAGAGGATGGTGATTCTAGGTAAAGATCTGGGGCGCTTGTTCAGGGTATTGGGATTTTTCTGTGCCTTGATGGTTCGTTACTTGGTTGTTGGTGCTTAGTATGATATTAGCTGTAGTTTTGTCTCAACCACTGATCAGTTGTTGTCAGGGGTGGGATAGAAGAGATGAGTAATGCAGCACCGATTTTTAGGACGGTGAAAGTATTCTTGTGATACTATGTTAAATACATGTCCTCCTATTTTTATCTCTCACCCTCCCATGTCTCTGTCCTGTACCCCAGCTATTTTATAAATAAAAAATAAATCTTTTTAATTTTATTTTTATAAAATACAATTGTATACAATTGCAACCCCCTTTTTGACCCCAATTGCTCCTTCCCCACCCCCACCCCTGCCACCATAGTGTATCTCTGGTTCATAGTTGTTTGTTCATTTTGATTTTTTCTTTCTTACAATTATTCTTTTTCCTGGTCCCTTATTTAGGTTTTAAAAAGTAAATCTTAAAAAAATAATCCATAGAATGTGCAGCACTTGAGGGAATACTGATGTTATCTATGCACTTTATATATAAGGTCAGTGTTGTTACATCAGTTGTAAGAAATGGAACACAACAGAAGGTGAGGTTCCTAATGGTCGGAGAGACTGCATGTGGGTGGGGAGGGGACATATGGCAACATGTACTTAATATTTAGTTTTGCTTTGACCCTAAAACTTAAAAAAAACTCAAAAACCTATTAAAAAAAGAAAATCCTTAAATCACAAGTCTAGCCAAGGTGAGGTTTACATTACTCTGTGACACCAGAAAGCTTAATGCCCTCTTGTTCGTAGGATAGGGATGGATGGCTATTTGATATGAGATATCACTGAACTGGGAGGGAAATCTGAGATTAGAAGAATAGATTTTTTTTGAGTAAATACATTTTTATATATATAATTTATTTTTATATAGTTTACATCATTGTTCGTCTGTACAATGTTTGCTTTCTTCTCTCATTGTAGTCCCCATATTCACCCATGCAACATCACCATAGTCCCTTGTGCCTGCCCTTCTCTGTTTTATTCCCTCTGCCTTCCCCTCCCCTGAAGAATGTCTGATTTATTATTGCCTGATATATTATTTTTTAAATTTATTGGTATTATTTTTTTCCCTGATCCATTTTTGGTTCCCCTATATTCCTCCTATATGTGAAAGCATCCTATATTTTTCTTTTTGCTTCTGATTATTTCACTGAATATAATCCCTTCTAGCTCCATCCATGTTGCTGCGAATGGCATGAGTTTATGGTTTTTCGTTGCTGAATAGTATTCCATCTTGCATGTATACCATTTCCTTGTGATCCAGTCATCTATTTTTGGGCATTTGGATGGTATCCATATCTTTCCTATTATAGGTAGTGGTGCAATAAACATAGGTGTGGAGGTATCCTTTTGAATTAATATTTTTGTGTTGTTTGGGTAGATTTCTAAGAGTGGAATTGCTGGGTCATATGATAGCTCCATTTTAAACCTCCACACAGCTTTCCATAGTGGTGGACCAGTTAATATTACCACCAGCAGTGTAGGAAAGGTCCTTTTTCCCACATCCTCACCAACATTTATTGTTTCCTGTTTTTTTAATATGTACCATTCTTTTTTTTCTTTTTTTTTTTTTTTTTTGTGGAACCCTCGCTGGCTGCTGGGGAACGAACTGGCTCTGCAGAGGCTGCGGGCAGCCTCGCAGCCCAGGGCTCAACCACTGTGCCACCAGGGGAGGACCAATATGTACCATTCTTACTGGTGTAAGGCGGTATCTCATTGTTTTTTTGATCTGTATTTTGCTTATTATAAGGGATGTTGAACACTTTTTTCATATACTTGGCCATTTGCATTTCCTCTTTGGGAAAGTGTCCTTTTGGCTCTTCTGCCCATTTTTTGACTGGATTGTTTACTTTGTTTTTGGTGAGTCATGTGAGTTTTTTGTAGATCTTTGTGATCAGTCCCTTTTCAGTTGTATTTTGTGCAAAATTTTCTCCCAAAGAGTAGGCTGTTACTTTGTTTTGGTTAATGTCTCTTTTGTTGTACAGAGCTTTTTAGTTTGATGTACTCCCAACTGTTCATCTTTTTCTTCACTTTCTTTGCTTTGGGGGATAAGTCTTTAAAGATGTTACTGAGATATATTCATGTAGTGTTTTACCTATATTTTTTTCTCTATATTTTGTGGTTTCAGGTCTTATGTTCAATTTTTTTACCATTTTGGGTTGATTTTTGTGTATGATAAGAGGTAGTGGTCTAGTTTCAAATTTTTGCATGTGGTTCTCCAGTTTTCCCAGCACCATTTATTGAACAAACTGTCCTTGTTCCAGTGCATAGTCCTTGCTCCTCTCCCAAAGATTCGTTGTCCATATATGTGTGGCTTTATTTCTGCATTTTCTATTCTCTTCCATTGGTCTGTGAGTCTGTTTTTGTTCCAGTATCATACTGCTTGAATTATTATGGCTTTGTAGTATAGTTTGAAGTTTGTGGTTCCATATGAATTTCATCAATATTTGTTCTGAGATTTTTATCAACATTGCATTGACTCTATAGATTGCTTTCAGTAGGATGGCCATTTTAGTAATGTTACTTCTTCTAGTCATGAGCAGGGATGTCTTTGCATTTCTTTGTGTCTTCTTCTATTTCTTTTAACAATGTTTTTTAATTTTCTTTGTAAAGCTGATTTTTTTTTTATAGAAGCATGTTTTATTTATTTATTTGTTTGTTTATACATGCACTGGGTACAGTCAGAAGCACGGGAGGGTGAGAGAATTCACCAGAGCCAGGGTGGGGAGCAGAGCAGGCAGAAGGACCGAAGTACACTGCTGAGGGGAGCAGCGGGCGGCAGGAGAGGTCTGCGTGCCATGTGGGACCCTCCTCCGGTGGCCAGGGAGCAGCCGGGGATCTAACCGGCGCCGCAGAGGCGCGGGCAGCTTCGCAACCCAGCGCTCAACTGCTGCGCCACCGGGGAGGCCCTTATAATTTTCTTTGTATAGGTCCTTCACCTCCTTCATTAAGTTTATTCCCAGGTATTTGATATTTTTTGTTTCAATTTTAAATTGGATGGTTTCTTTATTTCTTTTTGTTCAAATGGATTGTTTGCATATAGGACAGCTTCTGATTTTTGTGTGTTGATTTTGTTTCCTGATACTTTACTAAAGTGGTTTATTATTTTAATTAGTTTTTCTGTGGAGTTTTTAGAATTCTTCATTATCATATTGTCTGCATATAGTGATAATTTTACTTCTTCTTTCCCCATTTGAATTCCTTGTGTCTTACTTTTGTCTTATTTCTCTGACAAGTATGTCCAGTGTTATATTGAACAGCAGTGGTGAGAGTGGACACCTTTGTCTTGTTTCTGATTTTTTTTTAAAGATTTATTTATTTATACAAGCACTGGGTACTGTCAGAAGCGTGGGAGGGTGAGAGAATTCACCAGAGCCAGAGTGGAGAGCAGAATAGGCAGACTGATTAAGTACACTGCTGAGGGGAGCAGCTGGCGGCAGGAGGGGTCTGTGCGCCATATGGGACCCTTGCCCCGAGGCCGGGGATCGAACTGGTGCTGTGGAGGCTGCAGGCAGCTTCACAACCCAGCACTTAACCGCTGTTCTACCAGTGGAGGCCCATTGTTCCTGATCTTCATGAAAAGGCTATTAGCTTTTCACCATGGAGAATCATATTGGCTATGACTTTGCCATAGATAGCTTTTGTCATGTTAAGCTATGTTCCTTGTATCTTTCGAGGGCTTTACTTCTAAATGGATGTTGAACTTTGTCAAATGCTTTCTCAGAATGTATTGATAACGATCATGTGGTTTTTCTTTTTCTTTTTGTTGTTGTGTTCGATTACATTAATTGATTTGTGGATTTTGTACCATGCATGTGTCCCTGGAATAAATCCCACTTGGTCATGGTGTATCATCCTTTTGATGCATTGTTGGATTCTGTTGGCAAGGATGGGTTTGAGAATTTTTGTCTAAGTGTTCATTAGGAAGATTGGCCTGTAGTTTTCTTTTTTGTGTGTTGTTTTTGTGTTAGTGTAATGTTGACTTCATGAAACATATTTGGTGATACTCCTTTCTCAATTTAAAGAAAGAGTGTGTGTAGAATAGGCACATTCAGAACGTTCATTTCTGAATATTATGTAAAATTCATTTGTGAAGCAAATCTGGTCCTGGGCTTTTGTTTTGGGGGAGGGTTTGTACTGTTTCAATTTCACTGCTTGTAATTGCTATGTTTTGGTGTTCTATTTCTTCTTTATCTAGCTTTGGATGATTATATTATTCTAGGAATTTGTCCATCTCTTCTAGATTGTTGAACTTGTCTGCATGTAACTGTTCACATTAACCTCTGATCATTCCTTTGATTTCTACTGAGTCTGTTCTACCTTCTTGCTTTCAATTATTATGCTATTTTTTGTGTTTTCTCTCATTTTTCTTCATTATCCTGGTAGAGGTTTGTCTATTTTATTTTTTGAAGAACCAACTTTAGGTTTCATTGATCTTTTGGATTATTTTTCAATTTTATTTCTGTTTATATTTTTATTATATCCTATAGAAGAAAAGGTCTTGTACTAATGCAATGGTGATTCTCTATCTTACTGAGTCACAACTGCTCATTTAAAAAAATAAAGGTTAGTTGCTTTGTATCTTTAAAATATGTGTGACTCTCATAGAAGAGGGATGTTTAATTCTCAAAGGATAAAATAGATGTTCGAAGAATGTGAATTTCTTTTATACAAAATAAGTAGGTGAGGTTCTTTTAGACTATAGAACTATGTGAAGAAGCCATCAAATTGCTGCTTTTCTTTGTTCTGGGCAAGGTTACATTGAGTCTTGGACTTACTCAATTTGCAGGGTTTTATGGATAAACTTCTCTGACCCCCATTTTAGTTAATAATGTAATTATTAACTAAACTAATACAACTGGAAGGTCACCATGAGGATGAATCATGCAATATTGATTCATAGCACACATTAAGTAAATATGATGATCTGATGAACTGCATGTTTGCTTGGAGGGGATTGTGCATGACAAGAGATGTGGGTTCTAGTCTCAGACCACTACCTGTAGGTACCATGCCTGGTACAAGTTTTGAAGTTTTCAGGCCAAGTTTTCTCATCCCTAACATGGGACTAAGTTTATCTCAAGGACGGTAATGAGAGAATCAAAAGAGAAAAGATGGGCATGAAAATTCATGAGCAATAGAATTTTTTAATTTGGTCTTGGAAAACAACCTCATTTTTCTTACCAATGGAGCTTAAAAACTGTACTAATCAAGTTTGAACACGGGCCTCCCCGGTGGCGCAGCGGTTGAGCGCTGGGTTGCGAAGCTGCCCGCAGCCTCTGCAGTGCCGGTTTGATACTTAGCTGCTCCCCGGCCACTGGAGGAGGGTCCCGCATGGCACGCAGACCTCTCTTGCCGCCCGCTGCTCCCCTCAGCAGTGTACTTCGGTCCTTCTGCCTGCTCTGCGCTGCCTTCTGGCTCTGGTGAATTCTCTCATCCTCCTGCGCTTCTGACTGTACCCAGTGCTTGAATGAATGAATGAATGAATAAATAAATAAATAAATGCTAAAAAAAAAAAAAAGAAAAGACTGAACAAACATGACCATATCCTTATAGAACTTATGTTTCTAAAGCATTGTCATTACTGACCTAATAATGTATCATAGATATTCCACTGATATTTAGTCTTGTGACCACTAAGTACCATGTCTTTTTTATCTTTATTTATTTATTTACTTATTTATTTACTTATTTTTTCACTCAAATGTTTTATTTATTTATTTTTTGTTTGTTTGTTTTTAATTTTATTTTTATATTCCCCATACAATTGCAACCCCCTTATTTTGACCCCAATCCTTCTTTCCCTCCCCCGCCCCCTATAGTATGTCTCTGGTTCATAATTCTTTGTTGATTTAGATTTTTTTCTTTTTTTTAATTTTATTTTTATATTCCCCATATAATGGCAACCCCCTTATTTTGACCCCAATCCCGGCTTTCCCCGCCTGTGCCCCCCATAGTGTCTGGTTCATAGTTGTTTATTGATTTTGATATTTTCTTTCTTATAGTTATTCTTTTTTTTTTAAATCAAATTTTTTTAAAGATTTATTTATTTATTTATACAAGCACTGGGTACAGTCAGAAACACGGGAGGGTGAGAGAATTCACCAGAGCCAGAGCGCAGAGCAGAGCAGGCAGAAGGACTGAAGTACACTGCTGAGGGGAGCAGCGGGCAGCAGGAGAGGTCTGCGTGCCATGTGGGACCCTCCTCCGGTGGCCGGGGAGCAGCCGGGGATCGAACTGGTGCTGCAGAGGCTGCGCAACACAGCGCTCAACTGCTGCGCAACCCGGGAGGCCCTCTTATATTTATTCTTTTTCCTGGTCCCTTATTTAGGATTTCTAGATTCCTGCTATGAGTGTGACCATCCAGTATTTTTCTTTTTCTTTCTGGCTTATTTCGCTGAGCATGTTCCCTTCCAGCGCCATCCATGTTGCTGCAAATTGCATGTGTTTATCTTTTTTGATTGCTGAGCAATATTCCATTGTGTATATGTACCACATCTTCTTGATCCAGTCATCTATTTTTGGGTGTTCGGGTTGTTTCCAAAGCTTAGCTATTGTAAATAGTGGGTGCTATAAACATAGGGGTACAGGTGCTCTTTGGAATTGATGTTTCTGTGTCTGTTGGGTAAATAACTAGGAGTGGAATTACTGGATCATTGGAAGCTCTCTCTTTAGTAGGTTGAGGAATATCCACACAGCTTTCCATAATGGTTGGACCAGTTTGCACTCCCACCAGTAGTGCAGGAGAGTTCCTTTTTATCCACATCCTCGCCAACATTTGTTGTTGCTAGTTTTTTTAATATGTGCCATTCTCACTGGTGTGAGATGGTATCTCATGGTAGTTTTGATTTGCATTTCTCTGATTGCAAGTGATGTTGAACAATTTTTCATATGCCATTTGTATTTAGTCTTCGGAGAAGTTACTTTTTAGCTCTTCTGTCCATTTTTTTGACTGGATTATTTTCGTTGTTTTTGTTGAGTCTCATCAGCTCTTTGTAGATTTTTGTGATCAGTCCTTTATCATTAGTGTTGTGTACAAAAGTGTTCTCCCAGTTGGTGGGGTTTCTCTTTGTTTTGGTTATTGTCACTTTTGCTGTGCAGAAGCTCTTTAATTTGATGTAGTCCCAGCTGTTTATCTTTGCCTTCACTATCACTGCTTTGGGTGATGTGTCTGTAAAGATGTCTTTGAGGTGCATATCACGTAGTGTTTTGCCTATATTTCCTTCTATATATTTTATGGTTTCAGGTCTTATGTCTAGTTCTTTAATCCATTTTAGTTGGTTTTTGTGTATGGTGTGAGGTAGTAGTCAAGCTTCATTCTTTTGCATGTAGCGACCCAGTTTTCCCAACACCATTTATTGAACAAACTTTCTTTGCTCCAGTGCATCTTCTTTGCTCCTTTGTCAAAGATTATTTGACCATAAATCTGTGGGTTTATTTCTGGGTTTTCTATTCAGTTCCATTGGTCTCTAAGTACCATTTCTTATTAAGGTCTGCATATGTGGTTTGTGCTGTGGGTCTGTTTAGTGAAGTCCCTGACTCTAGTCCTCCACTGGATGCATACCTTTTACTCTCTCTCTAGTCTCCTTACCTTGATCTGCATACTTCATTCTTTTTTTTCCCACAATACAGATTCAAAAGCCCATTGAAAAAGCAGCTAAGTGAAAATCAAAATCAACAAAAAAACTATGAACCAGAGACACTTTTTGGGGGGTGGGGGGCGGGAGGGGAAGGATTGGGGTCAGAATGGGGCGTTTGCAATTGTATGGGGGAATATAAAAATAAAATTTAATATTTAAAAAAAAAAAAAAAAAAAAAAAAAAAGCAGCTGTGCTGGGAGAAAGCAACTGGCAGATCAGGGAAGTCATTCTTTTTTTAAGCCTTACCCCTAAATTCTCTGCACTTGGTTCTTCCAATTTCTTATAGTGAGCAAGTTTCACCATAGTGATACAGAGGGGAGAATCCTTTGTCCCAATTTTAACTGACTTGAGAATCTGTGACCCCTTTTATTCTTGGAATCAAGTGACAAGTAAGCCTGTTAATTTTGTGCCCAGAATGGGGGATAGGGGCGCAGAAGGGAGTATTATATGAAGAGTAATGATTTTGGGAGATTAGTTTTGGTAAAACTGTTCTTGATGCAGCTGGTGTATGAGAGCATTCAATGAACCTCACATCTCATTTTGAATCCCGGTTTAATCATTTTGAGCTATGTGATAGGACACTGTACAGACATCCTATTTACCCAGAGACACCTTTCTCCCCTTTCAAATAATACCGCTTTTATAGTGTTTTCAGAGTTTGGGCAGTGAGAAAGGATAACATGGTAAAAGACATGGGAAACTATTTAGCTAATTATTTTATTTTACTTTCAAATTTTTTATTGAGATCACTTTAGTTTACATTGTTCTAGTATTTTGAAAATATGGGCTTCCCCTCATAGAGCTGTTACCACAGTGCTCCCACCACCAAAGTACTCATCCTCCACCCCATAAATCATTGTTCTCCCTCCCGTTGTGTCCTCAGCACTTCCCCATCCCATCAATCCCAGAATGCCTCAGTTCTCTAGGGAGCTTTCAAGGGTTAATTCTTAAGTTTGAATCTTTAGCCAAAGCTTTGGTTGGTTTCTCTGTATTCCACTTGTAAGTGACACCATCTGGTATTTGTCTTTCTCCCTCTGACTTACTTTACTTTAGTAGTTGTGTGCTTGGTCATTGAAGTTTAAGTTAACTATTTTCTATATAGGTAGCTGTAATAGAAATACAGTATTTCAAAATATTTAAGGGCCCTTCAGTTTCCACAGGAAAATAGCCTATGTTAATATAGCTTGAACTTAGTTATTTTCAATATAAAGTTGTAGAACACCAGATTCTCCTCAAATTAAAATATTCCCAGTTTGAGATTGCCTTGAGTCCAGAGATTTGAGTCATTCTGGTATCAAATTATTTTCAACAGTGGTTTTGAACCCTGGCTGCACATTGGAACTGGTTTTTCTTTCTTTCTTTCTTTTTTAAGTTATCAATACAGTCCTTAGTCCAATATAGTTGAACTAAAGGTCCAGAGTGATGACTGGAGAGAAAGAAAACAACATGAAAGAACAATTTTTTTTATCTTTATCAGTGGACCAAAGGCCACTTAGAGAAAATATGAGTAGATGTAGCTGATTGGCCTCCTTGTATCGCAAAGCAGCGTAAGTTGAAATAACAAGGGGTGTTGTTATAAAAGCTTTAGAATTCACCCTCAGTTTTCTGATAAGAGAGAAAGCTACAATGGACCTGAGTGTGGCCCTAGTGCTCTGTCTCTCCTGTTTGCTCCTCCTTGCTCTCTGGAAACAGACTTCTGAGAGAGGGAAGCTCCCACCCGGCCCCTTGCCACTTCCCATTATTGGAAATATCCTCCAGTTAGATGTTAAGGATATCAGCAAATCTCTAAGCAACGTGAGTATGTTTTATGTTCCTCTGTGGCGTGCAAATGATAAGTAACTTAAATGCAATTAAAAAAAACTTCTTGTTTGCCCATCAATTCTAATAATAAAATATTAGCATGGTGGCATGCTATCCAAGAAGGTTTTGAAATTCAAATGCTCCCAGTCGTTTTGATATTTCTCTGCATTTAGTGAGTAGACAAACAGGTCTTGGATGGTAGAATTGAAAATATAAAGTGACAGAAGGGAGAAGTGTTCTTTGTTCTGCTGCCATTTGCTCTGATTTTGGTGGATGGTGAATGTTAGAAGAAGTGTTTTGTGATTACAGATGTTATTCCAGAAGTCATCTACTACATGGCTGTGTGTTTTGTTGAGATTGTTACTAAATTTAACATCTCTGAAGAAACACATTCTGTCTGTATCAAGAGAGCAGGAGTCTACCAAAAGACGAAAAGAAGTAACCAGGCGGGACCAAAGTGTGGGAACATCATTCACTTGGGTCTACACAGCTGGTGTCTGATCTTAATGACTATTTCGAGTTGGAAGAAATTATCCTTCCTTCAGATGCCTTGGCCCTGACAGTGCCTCTATAGTGCCCACACTTTTTTACTAATACCAGCAGATCACAAGCTGGACTGGGTATTAGAATTAACTGAATTAATCCTTTAAAATACAAATTTTTAGGATTCATCATAGGGCTACTGTATCACAGCTTCCTCAGGAGGACTCTGTAGGTGATCCTGAAGCAACGAGCTCGGTTTTGGTCTATAGATGGAATCTGAAGTTATTTGTCAAGGATCAGAGAACCATGAAGAAGCTCAAATTTGAATCTTCTGTGTAGTGGTCAACGGATACTAGAAATACATTGAAATTGTCTGATGTTAGTTTCCTTATTTGTAAGCAGGGCAAATAAACTTGGTGAAGGTTCAAATGTGAGGGTAATAGTAAACAATGTGTCAAATACTTATTTAGGCCATTCCTGGCACATCGCAAGCCATCCAGAAATGGCAACTCTAATAATCACCCATATTGATGTCTTAAATTCAAAAAATACTCAGGCTTTGTGGGGCAATCTACCCAATATGAAAGTAGTATTCCAAATTAGGCACAATACATTACCAAGTAATGACTTCATTTGCTATATGCACGTGCCTTCCCAGCTCTCCAAAGCCTATGGCCCTGTGTTCACTCTGTATTTGGGCATGAAGCGCACTGTGGTGTTGCACGGATATGAAGCAGTGAAGGAAGCATTGATAGATATGGGAGAGGACTTTGCTCAAAGAGGCGATTTCCCAGCCATGGAAAGAATTATTAAAGGAGAAGGTATGTGTGGGTGTGACACGTGCACTATGATTATTGTGGTGGGGAGGACAGAAAATGGGGCTTGAAGATCTCCTAAATATTCTTTGTCCATCCCCTTAACTGTCAAGTGTCAGCTTTCTTCTTCCCTAGGACCCCACCCCAGTTTATATTTGCCCTCTGTTAGGAGTTGTTTTCAGCAACGGAAAGAAATGGAAGGAGATGCGCCGCTTCTGCCTCATGACCCTGCGGAATTTTGGGATGGGGAAGAGGAGCATTGAGGACCGAGTTCAAGAGGAAGCCCGCTACCTCGTGGAGGAGTTGAGAAAAACCAATGGTGGGTGATTCTCTGCTCAGTCGCTGTGACCTTAACACACTGTATTCTCTAGTGTCATCCTAGGGGACACATCAGGGTGGCCCAAATCTTCCATTAGGGGTGGTGGTTGTTAACCCTTGTGTGGAGACAGGGAGTTTGAAGCACATAGTCAGGAGCATTTGTGTATGTATGCTGTGTGTGCGTGTGTGTGAGTGTGTGTATGTGTTCATTCATGATTGTGTGTACAATGTAGGTATCAAAGGTCCTTTCATCTGTTTTTCTCCTGAAGTCTATTTGTTTTTAAATGAGAAATCACGAGGAATATTTTGAGTCATTCTGAATGTGTGAGAGAGCGGTGTTTCATACTGCAGCACATTTCACCAGGGCTGCCAGCCAAGTATGTAGTGGGAGTGACCTCTGGAAGCAAGTGACATGTGTTTTCACTTCACTCGATGTGTTTATTTTTTTTTATTTTTTTATTTTTTTTTTTTTATAAATTTTGTTATATTCCCCATACAATTGCAGCCCCCCCATTCTGACCCCAATCCCTCCCCTCCCGCCCCCGCCCCCCTAAAAGTGTCTCTGGTTCATAGTTTTTTGTTGATTTTGATTTTCACTTTCTTATAGTTATTCATTTTCCTGGTCCCTTATTTAAGTTTTCTAGATTCCTGCTATGAGTGAGACCATCCGGTATTTTTCTTTTTCTTTTTGGCTTATTTCGCTGAGCATGATCCCTTCCAGCGCCATCCATGTTGCTGCAAATTGCATGTGTTTATCTTTTTTGAATGCTGAGTAATATTCCATGGTATATATGTACCACATCTTCTTGATCCAGTCATCTATTTTTGGGCATTTGGGTTGTTTCCAAAGCTTAGCTATTGTAAACAGTGCTGCTATAAACATAGGGGTGCAGGTGTTCTTTGGAATTGATGTTTCTGTGTCCTTTGGGTAAATACCTAGGAGTGGAATTGCTGGATCATATGGAAGCTCTATGTTTAGTAGGTCCAGAAATCTCCACACAGCTCTCCACAGTGGTTGGACCAGTTTGCACTCCCACCAACAGTGCAGAAGAGTTCCTTTTTCTCCACACACTCGCCAGCATTTGTTGTTGCTAGTTTTTTTAATATGTACCATTCTCACTGGTGTAAGATGGTATCTCATGGTAGTTTTGATTTGCATTTCCCTGATGGCAAGTGATGTTGAACATTTTTTCATATGCCTGTTGGCCATTTGCATTTCCTCTTCAGAGAAGTTTCTTTTTAGCTCTTCTGCCCATTTTTTGACTGGATTATTTTCTTTGTTGTTGCTGAGTCTCATCAGCTCTTTGCAGATTTTTGTGATCAGTCCTTTATCATTAGTGTTGGGTGCAAAAATGTTCTCCCAGTTGGTGGGGTTTCTCTTTGTTTTTGTTATTGTCTCTTTTGCTGTGCAGAAGCTCTTTAATTTGATGTAGTCCCAGCTGTTTATCTTTGCCTTCACTATCACTGCTTTGGGTGATGTGTCTGTAAAGATGTCTTTGATGTGCAGATCACGTAGTGTTTCGCCTATATTTCCTTCTATATATTTTATGGTTTCAGGTCTTATGTCTAGTTCTTTAATCCATTTTGAGTTGATTTTTGTGTATGGTGTGAGGTAGTGGTCAAGCTTCATTCTTTTGCATGTAGCGACCCAGTTTTCCCAGCACCATTTATTGAACAAACTTTCTTTGCTCCAATGCATAGTCTTTGCTCCTTTGTCAAAGATTAGTTGACCATAAATCTGTGGATTTATTTCTGGATTTTCTATTCGATTCCATTGGTCTGTATGTCTGTTCTTGTTCCAATACCATGCAGTTTTGATGATTATGGCTTTGTAGTATAGTTTGAAGTCTGGGAGTGTAATGCCTCCATTCCCTTCTTTTTTTTTCAGGAGAGCTTTGGCTATTCGGGGTTTTTTGTGATTCCATATGAATTTCATCAATAATTGTTCTATTTCTTTGAAGAATGACATTGAAATTTTGATTGGAATAGCATTGAATCTGTATATTGCTTTTGGAAGGATGGCCATTTTAATAATGTTTATTCTTCCAATCCACGAGCAGGGGATGTCTCTCCATTTCTTTGTGTCTTCTTCTATTTCTTTTAACAGTGTTTTATAGTTTTCTTTGTATAGGTCCTTTATCTCTTTTGTTAGATTTATTCCCAAATATTTGATTTTTTTGTTTCAATAACAAAAGGGATGGTTTTTTTGATTTCTTCTTCTTCAGATTTATTGTTTGTGTATAGGAAGGCTACTGACTTTTGCATGTTGATTTTGTATCCTGCCACTTTACTGAATTGATTGATGAGTTGAATTAGCTTTTCTGTGGAGTTTTTGGGGTTCTCTATGTATAATATCATATCGTCTGCAAATAGTGATAGTTTGACTTCTTCTTTTCCGATTTGGATTCCTTGGATGTCTTTCTCTTGTCTTATTGCCCTGGCTAGGACTTCCAGTATTATATTGAAAAGCAGTGGTGAGAGTGGACATCCTTGTCTTGTTCCAGATCTTAATGGAATTGCTTTCAGCTTTTCACCATTGAGAATGATGCTGGCTGTTGGCTTGTCATAGATGGCCTTTATGATGTTGAGGTATGTTCCTTGTATCCCAAGAATTTCAAGGGATTTTATCATGAATGGGTGTTGCACTTTGTCGAAAGCTTTCTCAGCATCTATTGATATTATCATATGGTTTTTATATTTCTTTTTGTTGATGTGTTGGATAACGTTGATTGATTTTCGGATGTTAAACCATCCTTGTGCCCCTGGAATGAATCCTACTTGGTCGTGGTGAATTATCTTATGGATACATTGTTGGATTCTGATGGCTAAAATTTTATTGAGGATTTTTGCATCAGTGTTCATTAGGGAGATTGGCCTGTAGTTTTCCTTTTTTGTGTTGTCCTTGTTCGGTTTTGGTATTAGTGTAATGTTGGCTTCATAGAACGTGTTTGGTATTGTCCCTTCCTTCTCAATTTTTTGGAAGAGTTTGTGAAGGATAGGCACTAATTCCTCTCTGAATGTTTGGTAGAATTCATTTGTAAATCCATCAGGTCCTGGGCTTTTGTTTTTGGGGAGGTTTTTGATTACCATTTCAATTTCGCTAATTGTAATTGGTCTGTTTAGGTGTTCTATTTCTTCTTTATCTAGCTTTGGGTGATTGTAGAGTTGTAGGAATTTGTCCATCTCCTCTAGATTGTTAAACTTGTTTCCATATAACTGTTCATAGTAGTTACTGATTATTCTTTTGATTTCTGCTGTGTCCGTTGTGATTTCTCCTCTTTCATTGATGATCCTGTTTATTTGTGCTTTCTCCCTTTTTTCCTTTGTGAGCCTGGCTAGGGGTTGTCTATTTTATTGATTTTTTCAAAGAACCAGCTCTTGGTTTCATTGATCTTTTGGATTGTTTTTTTAGTTTCAATTTCATTTATTTCTGCTTTGGTTTTTATTATTTCTTTTCTTCTACTGGTTTTGGGTTTTTTGTTGTTCTTTTTCTAGATCTTTGAGCTTCGAGATTAGGTTGTTTCTTTGAGTTCTTTCTTGTTTCTTGATGTGAGCTTCTATTGCTATATATTTTCCTCTTATTATTGCTTTTGCTGCATCCCATACATTTAGGATATTGGTGTCCTCCTTGTCGTTCAATTCAAAAATTTTTTTAATTTCTTCTTTGATCTCCTCATTAGTCCAGTGGTCTTCCAGTACTGTGGTTTTTAATCTCCATGAGGTAGGAAAGTTCCTTGCCTTCTTTTTATGGTTTAGTTCTAGTTTGATGCCTTCATGGTCAGAAAAGATGGTTGGTATGATTTCAATCTTGGTGTATCTGTTGATGTTTGTCTTGTGCCCCAGTATGTGATCGATCCTGGAGAATGATCCGTGTGCGCTTGAGAAAAATGTGTACTCCGTTTTTTTGGGGTTTAGTGTTCTATAGATGTCTGTTAAGCCCAATTGCTCTAGGTCCTTATTTAGAGCTTTGGTTTCTTTACTTATTTTTTGTCTTGTTGATCTATCCATTGTTGATAGTGGTGTGTTGAAGTCTCCCACTACGTATGTGTTTTCTCTGATGTCTGTTTTCAGAGAAGACAACAGTTGTCTGATATATTTTGGTGCTCCTTCGTTTGGTGAGTATATGTTAATGAGTGTTATTTCTTCTTGAAGTATTGTCCCCTTGATCATAATATAGTGACCATTGGGGTCTCTTTTTATCTTTTTGAGTTTGAAATCTGTTTTATCTGATATAAGTATAGCTGTTCCTGCTTTCTTTTTGGCCCATTTGCTTGTAGGATTGTTTTCCATCCTTTGACTTTGAGCCTATTTTTATCTTTTGTAGCTAAATGTGTTTCCTGGAGACAGCAAAAGGTTGGGTTTTGTTTCTTAATCCAGGCTGCAACTCTGTGTCTTTTTATTGAAGAGTTTAGTCCATTTACATTTAGAGTTAATATTGATATGTTAACATCTGTATTTGCCATTGTGTTTGTCTTTCCTTTGATTTTATTTATTTATTCTTTTAATAACTTTTTTTTTTTGGCCTTCTTTCATTGTTATTCGTCCCTCTGAGGTTCTGGCTTTAGGACTCCTTGTAGTATTTTTTGGAGTGGGGGTTTATTTGCAATGAAATTCCGGAGTTTCTGTTTGTCTGGGAAGGTCCATATTCTTTCTTCAAAGAGGAAGGAGAGCTTTGCGGGATAGAGTATTCTTGGTTGGCATCTGTTTTCTTGGAGTCTGTTGACTATGTCCCTCCACTCTCTCCTTGCCCGTAGTGTTTCTTCGGAGAAGTCTGATGTCAGCCTGATTGGCTTTCCTTTGAATGTTATCTGTTTCTTCCCTCTTGCCAGCTTCATTATTTTTTCCTTGTCCTGGATTCTTGGGAGCTTTACTATTATGTGTCTTGCTGTATTTTTTCTTTCGTCGTGGAAGTTTGGTGTTCTTCTTGCTTCTTGTATATCAATTTTCAGCTCCTTCTTCACATTTGGGAAGTTCTCTTCAATTATCTCTTTGAATATTTTCTCTGTTCCTACTTCTCTCTCCTCTCCTTCTGGTATTCCTATAACTCTTATATTTCCTTTCCTCATGGAGTCAGATAGTTCCCGAAGTCTTTCTTCATTCTTTTTCCTTCGTACTTCTCTTTCCTTTTCTGTTTTGGTTCTTTTTATTTCTGTGTCTTCAAGAGTACTTATTCGTTCTTCCATTTCATCAATTCTGCTTTCATTGCTTTTCCCAGAATTCTTTAGTTCTTCCACTAATTCTTTGATCTCCTGCATTTCTTTTACTTCCCTCTTTAGGGACTCAATTTCATTCTTCTGATCGTTGATTATTTTTCCCTTATCATTGTTTTCCTTTATGACTTCTGTCAGTTTTTTAATCACGGCAATTTTAAATTCTCTTTCTGGAAGGCTCAGAAGTTCTTCCAAGTTACTGTCGTTGCCATCTGGGGGCTGGTTTTCTTTTTGTGGTGTGCTTTTTCTCTGGAGAGTTGCTAGGTTGCGTGTGGTTCTTCTCCTCCCTACTGTCTGTTTTCTAATTTGCCGTATGCGTTGGCACACTGTGTTGTTGGGACTGGCCGGCATCTTGGGTGGGCTTCTCTTCTCCCCTCTGGTTCCTCCTGGAGTCATCTGTCAGTTTCAAGCAGTCTTTATTGGAGAAAGGTCCCTGTCCTAAAATGTCGATGTGGGGACACACTCCCCTGTGCGCCTGGTCTGCCCCGGCGGTGGGTTCCTGCTCCCCCTCTGGGCTTGGACTGCAGGCCAGAGGGGGTCTGGCGTGGGCGAACTTCCCCCGCTCACCTCTGGCTCCTGAGGAAGCCTTCTTCAGGTAGTCTTTACTGAAGAAATGTCCCTGTTCTAAAATGGTGATGTGGGACACACTCCCTGCGCGTCCGGTGTCAGGCACACTCTTCTGCGTGCCTGGTCTGCCCTGGCTGTGGGTGCTCGCTCTCCCTGTGGGCTCAGACTACTTGTTCGGAAGGGGCCGGGTGTGGGCTAACTCCCCAGCTGGCCACTAGTTCCTTCAGGAGCCTGTGCTGTCTACAAGTCGCTAGGTGGCGCCAGAGATCTCTCCTAGAGCCCTTGGGGAGCTGATTTTCCAGGCCGTGGGACAGGGAGCAAAGCGGGGATGGTAGGGTACACCTCAACAGCTTTGGGGTGCTGTGTCTGCCTTGTGCCCCACCGTCGTGGTGAACCCACGCCCCTAATTTCGTGCCCCGGGTCTCAGTTCCAAAGCCCTCAGTTCCAGGACGCGGGCTGTAGCCCAGTTCAGTGGCGCGGGAAGGGCGCCTTTTGCACAGCTCCCGTGCCTGGCGCCTGGTTCCTGCTCACTCAGGGAGGGACCTTCACCTCAGTGAGGACCTCCGCGCGTCTCCCGGCAAGCCTAGGTCGTCTCCCAAGCCTAGGTCGCAGGCGCGGGGACCTGGGCAGCCGCGATCCTGGTCTGCACTTGCTTTTCAAGCGCGCCGAGCGCGCCGCTATCCGCGCAAGCTTACCGGCAGCCAGGGCTGTGTGCGCGTCTCCCGGGGTCTTTGTTCTTCTCTAATGGCGCCCGGAGCCGTTCGCTCACCGCCGCGGCGAATCCTGCAGGGTTCTCCACAGCTCCCGTTCACGGGGTGTGGTGGCTGAAATAGTTCCTTTCCACTCACAGTCCCGCTTGCTGCGTCCGTTTTTCTTGTTGGCCGTTTTGGTTTGTTGTTTCCTCCTCTCTGCCGGTCGGAGAGTGCCGCCTCTGTGGGCGGGGGAGGGGAGCAGGGTTCTGCGCTTCCCTCCCTTCTGGTCCTCTTTTATGGCCACTTTCTTCTTTGGGCAGTTTGCTGGAGTCACCCGTTTATCTTCCGTGTCCCAGTTCTCACTGGGACCTGCTGCTTTTCCTCCCTATTCACTTTTTTTAATGGGAGATCTTACTCGCAGCGTCTCCTCGCCGCCATGTTGCTCCGCCCCCCTCTTCACTCGATGTGTTTAAAATGGACAGAACTCACACCCATATGACAGTCACTGCCGCAGACCAGGTCTGTAGTTTTGGCCAGTAATAATGCCGTCTGTTGATAGATTTTAATCAGGTAGGCATGTCCTTTTGCTAATCTCAGCAATTATGGTTTCTCATTTCATTTCGTTAGGAAATACTTTCTCACTTTTCAAAATTCCTTATGCAGGTAATTGCTACTATCTCTCTAAGGGATCACTTTCTGATATTTCTTTCAGACCTGTTCTGAGAGATGTTTCCTGAATTCTTGCGTTGTTTTTTTTTTTTTAATTTTGTGGGGATCCAACATTTAAGTAAATGTATAATTTCCCTGTCTTTATGGATTGCCTTTTTGTAAGGCAAAGTCCTACCAAGTATTCCTAGTTAGATTTTCCAGGAGAGTCTGAATTTTCTTTATTTATAGATGAAGTTTCTGTGTTGACACTGTGTACACCTTCACAGTTAGTGAAGCTATGGGTTTCGTTGTAATGGGTGCTTGAAATTTGTGCTCCCCTGTAGTACTGCAACTCTAGCTGGCTTCACAAAATGTGCTAGGAGATTTTCAGACTCTCTATCATTGCTAAATCAGTGTTTTCATGCGAGAATAATGGCTGGCACTTTCTATTCTGCCAATTTCTTGATGTCACTGTTATGCAACACATTGATTCAAATCTTTCGTAATGACATCTACAGGGGTGAATTTTAGACCTTTACCTTAAACAATCTTTCAGTGGTGATTAAGTTGCCACAATGGGGTTTGCAGATCTCTTACCAAGGAAATAAACCCGTTTTCCCTGTATAATTTCTTTACTGAGTATAGAATTGACCTAACCTAGATCCGGAAAAATTTAAAAAATAAATGAAAATACTACTGTTTTTCTTCTTACTGGACATAATCTTACAAGTTTATGTAGCATAACTTTTCCCAAATAAATAATTGTTGCTGGTGAGTAGAAATGATGGATATTTGATTTCTAGGGACGGTAGTTTATTTCCAGTGATGTGAAAAAATGAAAACTAACAATTTTCATTTTTGGTTTCAGTTTCTGGGATTTATATTGGAAATGCAAATTTCTCTTTTGATTTCTGCTTTGAACAAAGTGTCCTATAATTTCTTCCTTTTTTTTTTTAAAGATTTATTTATTTTTTATACAAGAGTCTGGGTACAGGCCATATGCGTGGGAGGGTGAGAGGATTCACCGGGACAGAGTGGGGAACAGAACAGGAAGACTGTCGAAATACACTCCTGAGGGCAGTAGCAGGCAGGACAGGAGAGGTCTGCTTCGTCATGTGGGATTCTGGCCAGGATTGAACCAGCACTGCAGAGTGTGGACAGCTTCATATTGCGGTGCTCAACTGCTTGCGCCACCAGGGAGGTCCAGTGTTTTATAATTTCTATTCACTTGTTTAGTTTCTTGTAGGTCAAATTGATGTGTCCGACTCTTTTGTATTTATTCTTTCAAGTACATGAGTTTACCCATCTTTGGGTAAACTTTGGGTAAATCTTTCCCTCTCTTTTCTTTGCCCTCTGCTGATATTGTGTATTTCATGTATTTATTTATTAAACAAAAAGCTTTCAAGTCCTTAACTATTCCCTCTATCTGTATGGAAGCTTAACTCTCTGTAGACTTTGTGTACAAGTGAGGCTCAGCACTGATAACTTTATTAACAGTTATATAAAAATGGTTTTAAGGCCTCACTGGTGGCTCAAGGGGTTAAGTGTCAGCACTACACTGAAGCCATTCCCAGTCAGGGAATTACCCACATGGCACGACCTCTCCTGTCGTGCCCACTGCTCCCCTTAGCAGTGTATTCCAGTCAGTCTGCTAGTTCTGCTCCCCACTCTGTCTCTGGTAGACCCTCTTACTCTCCACACCTCTGGGCTACACCTCTGCTCTTGTATGCATAAAGAAATAAAATAAATCTTAAAAATATTTTTTTTTGTTATTTTCTTTCTTTTTGCCTATTATTAAGTCAACCTGATTGGAAAGTGTATGAACAAAGACAATGGAAGTAAATAGAATATTCAAAAATAACCACTATTTAAGTAGCTAGGTTGAACCATATGTCCCAGGTTAATGAAAAAGTGATAGGTTGATTTCAATTTTTATGATCATTACTATGGAGACCATGATTTAAAACACTGTGTATGTTTTAGGGCTATAGCTTCACAGTGCTGCCATCATATGTTGCCACACCATGCTTCCCACCCAAGCTCCCTTAATCCTTCACCATGAGCTCCTTCCTCCTTTCCTCCCATCCTTTTTTTTTTCTTTTTTAGCTTTTCTTTTTTTTTCTTTTTTTTTCATAATAAAATTTATTTTTGTATTCCCCATACAATTGCAACCCCCCCATTCTGATCCCAATCCCTCCCCTCCCGCCCCCCACCCCCCCAAAAGTGTCTCTGTTTCATAGCTTTTTGTTGATTCTGATTTTCACTTTCTTATAGTTATTCATTTTCCTGGTCCCTTATTTAAGTTTTTAGATTCCTGCTATGAGCGAGACCATCTGGTATTTTTCTTTTTCTTTTGGCTTATTTCGTAGTTTCCTCCCATCTTTTACCTTACTTTCTGGTAGCCTCAGTTCTGCAATTAGATTTCAAGGGTTTGTTTGGGTCTGTTCCTTTGCTTTGTTTCTTTATATTCTCATATGTATGAAATCATCCAGGGATCTTTTATTGTGACTTCTTTTTTTAGCATAATCCTCTCCTTTCCACCTATGTTGTTTCACGTGGCAAGATTTCAGACCGGAATACTAGTGAGTAGTATTCCCTCGTGTATACATATCCCATTTTCATTTCCATGATCTGGTGATAGATACTTAGGTTATATCCAAACGTGACTATTGTAAATCGTGCTACAGTAAACGTAGAGTGCATATACCCCTTCAAATTAGTGTTTTTGTATTCTTTGGTGATACTTAGGAAAGAGATTGCTGGATCATATGCTAGATCTACTATTCAATATTTGGAGAAATCTCCATGCGGTTTTCCACAGAGCCTGCACATGTCTACATTCACTGATATGTTCCTTTTATAAATCATGTCTCTTGCAATTAAAGGAATTTATATATAAGGCAATGAACTTCCTTAAATATTTTTTCCTGTTATCTAAAACAAAGTGTTTTCCTATCTGTATATATGTGTGTGTGTGTATGTATTTTGCTTAATAGTGTTTTCAAATTGTTTCTGATTTTTTAGCTTCACCCTGTGATCCCACTTTTATCTTGACCTGTGCACCCTGCAATATAATCTGCTCAATAATTTTCCAGAATCATTTTGATTATAAAGATCCAATGCTTTTAAACATAATGGAAAGATTCAATGAAAATATATTGATTTTGAGCTCTCCATGGACGCAGGTGAGGTCCTGATCCTTTTTTCAGAGGAATTGTGTATGTTCTTTTGTCTAAGAAGTCCAAATCTCCTCATGTACCAAGCTGTGAAGTGAATGCGTGAGCACCACAGTCCTGCCAAGATAGATTCAGCCTCAGAGAGTGGTCATCTGGGAACGATGGCCTAGACAATTAAAGATACAGAAGAAATCATATTCTCAGAACACAGACCTGGATCCAGTCCTATTGAAACTATTTCGTGTGTTTCTACTACACTTCAAAACCCAGATTCCATGTTCTTTGGTAACTTCCTCAAACCATGTCCAAAGAATGAAATAGACCCCAGGTCCTTGTTGAAAGACTTCCATCCCCCAGAACTCTGTCATCCTGTTAACTCTCAAGAAGTCTAATTCACATTGTTGGCAGAAATAGGCAAATTTAGGAAGAAAAAGAGTATCTCTTTCAAGGAGGACGAATAGTCGAGACAGTAGAAGCTGCAAGGAACACATATTAGGGTTGGGGTGTTTGATGCATCAAATGGGATCCTAACTGTGAAGGTACTTGTTTTGCGGATGATGAATTGATTGATTTTTTGATACATAGCCCATAACAAATCTCACAATTTCCCCTGTGCTGTTCCAATGTGTTTTGCTGTCTGCCTGATACATAATGATATGTCTAGAAAATGTCACTTCACTACAATTGTGCAGTTTCATTACACATAAAATGTTGAGGTGTGTTTCCTGGTATCTTCAGTACTCTCCCTGTTCTCAAGTACTGATTCTGTGTTTGAGGCTACTAAACATATATAGAGATATCTGAGAGTGACTATGCTGAGTTTTATATAAGGTTCCCCAACCTTCCTTCATCTCTATTGTCTTAGTCATAGTAATTTATGCCATCCATATTTCCAGTATTGACATAAGCAAAAAGGGAATTTATATAAAATTAGCATGTAGTATAAGTGTGATGTTTGAGAATGGAAAATGATACCCTGATCAGAAATGTCTCTCTCCAACACTCTTAGCTGTCTATAAAATTATACATGTGTAAGATAAAAATTTTCCTCAAGATAGAGACCACATTTTATGAGTATTTATAATGTAGTCTCTACCCAACACTTGTCTATGTCATATAAGTTTTCAGTAATTTTTTTTATTGAGTAAACTCTAATTTTCTCTTCTAGATCTGTAATATGTTCCCTATTCTCCTTGACTTCTTTCCTGGGAGTCATAAAAACATATTTAAAAACGTTGCATATATAAAAAGTTATGTTTTGGAGAAAACATTGGAACACAAAGCCTCTCTTGATATTAGTAATCCTCGGGACTTTATTGATTGTTTCCTTATCAAAATGGAAAGGTAAAAATTAATGACAGTTATTTTTCTACTTAATTGCTTGTGTATATTATGGTTCATGGAATTGTTCTGTATTTATTAGGGATGTTTCAATGGTCAGTGGCTAAGCCTTCCAAGCTATTTTGTACCTACATTGTATGTGCCAGTACACTAAGTATTATGGAAGTCATAAAATTAAACAGCTAATTAAGTGGAATACATTGATCTTGTTTCTAGATACCAATTTCAGTGTTGTTTTGGATGTTCTGGTTCCCTTGTATTTCATTATGAATTTAGCATAGTGTAATTTCTGTAAAGAAGCCAGTGAAGAGTTTGATACACCTTGCTTGCCTTACATGTGAGGCAGTAGAAAATGATACTTGAGTCTTCTGACCTCCAGTGTTTTGAATACCATATGGGAATTTTTCTAGAACTGAACATGCAGTTTACTTTTGGTGAAAAATTCGTAACAGTCTGAGTATTTTTGGACTAACTATAATTCTGGCAAAATAATTTGTCAAGTCATTTCATCATTACTAGGAAAAACACAATCAAGACTCGGAATTCACTCTAGAATCCTTGGCAGTTACTGCGTTTGATCTGCTTGGAGCTGGGACAGAGACTACGAGCACCACCCTGAGATATGCTCTCCTCCTGCTGCTGAAGCACCCAGAGGTCACAGGTATGACCAATGTGGTGGGAGCCTTCTGCAGGCAGTCTTTACTGAAGAAAGTCCCTGTTCTAAAGTGGCGATGCGGGACGCACTCCCTGTGCGTCCGGTCTCAGGCACAATCTTTAGCGCGCCCGGTCTGCCCCGGCCGTGGGTGCCCACACCCCTGTGGGCTCAGACTGCTGATCTGAAGGAGCCTAGGGTGGGCTAACTTCTCAGCTGGCCACGGGCTCCTCCAGGAGCCTTCTGCTGCTTTCAAGCAGTCTTTTCTGAAGAAAGGTGTTAGTGACTTTTTTTCTGGTCACTAGGTGGCGCCAGAGATCTCTCCTATTATTGTTGGGGAGCTGCCTTTTTCACCCCTTGGGACAGGGAACAGAGTTGGAATGGTAGGGAAAACCTCAACGGCTTTGGGGTGCAGTGTCTGCCTTGTGCTCCACCGACATAGAGGACCCCGCCCCAAATTTCGTGCCCTGGGTCTCCGTTCCAAAGCCCTCAGTTCCAGGACATGGGCTGTAGCCCAGTTCATTGGCATCCAGAATGGCGCCTTTTGCACCCCGCTCCCGTGTCCGGGTGCCTGTTTCCTGATTACTCAGTGAGGGACTTTCACCTCAGTGAGGGCCCCCGCACATCTCCCACAAGCCTAGGTCGCAGGCGCAGGGACCTGGGCAGCCGCGATCCCGATCCGCGTTTGCTTTTCAGGCACACCGCTTTTCCGCGCAAGCTTACCTGCTGGCCCGCGGCTGTGTGCACGTCTCCAGAGTCTCTTTGTTCTCTAATGGCGCCCGGAGCGGTTCGCTCACCGCTGCGGCAAATCCTGCAGGGTTCTCCACAGCTCCAGTTCACGGGGTGTGGTGGCTGAAATAGTTCCTTTCCACTCCCAGTCCCTCTTGATGCGTAGTTTGTTCTTGTTGGTCGTTTTAGTCTGTTTTTTTCCTCATCTCTGTTGGTCGGAGAGTGCCGACTCTGTGGGTGGGGAGGGGAGCAGGGTTCTGCGCTTTCCTCCCTTCTAGTCCTCTTTTATGGCAACTTTCTTCTTTGGGTAGTTTGCTGGAGTCATCCATTTATCTTCCGTGTCCCAGTTCTCACTGAGACCTGTGCTAATCCTCCCTATTAACTTTTTTTTTTTAATGGGAGATTTTACTTGCAGCGTCTCCTTGCCGCCATGTTGCTCCGCCTATGCTCTACTACTCAGTCTTAAGATGTGCATGAAGGTTTTGAATTCAGAAGTCTGTTTCCAGTAAAGTGATATTTGCCAAAATGAATTTTGCGGACCCGTGCTTTTCTGTCTTTTACAAAGACTTTTATGTTTTACATTTAATACGTTGCAGTATGCATTATGGATAGAAACTTGCATTATATTATCCTGTGAGGAACCTGCTGAAATGACTATAGCCAATGAAAAATGAGAATTTGTCCTTGAAATCTGGACAGACTAACTCAGGAAACAGTTACCAAATACAGTTTCTAAAACACAAATAGCATTTTGATCAGTGATGGTGACTTAGTAGAAAGGTGGAAGTTGTCATGTAAATGTCAGAAGAAGACATACATGAAGTCATTTGTATCCCTCTAGGTTGTAGCATTTGGCAGTGTCAAAAAAAATGAGGAGAAGTAGGCAGAAGGTGACTTTCCCTGCCCAGATTCCATCCACAACTCGTTTTATCAGGTATTTGTTTTGATCCAATAGAATGAGAGAAGTTTAATATGTAGAGAAGTTGGGGGCCTCCCCTGGTGGCACAGCGGTTGAGTGCTGGGCTGCGAAGCTGCCCGCAGCCTCTGTAGCACCAGTTCAATCCCCAGCCATGGGCGAGGGTCCTACATGGCGCGCAGACCTCTCCTGTCACATCCACTGCTCCCCTCAGCAGTCTATTTCATCAGTCTGCCTGTTCTGTTCCCATCTCTGGCTCTGGTAAATTCTCTCACCATCCCGTACTTCTGACTACACCCAGTGCTTGTATAAATAAATAAATAAATAAATAAATAAGAATTTATAAAATGTGTAGAGAAGCTGAACCTAAAAGACCTTGCCCTCAGGAGCTCCCCTGGTGGTGCAGGCGGTTGATCACCGCACTGTGAAGCTGTCCGCAGCTTCTGCAGCAAGGGTCCCAGATGGCACTGCAGACCTCTCCTGTCGCACCCGCTGCTCCCCTCAGCAGTGTATTTCATCAGTCTGCCTATGCTGCTCCCCACTCTGTTTCTGGTGAATCTTCTCACCCTCCCGCGCATCTGGTCTGTACCCTGGTTCTTATATTAAAAAAATAAGAAAAAGAAAAGACCTAGCCCTCAGAGACACTGGCAGCTGGAAATAGGTTAGGTAAGAAAATCTATTTCCTGAATTCAGAGAATCTTAGCTCCTTTTCTACCTTGTTTCCTGAAATTCAGCAGTAGGAGAACAAAGACCAGAGAGTGATCAACTCTGGCATTATAGGTAGGAAATTTGCATTTGTGCTAATACATAAGTATTAAATTTATATCTTAATCCTGGCTTATAAGAGCGTTATATGTATCTATATTGTGGCTATTATCCCTCTAGGTCTAGGTGTGTTTCTTGGTACAGGGCTGAAGTTTTTAATGTTGTGAGACTGATACAATGCTTCATGTGTCCCTTAACTGATATGCAGATGTGAATGGTGTTCTCATCAGACTTACTTGTGTTTTGTCAGCTAAGGCACAGGAGGAGATAGAACGTGTGATTGGCAGACACCGGAGCCCCAGCATGCAGGACAAGGGCCACATGCCCTACATGGAAGCCTTGGTGCACGAGGTCCAGAGATACATTGACCTCCTCCCCATCCCCCTGCCCCATGCAGTGACCCGTGACATCAGATTCAGGAACTATCTCATCCCCAAGGTAGGTTGGTTGTTCTTTTACTGACCTCATGATTCTACTCAGAAGTTCCTCTTTTCACAGCATGGGTCCAATCCTCCGGACTAGATGAGCAAATTATAAAAATCATATATGTGGCAGCTTGATAGGTTTTGTGTTGTTTCTGTTTGAGACCAAATTTTGATATTAGCACCTTTCTATTTATATGTGTAAGAGACATTTGTGATTGGTGGTGTACTTTCCTGATGATTACAGTTAGTTCCAGGGGTTAGGATCAAATTCACTGTTTTCACCATAGGACATAATGAGGAGAAGAGTTCTTGTCGAATATTGGGGTCCAAGAGCAATATTTAATTGAACTCATTCTACTACTTCAAGGCCAATAACAATAGAGCACTGGGCTAAATAGGATTGTACATGTTTCTCATCTGCCCCAGTTGGGAATGATCATTCCCCTTTTTTTGGGATATACTGACATAGACTAGGCAGCACTGCAGGGCTGAGTGTGCCTTCTACCGTTTACATAATGTTTTCTAATCCAAACCGGATCCACGGATCAAGGTACAGTCTAAGACAGAAGTTGGTAAAAAAACTTTCCCTAGTGGGCCAGATTTTAAACATTTCAAATTTTATGGGGCTTGGAGTATCTGATGCCAGTGTTGACATCTGTCATTGTAGCAGGGAATCCATCACAGACATTTGTAAACAAGTGTGGGTGACAAATTCTCAATTTTATGAAAGCCCAACTTTAGACTTCATACACTTTTCATGTGCCAAAGATATTTATTCTGCCTCAGTTTTTTTCAATGGAAAATGCTTACATCCTGGGTCGACCAAAAACATAGCGCAGACTTATTGCACATGGGTTGTTATTTTTCTGTGTAACAGCTCACTTTGAAATGATGTGAGGTGATTTGTGTTTTTTTGGACCCATCTAAAGGAAATTTTCCAGCACAGGGTCCAAGGTATACCTTCATCTATTTTTGAAACTTATCATTTTAGTTCCTATGTTTACTACCGATCCATTCAACTAATTTTTACTCGTGCAAAAGCAGTGCTGAGGTAGTGGTCATGCTTCTGTATGAGTATCCATTGTTTGAACAACATTTGATGAGATTGTATTGGCTGTATTTTTTTTTTTTTTGCTTTTTTGTATCTTAAAAACGTTTTTCATATTTGATTAGTTCAATATAAACAGAATAATTTTTCCAATAGAGATATAGAATATTTATATGGTAAACTTAGGGAATGGAATTTTCTCCAAATTTGCATTAAATTTTAAAAAATCTGAACACATTAAAGGGTATACATGTATATGTAATGGATGAAACCATCTACCCTGCATACCCCATGTCTTCAATGTATATATCCAAATTACGATTTTCAGACAGAAAAGCAGATTTCACTAGAGTTACCATTATGAAATAATGTTTAATGTGCAGCCTATGTAGTGTTCCCAGCTTCCCTAAACTATCCCAGAATAACCTTTCTTTTCTCTGTATTCCATCAAGGAACCACATATAGTTTGTTTGTCTTTTCTTTTATTCTTCTGGGTCAGTTGTCTTTGCACTGTTTTTTTTTCAGTTCATTCAGCTTTGTGAAGAGTCTGGCTGTGGTCATAAAAATATTCCTCAGAGTTATGTTGTGCGAAGTATCCTAGGGACTAGATTCCCATTATGATTTTTCCCAGAGAAGTACATAGTGCTCTGAATGTCCCACTGAAACCCAGTGAGGCAGCTGAGGGCACATGAAGTCACTTATTCCATTATGGCCATGCTATGTTCCCCACATAATATCGTGGTACCTGCCAGATTGTGAGTATGGTGCTGCCTAACCATTCATCCAATCCCAAATCCTTTAATAACAATCAATTGAATTAATGATCATAAGATAGTTGTTGCAAAATGACTATATTTCTCTTTTTGTCATCCTTTCTGTCTGTGGCTGGCATCAATCTATGATGGAATCTATCCTATATATTTTTTATTTTAGCGTTTATCATTTTTAGCACTTTTTTAGACAATATTTGCTTCCCCCACCCCCTCAGATTGAGTCCCCCCTAGAATTTCCTTCCCTATGGTACACATGCACCATCACCACAGTCTCCTGTGCTCCTCCCTCCATCCCTCTCACGCCTCTCCCTCCTCCTACCCTGCAGTATGTCTCTGGTTTATAATTGCCTGTTTTTGCTTTGTTGTGGTTTGTACTGTTATTATTTTTTTTTACACTGATTCCTTATTTGGTTCCCCTACATTCCTGTTATAAGTGAAATCATCTGATATTTTTCTTTTTCCTTCTGGCTTATTTCAGTGAGCATAATTCCTTCTAGCTCCATACCCCATATTTTTGAATTAATAGAAACCACTTGCTGGCACAGTGATGAAAACACTATAGTTACTACTGTACTTAATTTATTATCACATAAGTTATTTTTAATTTGATTGTCTGATTACAACAGGTCTATGGATAACTGCAGACATTTCAAGCTTAGACAGAGATTTCCATTTGTAAGCATAATCCATATATGAGATGAGTAAAAAGTGAAATGATAAAATCAAGGTACTGACGAGGAAATACCCCCAGGTCTAAATATGATGAACAGAATGACTTCAGAGGCCTGGCACTGAGGGTCCGGGTACTCACTACTTCAGGTGCCACTTAGCAGCATCGCTGCCACTGGTCATATGCTCGTTTTTGTTATTACTTATTCTGGCTGACTTAAAATGCCCTTTCCTTCATGGTGTTAGGCTTTTTTTAATCTTCAGATGCTGAGATTGGACTAAATGACTTGTAGTTTTTCATGAAGCTCCACGGCTTCAGAAGACATTTTAAATATTTTCTTCCAGGGCACCACCATATTGGTGTCACTGACTTCTGTGCTGCATGATAGCAAAGAATTCCCCAACCCAGAGGTGTTTGACCCTGGTCACTTCCTGGACGAGAGTGGCAACTTTAAGAAGAGTGACTACTTCATGGCTTTTTCAGCAGGTAGTGTATCTTTTGTATTCTTTGTGCATCAGAGGACAAGATACCTTGTAAGGATTGTTAGGAGCTTCCATAGTACCCTCTCCAAGGCTGGTGCAGATGCGCTTGTCTGTTAGCAGGAGCACCGAACCCTGTGTCCATGCACTTTCCCTCCTCATGATGCAGTCTTCTCGTTGAGCCAGATCACTGCAGAACTGGGAATTGATCCAATTTTTCAAATTCAGAAATGATTTAGTATGAGGGCCTGAAAATATAAGAGTCATGCATATTGCCAAATGAACAGCACTGTAATATGAAACCTTAAACTTTGCGGTGCATTGGAGAGTGGCAGAGAGCAGGTCTATGTGGAGTGCGGAACTAAGACAGTGAAGAATGAGAAGATCATGAGCCACCAGATCCATGCAGAAGAAAGCACGGCCAAAATATGTGTTTCTAGAAAGATACGGCTAGAAAATTGAGGTGTCAAACAGGCAGTTATAATGTGAGAATCCTTAATGAACTATTCGGTACAGGGCTGATACTGAGTAAACATTTGTTGTAAGGAGGGTACCTGTTCCTTTAACATTCAAGTCAGAGCACGTGTTTCAACCCTTTGTCCAACTATAGCCAACCATCCCGTTCCATCCATCCATTCACCCTGTCATCAAATATTTATTGAAATTCCCTTTCTCTTTTTTCCATTTCCACTTTCCAATACATCATCGTATTCCCCATAGTTCTCCTGCCACTGTATCTCCCACCAGCCATCACCATATCCCTTGGATTCATCCCTCCTCTCGTTTGCTCCTTCCCCCATTCCCCTCCCGTCCTGTGGTGTGTCTGAGTTCTGTGGTCAGCTGCTAGTTTTGACTTTTCTTGACCTTTTGTTTGGTTTTCTGTATTCTCCTTGTAAGTGATATCATCCAGTATGTTATACATTCCTTTTCTGATGTCAGAAACACAGTGTTCAAGGATCATCTCCTCTGTGCGCTTGTTATTTTCAGGAAAATGGGCATGTGCAGGAGAGGGCCTGGCCCGCATGGAGCTGTTTTTATTCCTGACCACCATCTTACAGAAGTTTACCTTGAAGTCTGTTGTTGAACCCAAGGACATTGACACCACCGCAGTTGTCAATGGGTTGGCTTCTCTGCCTCCTCCTTACCAGATCTGCTTCATTCCTTTGTGAGGCTTCTGCTGTGATGTCCACATTTCCTACTCACCTAATGCCCCTGTCATCTCCTTTTGTCTCCCTTCCCTTTCTGGAAAAGTCATCTCCCACCTCTCCTCTACTCATCACCCCATTCTGTCAGGATCCAGGCAGGAACATCCATCTCCACTAAAGGAGGATTTCCAGTTTCACTAAACAGATACATGTTTCACTTAACAGATAGAGATATTTTCCCTCTCTGTAACATTGTATTTGGCATCTCAAATGCTAATACTTTATCTGGTATTGAGTAGTTAGTTCTGTGTCATCAGTGTGACAGAGTGAGATGACTGGTGTATGTAATACAGACATTTTTCTTTTGCATGTTCTAAATAAAACTCAATCTGATGAACCAGTTCTCATGCTTTCATTCCTTTGTGTATAATGCAGATAGCAGATGGAAGAAAACATTTTACAAAGAGACCAAGCACAGAAAAGGACAAAATCTTGAGGGTAGACCAGCATGTCACCTAGAATTACTTGTGATTTGGAAATGCAAGTGAGAGAATATGTTCAGGAGCAGCTTCATCTGAAGAAAAATATGACATTAGCGATTCAAAGGTGTCTATTTCTATCAAGTTCTAGATGAGGCAAAAGTAATCTGTGGTGCTAGAATCCAGAGCATTGTTAATTTTGAGGAAGGTGAGTGACTGGGAAAGATCTTGGGCCTTTTCATGGAATTATACAAGAACAGGGGTACTGATCAGATGTGCGGGAGGATGAGAGGATTCACCAGAGACAAGTGGGGAACACAGCAGGCAGACGGACCAAAGTATACTGCTGAGGGGAGCAGCAGGTGAGATAAGAGAAGTCTGCCCCCCCATGTGGGTATCTCCCTGACCAAGCGGGAATTGAACCGGCACTGCGGGGCTGCAGACAGCTTTACAGTGCTGCACTGGGTGGCCCAAATTTGGATTTTTCTATGCCATGCATTGACTGGTTTCCTGGGTGTTGATGTTTGAGTATGATGTGAGCTGTAGGCTCCCAGAGGAGTCAGAGGTGGGAAGCGGGCAGCCAAGGAGTCAGAGGGGAAGCGGACACCCAAGGCCAGGGCAGACCGGGAGCGGAGGGGAGTGCATACCCGCATCGCCTTTTTGGAACAGGGACCTTTCTTCAATGAAGACTGCTTAAAACCAGCAGAAGGCTCCCAGAGAAGCCAGAGGAGGTGAGCTGGGAAGTTTGCCCATGCAAGGCCCCTTTTGGCCAGCATCTGAGCCCAGAGAGGGAGCGGGCACCCACAACCAGGTCTAACCAGGCGCACAGGAGTGTGCATCTGTCTCCGAATTGCCATTTGAGAATAGGGACCTTTCTTCAATAAAGACTGCTTGAAACCAGCAGAAGGCTCCTGGAGGAGCCAGACGTGAGCAGGAAGTTTGCCCAGGCCAGGCCCCTTCTGGCCAGCAGTCTGAACCCAGAGGGGAAGCGGGCAACCAGGGCTGGGACAGACTGGGTACGCGAAGAGTGTGCCTGTCTCCAAAGCGCTATTTAGAACAGGGACTTTTCTTCAATAATGACCGCTTGAATTTAGCAGAAGGTTCCCCGTGGAGCCAGAGGGAGAAAGTTCCCTGCGCAGTCAGAGGTGGGCTGAAGGTCCCCACAAGCCATGTCCCACCTGGCAGGAAGTCGGAGCCTAGAGGAGGATCCAGAGATTTGGAACCCAGAGTGCAATCCAGCTGCCCCACCTGCAGGGAAGTCTGTGGGACTTCAAGATGCACCTTTATAACTAAACACAGAAGGAGGAGAGATTCTGTGACAGTGACCATTAAAATACTCAAAGTACCACTACCTCACTAGACTTCTGGCATAATAGTTTTGACTCGTTTGGATTGCCAGTTTCTGAAACTCCCGAAAGAACATACCAAAAAGATGCCAGCCAGTACCAGCGGCACAGTGTCCCAACACATAAGGCAAATTAGAAGACAGACAGCAGGGAAAAGAAAAACTACAAGCAAAGTAGCAACACCTCAGAAAAAAGACACGCCACAAAAAAAAAAAAAAAAAACCCACCCACCAGCTTGCAACTATGGTGACTTGGAAGAACTTTTGAGCCTTCCAGAAAAAGAATTTAAAATTGCCGTGATGGAAAAACTGATGGAAGTCATTAAGGGAAAACAAGCTCAGAAGAATGAAATTGAGTTCCTAAAGAGGAAATAAAAGAAATGCAGGAGATCAAAGAAAATGGAGGCGCTAAAGAACTCAGGGAAAAGCAATGAAAGCAGAATAGATGAAATGGAAGAACGAATAGTACTCTGAAATCACAGAAATAAAAAGAACCAAAACAGAAAAGGAACGAGAAGTACGAAGGAAAAAGACAAAAAAGACTTTGGGAACTATCTGACTCCATGAGGAAAGGAAATATAAGAGTTATAGGAATCCCAGAAGGAGAGGAGAGAGATGTAAGAACGAGAAAATATTCAAGGAAATAATTGAAGAGAACTTCCCCAATGTGAGGAAGGAGCTGAAAATTGATATACCAGAAGCAAGAACACCAACTTCCATGACGAAAGGGAAAATACAGCAAGACACATAATAGTGAAGCTCCCAAGAATCCAAGACAAGGAAAAAATAATGAAGCTGACAATGGGAAGAAAAGATAACATTCAAAGGAAAACCAATCAGGCTGACATCAGACTTCTACGAAGAAAACACTACGGGCAAGGAGAGAGAGTGGAGGGACATAGTCAACAGACTCCAGAAAACAAATGCCAACCAAGAATATTCTATCCTGCAGAGCTCTCCTTCCTCTATGAAGAAAGAATATGGACCTTCCTTCCCAGACAAGCAGAAACTCTGGATTTCATTACAACTAAACCCCACTCCAAAAATACTGCAAGGAGTCCTAAAGCCAGAACCTCAGAGGGACGAATAACATTACACTAATACCAAAACAGAACAAAGACAACACAAAAAAAGAAAACTACAGGCCAATCTCGCTAATGAACACT
>NW_023605194.1:25580909-25811695 GCF_014898055.3 Talpa occidentalis
CAACTGTAGACATGAACTAAATACATTTTATGATAAAGCTTAGTTATGAGTCCCTTTTGTTCTTTCCAGACTATATTAAATTACTGGTGGTACTTTTTTTTCTTCTAAGAAACTAAGATTCCTGCTATTGTATTTTCAAATCCTGGCCTTTTTGCTTCAACATTTACTCAGTATGTATAGCTAAACATATGTATCATATATCATGGTTAAAAAAAGGAAAACAGCAAAATACCAGCCACAAAATGATGACTGGGCACTGATCTTCCTAGTTAGAGAGAATATGAGATTCACATTCTCAGGGGTGCAGTCTAGGAGATGTCTCTAAAGGGTGACTAATTGAACTAGTGACAATGTCCATCTCCAAGTGGGTCCTCACCCATGCGCTTAAAAGGGGCTTATTAATACTCAACTGCAGGCACACACAAAAGGTTAATAAAAGTTTTATTTACAAAAGAAAGGAAAAATGAAGAAATGAATAAACTCGGGGAGAAAAGAGGGAGATAAACTCATGAATGCACCCTACCCAGTCCGCTGACCTGGAATCCCAATGGCACGCTGAGAGCTGGCAAAGAACCAAGAGCCATGAGGCCAAGAGTGCAACCCAAGGCCCACATGTCTGGTTTTATACCAAACCTGGCTGCTTAACCTGACCCTTAGGTCCCAGCAACCCACTCTTTGGGGATGATGGGATTTGTCATTTTCAGTGTCTTGATGGCTTTGGTCTGGAGTCGGGGTGGAGGCCACAAAACCTGTATGGAGTTCTCAGGACATCCTTTCCCCCTAACACAAGTATCTTTCCTTCCTCCCTCTTCTTCTCTTGTTCCAGAACAGGCTCATCCTCCAACAATTAGTACCAATAGCTCTAGTGCAATCTGTCCCTTCACCAGCATATCGATTCTTCTTTCCAAAGTGCACACCTTATTTCAATACTTTTTCCTTTTAACTCCATTCACTCCACCTCAAAAAATAGCTTTCTCATATAAACCCATCCATGCACCCTCTTTAGTCATGCCCTCCCTTCCCTTTCCTTCAGTTCTTGCCTTATTGTCACAGGAATTGTCTTTGCTTTCTCTATTCTTCCATGAATCACTAGCATGATTCTAATCAAAGTCACAAAGTAGGAAATCGTACCATTAGTATCAAGGAAAGGGAAATGTGTCAATACTGTATTAATGTGGACATAAGTAAGATTGGGTGCTGTATGATGAGATACATCACACATTGTAGGCGTAGTCATTTTCTTTTTTAAATCAGTATTGTACATATACTTTTGTTAGTTTTTTTTTCATAATAAAAATCTAAAGCAAAAGAGCATGTGCTATTGGTCTCCAAAGCGGAATTCTCTCAAATTTCCTTTAAGACAATCTTAGAAATCTTCTATGTCTTCCACCTCCTATAATTAATATACAGTTTCTTGGGCCTCCCTGGTGGCACAAGGGGTTAAAGTCACAACCTATGAAGCTGTCCGCAGCCACTGCAGCATGGGAGTTCGATCCCCGGGCAGGGAGCTACCCACATAGCACAGCAGACCTCTCCTGACTTACCCACTGCTCCCCTTAGCAGTGTACTTTGCTCAATCTGCCTGTTCTGTTCCCCACTCTGCCTCTGGCGAATCCTCTCATCCCCACACCTCTAGCCTGTACCCCAGTTCTTGTATGCATAAATAAATAAATCTTAAAAAAAATATACAGTTTCTTGGGGCAGACATACAAGACTTTAAAAATCAATTTTAAGTTAATTATGGTTTTTTTTTCTGAGTTTCAGAAATTGCTATGAGGTTGGAAAACTTTTTTAAATGAATGCTGGAATGGAACAAAGGGAATCAGAATGCTGTCTCGATGACAGTTCATTTTGTGAAGGTGAGGCTTTGGAGTCTTTCTGAGATGGGTTTGAATCCTGACCACCAATGACTGGCTGTGTGACTTTGGTTATGGATCTTGTCCAGTTTTTCTATTTGGAAATGGAGGTAACAACCTCATCTCATGAGGTTGTTGGAAAAAAGTAGTGCAGTTAGCAACTGGACCACTCTGGATAAAGAGCAACTGGAAGGAGGAAGAGAAAGGAAAGAAGAAGGTTTTTGTGTCTCCTTTGCCCAAGCAACAGATTTAGGCTACTGACCACACGATGAAATGGCCATGACTGTCCATGTATGTTGTATAATAAAATGCTACTGAAGAAGACTATTGAAGAGCTATCTCCTTATTTATATCTATCATTTGGTTCTATTACTGAAGTCCCAACATTATAAGCTAGAGTGTAAATCAGGACTCAGAACCCTGAATGGTCGTCTTTTTATAAGATGGATCTGCCTTCTTTCTTGCAAGATTCCCACATGGCTTCAGGCCTCATCCTCTGGGGAAGTTAGGATTACAGTCAGCCCGAGCTTGAGTCACCTCTGCGGGCTCCTGGCATCAGCTGAAACTCAGCTTTGAGGATGGCCTGGAGCCTCTGCAAACCATTGGGGGCCACTGGGAGCAGGTGGGAGTTCACATGAGAGAGCTGCTGAGGGCTCTGGGTCAGGGCTGCCAGGAAGGAAAAGGGGCAGATCCCATGATGTCCCCTGAAGCTGCTCAGCATTGGTCTGTGTGCAAAAAAAAAGGTGAATAGAATAAGATCAGGTGACTGCTAGGTTATGTAAACAGCTGAAGTGTTGAGATAGCATTTCGTGGGTTATGGTTCTTTTAGGATTGATGTTAGGATTATGATTCTTTAGATTCCATCTCTGCATTGAATTTTACCATGAGAAAACAAAATGGAAAATTTAATCTATGGACTTTCCTCAGTCTCTTCTTTCTTCTTCATTCTTCCCATTCCACCCCAGCTTCACAGAGTATCCCCTTCACTTCCACAGAAATATGTTTTGTACTTTTTTGTAAAACTGGTGGCAGCACTCACTCCTGCGTTGCTTCATAGTCAGGGGCTAGTATCTTCCTGGTAGATGAGGAGTTAAATTTGAGCTTTATCACTCTCAGGAGTGTGTCTTTAGCTGATGTAATTTAACCTCTGTAGATTAGGGTCTCAACATCTGCAAAACTGACTAAAAAGTACTGGTATCATTTACTGTGAGAATGAACACAGGTAAATTCTAATGTTTCTATACATACATATGCGGAAAGGATTCCAGGGGAAATTCTGTATCTTCAGGTAAATTTTTAAGCTTCGTATTAGATAATCAAGACCATTAGACTAATTTTTTATTTTGTTATTGATGTCAACAACACACTAGTAGAAATATATACCTATGTACCTTTAAATGATCAGTTCAGGGGGGTGAAATCATCTGTTCTCTCTACCTTTTTGAGTAAAGAGAACTGTATGTCTCCTTTTCTTAAATGTCCATCTTTTATTGACATGTGACTGATGTATATATAAATGTATATATATATACACACACACACAATAGTAATTGTTGTTTCTTCACTTCAAGAACATTTGGAAAGTGCAAAAATTATTTTTTTTAAAGGAAACAAAATAATAATCCTGGCAAGGCAACTGCTGTTATGATTTTGTCATACTTTCTCTCAGTCATTAATGCAGTCCATCTCATGGGGACATTAATATGGAAAGCAAGTGATTCCAGAGAGCCATGCTACAGACCCCCCCAGGATGCTAGTTCTTCTCTCTCCTCCCAGAGTGTGATGGCATGTAAGCTTGAACTGGTGTGGGGGACTCCCTTCCACTTCAGCTGAAGCGGAAAGTTAGCTGGATTTAAAAACTAAATGTGGGCACTATTAGGAATTATGGGAAGAAAAATGAGAGGGATGAAGGAGTGAGGTAGCCACCCAAGTGGTCAGGAGAAAGACTTTCTATAGGATATGACTGAAGGCTTATAAGCCTACAGCCTCAGTCTACCCCTTGCCTGAGGTGTCTCTGAACCCAAGTAGCAGCATGAGGTGTAAAGGACCTGACCAGGTTTGGTCTGTCAGGGTTTGAACTCTGACTGTTGTCTTTTCTACAATGCGAACAGTCACTTGATCTAAATGATCTCCAAGTTCTATTCTAGCTCTTTAATCACCTTTGAATATGAGAGGTTTATGGCTTCATATTTATTAACAATAAAATGACACTAAAAGAGGAGATACTTTAAGTCACATTGGCCACATGTTTTTCTAGGGGGGAGGAATGTACTGGACTAGCTGATGGGGGTGGAGTGTAGAGAGGAGTGAAGTCAGAGCCAGCAGAGGTTTGAGAAAATATTTCTGTTAATTAACCACTGTTAATTTTTTCTAGGATGATTCTGTAGTGCATGGTGGAAGGATGTTTTTCTTACTGCTACAGCATTAGTACCTGGCACAAAGTAAATCCTCAACTGGTATTTTTAAATGAGTGAATGAATGATTCAGGCAGGAGTGAATAAGAGTGGGGGAGACCAATGTGGATAAAGAAAAGAGCAGAGGATACGTCTCATAGGCCCCTTAAACCAAGACACTGAGCCAGGGAGAAATTGCAAAGGCTGGTGGGAACCAGTGTCACTCACACACACACACACACACACACCCACCGCCCATCACATGGACCCACCGCTCACAAAGGACCTTCCCCCTCTTAGATTCACTATGGTGGTAATTCCAAAGCAACATGGAGGCTCTTTTAAAAGTGCTTTCACCTAAGTATCATCTTTAGGTTCTGATTTAAAGCCTACCTAAGAACTATCCTTTGAAACACCCAAGAAACTGCCCAGCCAAACATCCAGTTGCCCTGAGACTAGATGAGTAGGGTTAGACATTCTCAGTGGTGGTCAGTCTTTCCTTTCTAATGGAAACCGTGACCATTTCCTCCACTGTGGTGTTTCCCTGACTTACCTGAGAAAACCTCTGATTATGACTATAGAACATACTAGAAAGTCTTCTCTCTAAGGCAGACCGAACTGGCTCAGACAGCACGTTTGTTTCAGTGCCACTGGGCACTGCTGCTAAGAAAGCACCGCCCACGGCCATCTGGGATGCTCCCAACATCCCTGCAATGCAGATTCTCAGCTTGAGCTGGTGTCTCACTGAATTTGTGGTGTCTCAAGAATGGTTATTTTAATTTCATACAAAATGTTTAAAAGGGATAAATACATTGCAGCATTTGCTGTCCTGAACAGGACCATTGAAAGTTAGGTGGTTAGGTAGTGAGTTTCAGTTTATTCCTACATAATGGTCCTTACTCCACACCATGAGAATGAGTGTTAACTTATTTAATCTCATGACAACCTTAGGACCTACGTTCTCCTAAGTACCTTACTCTTCCCCATTCTGTTTTTACAGATGACTATGATCACCACCTTTACACACAAGAAATCTAAGGTCAATGAGTCCAAGTGAACTGCCTGACATCCCACATCCATCAATGGGTAAGATGAGGCTTTGCACCAGGCATTCTGGTGCTGGGGTCACCTGAGCACCCCATCACTGCTTCTTTACATGCAAGCCATTGTGGATGACATCCTGCCTAACCGAATGGGGACACATAGGCACCTCAGTCCCAGTGACACTATGTGATGCCCAGGGCTGTCATTACTAACAAACTCAAGGATACTAACAGAAACCAATATTTAAGATATTTCCAATTCATCCCCTCCCTGATTTCAAAAGTGATACAGTCATTGGGGAAAAAATAAATCATACTTGATGAACTATATAAACTATTCAAATATTAAAGTTACACATATGTAACATTAGGTCAATAATTCAAAATAAAGTAATTGAGAGAGGGTCCCAGGATTTGACTAGTTTTGTAGGGATTTTTATTTAAGGAGCTCTTTATACAAGCACTGGGTACAGTCAGAAGCGCGGGAGGGTGAGAGAATTCACCAGAGCCAGAGCAGGGAGCAGAGCAGGCAGAAGGACCGAAGTACACTGCTGAGGGGAGCAGCAGGCGGCAGGAGAGGTCTGCGCACCATGTGGGACCCTCCTCTGGTGGCCGGGGAGCAGCCGGGGATCAAACCAGTGCCAAAGAGGCTGCGGGCAGCTTCGCAACCCAGCACTCAACCACTGCGCCACTGGGGAGGCCCCATAGTAACTTTTAAGTCATCTGTTAATGTCTTTTTAGGGGATATGTCTGCTGAGATATGCACCAGAAAGTGATCATTGCTTCTTTAGAGCTAAGTGAACTTATATAATGCTCAGGCAGGCCCCTTGGAGCAGCTTTAATGTTAGACCAGAGTGGGAGCCATTTGGATCTAAAAGCATGTGCCTAAGTCCAACTATTTGCATTTGAAAACAGAGAGTGAGGTTAGGACTCCTTGAAGGATCCGATCAGTTCAATTAAAGCTTCTGGTCCTGCTAAAACTCACTAAAGACCTGAGACCCTCTGGCTTTACCACTACTTACTTAAGGGAGCAACTTAAATTCAAAGTGTACCTTTATGTTCGCATTCATTCATGAGCGGTAGGGCTACTGTCCTATCTCTTTCAAGGTCATCAGGAGACTGTAATGAGGTCAAGAATTTGAAAAAGCTTTGTAAACTCTTCCTGCAAGTATATGCAGGTTAGAAGGGAGGTGCTGATTCCTCACTGCTTGTATATTAATCTTCAGGAAGAATTGGTTTGATGTGAAGAAAGGCACATTGTGGCATCTCAAATCTTTAAAAGGAAATTAATGACTCAAACAAATAATATTTATATATATAACTGGTAAATAATGGAAAATGAACTTGATATACTAAGTAGTCAGGGGGACATTTGGGTTTCAAATTCTCCCTACCTATGTTTCCTTAAAGTAAGGAAGAAGAGATAAAAGGCAGGAAGGCAGGAAGGGAAGGATGAGTAAAGGGAGGGAGGAAGGAAAGGGAGCAAGAAGAAACACTGGAAGGAACTATGCTTTGAAGGCCAGCATAGTTAGAAAAGAAAGCAATTAGGGAACAAAGGTGCTTGGTGAGAAAATATTTGTTTATCCAATGCTTTTTGCTAGACTGAGCTCCTGCAGGTTGGAACTGGATCTTATTTGTCTTTGTGTGGAACATCCTAGAGACTATTTAGGCTGAACCATATGGCATTGCCATTTTTATAGATGAAAACATTCTAACATTGGCAATGCCATATGAGTCAACCTAAATGTTAAGTAAAGATGCAAGAGACCTTAAAGGTCATTTCATTCAGGCAACTTTTACCTGTTTCTGCGGAACACCTTTCCCTCTCTAGCACCAAATTAGAAAGGTGGGACTTCACTTCCACTGTCTGTTTGACACTTAAGATTCATGCTTCTCTTTCTGAAAGCTGCTTTTGGTGTTCCCTTGAACTTGAACAGTTTTAAATATTAAACACATGCTGTATACCAGTGTCCTCTTCTTGTCTTCATACCTCTAAATAAAGGGCCTCTTTAGGACTCAAACTTTATTTCCCATTTAATTTGATGGATATAATAGGCTCTGGTCAAACAAAATGGCTTCTTCACTAAGGTGTTGTACAGACATTTTTCTTTTCCCCTGTCCCTCTTTCTCTCCCTCCTTATCTTCCAGGTAAAATAGGTAGAAAATTTTTTCCTATTCTGTGCAGAGTCTGGGTAAAGTCCCAGATCTTTAGGCTGGAGTAAATTAAAGGACATGGTAGGATTTCTATCACAGGTAATTAGAGAGGACACCTAGATTTTTCCATCCTTCCTTCAGCTCCTCATGGTGCAGAGCATTGGAGAGAGGCTATGCTGTATGGGATTTTATGTGAATTGAGTAGATCTTAATTTGAGTCCTGAACTTCCATTTCTCTTTCCATATATATATTTCTTAAATGTATTTTTGTCTGAAAAATGAGGTTTGGCAGTATTTGCCTCTGTGATCAAATTGCATAACATCCATTCCATACACAGCCATTTTTGCCTCACATTATATCACTGACATGCACAGCAGCATTGCAAACACTGGCCTTATTATAATGACTATATACAGAAGCTTGAAAAGTATAATGATTTTTGTAAAATACATGGCCAACAGTTCTTGCCCCCTACCTTCACTTTGCTGCAAATCAAACAGCAGCAGAGAAGGGGCCTGGCAGATATAGCGCGATGGGGACACATTAGAATCAGACTAAAAGGGTAGGTAGGGTCTGTCTGCTTAGTTCCCTGCTGTGTCTGGGGCCCAGAACAGACCTGGGAATGGGGTATTGGGAGGGAACACATTTAAATTGCCAGAACGATTTTTGGATTTCTTAAATCTTTACCTAATCCTACTGAGAAATATATTAGGTACTTGAGAAACAGTAGTTGACTAAATGAATAGCATTGCAGTTTAGCAGTTGAGGTGATGTTATAGTTTCAAAACTACTCAGTTCACTAATCATACATCCTCTCCAAGTCTTTTCTCATTTCTAAAATGGGGATGATGTGCCTATCTGGCAGGATTATTGAGAGGATTAAGAAAACTCATGTAATATATAATGGCCGACATAATGGTAGGTACTTAATAAATGTTAGTGCCTTTTATTCCCATGCCCTTCTAGTTTCCTTTAAAATACATTTGTATATGTATGGGCATGTGTGCGTGCATGTGTGTGTGTGTGCGCGCGTAGGGGTTGGGGTAGGCTAAAAGAAACAGTTATTTGTTTTGTGTTGTCCAGCATTTCTCAACCCTGGCGCCATAGTTTTAGGCTGGATAATCTTTGTTGTGGGGATTGTTTTGTGCATTGCAGTATTGTCAAGAGCATCTCGGCCTTCCGCCCACTAGAACCCAGTTACACACTGCAGATGTGATGACCAAGTGTGTCTCTAAATATTGCTGAACATTCCTTGTGAGGCAAATTTGCTTCCTGCTAAGAATGCCTGATCTAGCTCTACTCACCTATACCATAACTAAATAATTCATTTATAACCTAGTTGTTCAGCAACTGTATAGACCTTACTTGTGGTTATATGTTATATGTTTAAATATATATGAAGTTTGATCAATTCCAAAGAACACCTGCACCCCTATGTTTATAGCAGCACTGTTTACAATAGCTAAGCTTTGGAAACAACCCAAATGCCCAAAAATAGATGACTGGATCAAGAAGATGTGGTACATATATACCATGGAATATTACTCAGCATTCAAAAAAGATAAACACATGCAATTTGCAGCAACATGGATGGCGCTGGAAGGGATCATGCTCAGCGAAATAAGCCAAAAAGAAAAAGAAAAATACCGGATGGTCTCACTCATAGCAGGAATCTAGAAAACTTAAATAAGGGATCAGGAAAATGAATAACTATAAGAAAGTGAAAATCAAAATCAACAAAAAACTATGAACCAGAGACACTTTTAGGGGGGGGCGGGGGTGGGAGGGGAGAGATTGGGGTCAGAATGGGGGGGCTGCAATTGTATGGGGAATATAAAAATAAAATTTATTATTTAAAAAAATAAAAAAATAAATATGTATGAAGTTTGGGCTTCCACAGAATAAAGAAAAACAGTAAATATTGAATTCACTTATGTAGTCAATCTATGAAGTGAATAATGATGTACACAATTTTCCTGCACAATTAAGATTGTTTTCCTAATTGTGGTTGGTTTAGAATAATCATATTAATAGGAATCAGGTTTTTTTTTTTTTTTTTTTGATACACACTGTGTGAAGTGGCAGGGAGAGATGATAAGTGCACATGGAAAGAAATCATTCAGGTCTCTTAAATTCTATGGATATGCAGAAGAGGAAGCCCTAAGCACAGTTTACCAACTTGCATTATTCATTATCAAGTTAAAGAGTAACAGTAACACTCATACTTACAGATGAATTAAAGACTTCAGTCCCCGGAAAGTATGTCTTGAAATGGACTTGATGTTGTTGTTTTCTATAAATCTGCAAGAGATTATAATATTTTTTTTGTCAGACAGCTGTAAGACCCTGAGATCACTGGTTCTGAATCATTTTGTTTAAAAAAAAGTTTTTACTTACAAATATTCTAGATGTGGAAGACCAATAAAGGCATCATCACTGATCACATCAAAGGAATTGGATGTGAATAATCTGCCCAGAAAAAGTACACAATGAAAATGGTTAAACTGACCGATTGTCAATCTTTGCTGCTTTCATAACCTAGAGAAAGGAGTAGAGTTGTATACAGAACAATGTCTCGAGGTGTGCCTCCTATAATGTTTATTCAGGTAATTTTTGCAATTTTTAATATCTCAATTGTCTCCTCATCAAATGCTCATGGGGGTACCTTGTACCTCCCTCTTTCTGGTGATGGATGTCACTTGCCCTGGGTAATGTTTTGGGAAAAATTGGGCAAGTATGATCAGCAAATCAATAGATTATACATTTTCATGACAAACACACTAACAGACTCTTTCTCTTTTGTTCTGGAAACCAGTAGAATATTCTGAACAGCCCAAACAATGGTGTGTCAGAGTCTGAAGCCTAGAAAACCTAGAAAAGCAGCTCCAAGCCCCATTGTGTCGTGGTCTCATGAAGATAAACCATCGACACTGGTTGGTTGAGCATCAACTAACTGCCTTTGAAAATAGAACCTGCTGAAATGAGAAACAATGAAAAGTAGGAAGAGTCTGAGACCCATTTTAATATTAAACAGTTGAAAAGAACACTTTCAGTTGGACAAACTTATTTGCAATTTCAAAACCACAGGGATATCATTTTAAAATTAATGATAGAAAAAATAAACCAGGATGTTTTAAAAATTAAAAAATATATAATTATATATAAATAAATAAAATTAATGCTGTAAAGGAACATCAACCACACCTTGTTGAACAAGCCCCCATACCTTGTTGAACTCCTTAAATAATTTTCTAATTTTTTGAGTGGGAGTCTTCAAAGAGGTGGTGATACACCAAATAATAGCAAGCATTCCTTAAGAGTGAGTACTATTTTTTTTTAACTCATTGGATAAAGGGTTGACATAAGCTGAAAAGTTTTAAATGTACTGATGACAAATTTATAAAGGCTCAAGTGATATTCAGTCTACATTATAAGGTTCTTGTATGTGGGAAACCTCATGGTCCACTTATAACTACTTTTTAAAATATGACCATGGTCATGGTCTAGCCCAAATGTTTGACATAATTTGACAATTCATGTCTCAATCATATTGTTTAATCATATTGTGCAAAGCCCAATATTTTGTTAGTAAACTTTCTTGTTTTTACTTTAGAAATATAAAACTAAAAATAACTGCCAGTACTTAATTTAGTGACTTTACCTCCTTTTTGAGCCTCTTAACTATGAGGATAAAAACTAGGAGATCTTACGTTCTGAACATTTATGAATAACTTATTTGACATCTGGGGTTTCTTCAAAATAATCAGAAGAGGAACAGTAAGGGGTCAGAGAGGAATTGAACATGAATTGATAATGTTTGAAGCTGAAATATCAGGACATGGAAGTGAATTTTACTCTTTTTACCTTTATGTATACTTGAAATTTTCCTCAAAAATAGGGGTGGGGAAGTAGCAACCAAACAAAGCTAGATGATTGCTTTTATTTCTTCCTAAGCTATTGATCTTAGAGTAATGTTGGATTTTCTTCTATCCTGTCTCCCTCCACCATCAAGCTTTATGCTCAAGTAGTTCACTGGACTCTGAAAAGTCAAAACTAATGAACAGTGATACACATTATATGCTCATATTTATTAAAACAAATTCAAAGGCTTATGATTTCTGCTACAACTTTGCCCATTCACTCTTCTCACTTCATGTTTCTAGAAAACAATATTGCTCTGTCTGTAAGCTAACATCCAAAGGCTTCCTTAGAGTCCTCACGTGTTTGTTTCACTCTGTATAGAGAGTATCCCAGGTATATAGAATGGATTAATGCAGAAATAGATACAGAGAAATATCTGCCACGTACACAGCTTTGCAAAATATCCCATCGTAGGACTAGCAACTTCATAATTACACTCGAAGTAGCCAGAAGAAATAGCTTCCATCACTAGTTTCCCTTATTTTGAATCAGATGCCAAACAGAGTAGGAGATGGCTATTAGTGGGCAGAAATTGCCCACACATCAAGAAAACAAAACAGAGGATTTCCACTAGAATTTTTATCTGTTTGTTCATTGTTTATCCCTAGAAACCTTAATAGTGTCTGTCCCATGGTGGACACTGAGTAAATATTTGTTTAACAAAGAGAAATTCACTTAACATTAAAGTCTAGTCATTACTACAGAAGCAGGGACTTACCCTTATTTGCTTTTGTATCTTCAGCCCCAGCACAGTTCTTGGCTGAACAATATTTGTTGAACTAGATTTCAAGGATTAAAACTGCTGGCTAAAGCTATAACTATACACAAAAATATGGATGAATCTCACAAACCTAATTAGAGAGAAAGAAGCCAGACACAATAAAATGCATCCTGTATGATTGCACTTATATAAAATACAAACCCAACAAAAGCAATCTATGCTGGCAAAAGTCAGGATGGTGGCTACCCTTAGAGGCAAATGGTAACTAGAAGGGGGCACAAGAGTGTCTTTAGGCCAATGTTAATGTTTAGATTCTTGACCGAGGCACTAGTTACAGAGGTGTTCACTTTGTAAAAAAAAATTACGGTGGGGGTATGAATAGCGAGAGTACAAGGATTTTTAAGACAGTGAAAATATTCTCTTAGACACCATAATGATGAACATATAGCATTATACACTTAATCAAATCCACAGAATATACACACCAATAGTGAATTCTAATGTGAACTATGGATTCTGGGTGACAATGTAGGTTGTTAGAGGATTGCTGGTTAAATTGAAAAAGCTAGAGTCAGCAGAATTTAATTCAAAAAGCACAAAAAAGTGTGCAACAGGGTTAGTATGGAGCTCAGAATTCTGAGGGAGCATGAAATGGGTAACAGAGAAGTAAAGGAAGGAGAATGAAGATGTAACTATATTAGAAGGCAAAGGCTAAGGCTGCCCAATGTGCAGACAAGATGCCAGAGATGGGTGCTGACAAATGGGAATGACTAGAAAGCACATGTGTCAGTGCTGGGTCTGGGGGCCCACTCAACAGGTTTCCTGCCTCAGCTTCTCACTTCTTTCAAGGACAAGGGAAAGAGCACACTGAGGAGGGGATCGGGAAGCCTGGGTCTTAATCTGCACTTAAGATTAAGACCTGCACAGGTCTTAATCTGTGACTTTGAGCCGGTTACTTCTCTCTATTGTCAAATGAGGGGTCTAGACCAGATAAATTTTTTTAAAGATTTATTTATTTATGCATACAAGAACTGGGGTACAGGTCAAAAGTGTGGGGAGGTGAGAGGATTCATCAGACACAGAGTGGGGTACAGAATAGGCAGATTGACTGAAATACACTGCTGAGGGGAGCAGTGGGCGAGTCAGAAGAGCAGATCAGATAAATTTTAAGACCACGTCTAGCTTGCAAGTAGCCTAAGCCTGTGCTGAGTTCCTGTGGGCTTCATTCATGGAAGAATAGATATAGAGAGGTATGGTCTTGTCTGGGGAGCAAGGAGTGGTGGAAAACCAGGTCTGCAGCTGGCAGAATGGGAGATGTGCCTCTTGCTGAGAATTTCCCCCTTTGTCTCAAACCAGATTGCTCCTCTGGCCATGTGCTGGTGCCCCCTGCTCTAATGACACCTCTTCAGAGTCTCTCGCTAGTCACCTGTGACATCTTGACTGCCAGAATTGTCATTGGTCCATGAGTAGTCTGCATCCTGTTTTCCAACTCAGAGTAGTCTCCTGGCTATGGAGGGGGGAATAGTTTAGAGGGCTTTCCCATATAACCCCCCTCCTTGGGGAAGACCACTCTGAATAAAGAAGAGAAGGGTGGGCAGCCAGCCCCTGATTGTCACATGGAGACTTCATTGATTTGATGCAATGCAGATTGATTAGAGAGCATAGAGAACCTGGTTTCTAAGCTTGTTGCTGCCACTTACTATGTACACGATGCATGAAGTAGGTGAATCTGTTTCATAATCTGTTAAAATAGAATCATAATAACAAAAATACTCACTGGAACATCTTAAGAATTACATGATTCTCAGAATTACATGGGATAAGGTATATAAATAGCTCCAATACTTCTGCCAAAGAATAAGCAAAAGCATAGACATACAATACAATGTTAGGGTTGTAAGAGCTGTTAGTTCTAGTGAAGAAACTTAGTTTTTACTGACAGAGAAATTGAGGCCTAGTGAGACTGTTATCTGCCCAAGAGAACTATTAGCAGCATTGTCTAGGGAATTAGGCAGCCATAGTCAGTGTGAATAAACATAAATGCAGATGTTTCCAGGCATGTGTGTGTGTGTGCATGCATGAGAGAGCAAGACATATAGGTTTCAGGTCTAGGAGGATTTGGGGACACAGCCTAAGGGGCTCACCAGCTTGTTTAGTGCTGGCTTTGCTTATATGATTTAGACCCTCAGTTGTTACTAATATTCTCCTTTATCCAACAGAATAGGGCTGGTTGAGTGATAATAATAGACTGATGATTCACTTCAGTTAAATGCATACATTGTAAGTGCATGTGCCACGTGAATGATTTACATTTGAATATTTAAAAATCTGCTCTGAATATAGGAAAACATTAAAATGGGAAGCATCACACATAAGCAATTCCTTTCACAGTTCTTTTTGACTCTCATCCTTGAAAAACATTTTCACTGTAATTCAGCTGATCCTTATGCAGAACACTGCTTCTTCAGTTCAGACTGGTGGACAATCACGTCACTTTTGCCCACAGTCTAGGCGGAAATATATGATTTAATTCCTCTTTCAACAAATGAGAAAACTGAGAGCTGCAGAAATTAAGTGACTTACCCAAGTCACCCACTTAAAAAAATTTTTTTTTTTTTTTTGTCATCAATAGGGCCAGGTTTAGTGCTTAGATTAGCTAGAAATCCCTTGGAAATATTCATGGCATGCTCACTGGGAAAGTTTTGAGCATGGACCCATCCCTTTGATTTTATAGTCTATAGCCTCTCATCCTAGAACAAACGTTTCATTTCTAGGAATTTACATACCTAGAAAGTCAATGTCTACCTTCTCAAATTTGTTTGTAAGTTCAGTCTATTTCTCTCTGGTCTTGAAATGCCAAGGAGAAGAGACTCAAATTTTATCTAAGGCCTATTCTATGCCAGGCCTCATATTTAGCAGCTTGCCATCTATTAACTCATTTTAATCTTCAAACAAACATTACATTGTAGGTTTTATATTCTCTACTTAAAATACGGTAAAGAAAACTGAAGTGAGAGAAGTAAAGTAAATTAAATCTTCTAACTGGAAGAGTCAGGGTTCTGTGCTGACTTCCTCTTGGGAAGCCCATTTTTCAGTCCCATCTGCCCGGTATCTGCTTGAAATCTAGAATAGGCTTGCCCAGTAGTTCCCAGAGTATATGCCCTGAAATACAAAGTCTTCTTGGGGCCAAGAGACTCTACATGCACAAAAAAGACAAGTTTCGGGAAAGTAAGCAAGTGAAGTCAATCAGGATTCTTAATTTATATGAATCTTTCTATCCTTATGTAAATTGAGATTCCTCAAATGGGAATAAAATAATCAATTTTCCAATCTTGTAACAATGGGATCCTCTTATCAGTGAATACTTAATGGGACATACCCAGAGATATGCTGGTTTAGCCATTTGGGAAATAGCTGTGAGGCAATCTCCTCCAAATAAAAACAACAAGAGTATATATTTAAGCCCAGGGACATTTTTTTCCTATTGAACAGGCTGCAAGTGATCATTTACTTCCTCCAAAAGATGGAACATTCACTGGGTGGTAGGTCAAGTTGACACACCACTTGATCAAGTGGAATGCTGATGATGAGGCCTGATCCTCAGATATCACACTCAAAATATCCACAAAAATATCAGACACAGATGGTTAGTGTAGCCTTTAAATGGGATTTTTTTCTGCCTGCCTAAGCTTTGCTAGCAAGTCTCTCTAGAACAAAGTATGGTGAAAATTATTAGACTAACAAATAAAGTGAATACCAAAGGCATAGACTCCCAAAGTATGGTCTGTAAGACCAATATTCTATGGGGAGTGAAGAAAGGTGAAATGACAAAAAATAATCCCAGAGGCATTTCTATGCCAAGGTGCACTGTGAATAGCCAGGAAGGGAGAGAGTATGCAGTGTCCCAAATTTATTGAACACAGACCCCTTTTCTTTCAGGACAAAGTTTCCACAGGAGACAAGTTTAGAAGACATTGGTCTAAGGTATAATTTTAAAGTTAATTAAGTCCTCTCTCTCTCTCTCTCTCTCTCTCTCTCTCTCTCTCTCTCACTCACTCTCTGTCTGTCTCACCAGAGTGCACACATACAAATAAGAATGGAATCCTAGGGAAACTAGATGTTCTTGCCAGCAATGCTGCCACTCTTTCAAAGGGCTTTTGAAACTCCTTTTCAGTAATTGTTCCCAGGAATCAGGACACATTCCTCTGAATACCCTTATTAATGGCAAAGGTTGACCCTTTGAGAGGGGGATTTGATTTTTGGAACAAAACAATGTAAAGTCAAGCTCAGTAATTCATGTTCAAATGGAAGTAGACAGAAGTGGTTAGAGGTGAGAATGTGGGTTTAAACCCCAGTACTTCGACTTATGAAGGGTATGACACTGAGGAGGTGACATAGCTCTCCTAAGACTCAATCCTTCATCTGTAAAATGCAGAAATCATGCCCACCTCAAAATAAAGTAGACTCATAATTTTTTATGATGATGAAATAAAAAATGAGATGCATAAAGTGCCTAGCATCTTGCAATACAAAAATCATGAATATCTCCTAACAAAATGTTGCCTGGTTTTATTGCATGACTTGTGAACTGCTAGTAAAGACAATTCTCAACGAAAGATCTAGAAATGTTTAGCCAGGGAAGCACAGTTGGGAAGAATCTTATACTATGAGGAGTTTTCTGGAAATCAAGAATGCTTCATACATATACATTCTAGTCTGTCTTTTTTTTTAAAGGCTCATTGTTTTTAAAGCCCATTTTGCACAGGCAAACACCTGCCATCTTGCCATGTAAATTGGTCCAACCATTCCTTTCCAATATTTGCCCCAAGGGAGAGATGCTAATACATTGCTTTGCCATTAGTCACATGAGGGAAGTTCTGCTAAAGACCCAGTGGACCTACTTGGGACAATTATTATTTTAGTAATAGCTTTCTAATGAATATAAAATTCTATATTATGAGATTATTTCAATTTATAATTTATTTTGCAGGCTTATTAAAATTGACACAAGAAGCTTTATTCATTTCCTGATAAGACTATTTCTATATTACATTAATTTAACTCTGTATAGATAGAATACAATAAGAGGATTTTTCAACTAGGCTGAGATCTTAGTTAATTGAATGTAAAGATCTTAAAATGCCAACTTACTTTGCTTAAAAAATCTGCTTCCAGGTTTCTGCCTTCCCCTGAAAATTAAGAAAATACGGCCCTAACATGTTCACACATCACATTCTCATCAGTAATAATCAGTTGGGGTTGAAGATATAATTTTTTTTGATGTTGTGATTTTTTTTTCAAATTAACACGTCTTCTCTCGTTACCCCAGTCACTATCACTTCCTATTTTATTAAACCCAACTATTTCCTTCATTTACATTATTACCCCAAGTCCCACTGATATTTGATTGTGATAATCATAATTTAATCTACTTCTGGTATAAGATCTGAGGTCTGAGAATATTTTGTGACCAACCCAAGGTCACACAATTCATTAGTGACTAAGTAGATTTCGGCTCAATGTTTCCTGACTTCTAGTTCAGGGCTCTTTCCACTCTTCCAAAATACCACTTATATGAAAACAAGCCAATGATATTTATTTTAATTGAGAATTTAATCCATTTACATTTAAAATAATTATGGATAAACAAGGACTTTTTGTTATTGTCATTTTTAAAATTGTTTCCTCATTGTTTTGCAGATCCATTTTCCTTGCTTTTTATCATGCTTTCTTTTTGTGTATATATTTTGATGTCTTTCAATATCATGACTTCTTTTGACTTCATTTGACTTCTTTATGATGTCTTTTGGTATAATTACTACAAGTTTTTCCCCTGCAGTTACATAAAATATCTTAAAATTATAACACCATATTTTTAACTTATGACTTAAATTTGATAACACTTCTAGACTTTATACTTTTACTCCTCCTCAGTGTTACTTATTTTAAAGAAAATATTTTATAAAAAATTTAGTGCCAGTTATTTTTTTCAGCAAAAGAAGTGAAAAGGTTATGCTTCTCTTCTTCACCCCCCTCCTCAACCCCAGAAAGGTAAATAATTCATGTGAAAAGTATTTGAAGAAAAGACTTCTTAGCAAGTTTTGATATGTACAGAAAACAAAAATTTAAAACTAGGATCATAGGAAAACCTATCCTATATAATCAGATGCTAATCTGATGTTACAGTCATTCAAATTAAAGTGATTATCAGAAACTATAATAAAAACTAATATTTGTTGAGTTATAGGAACTGAGCCAAGCATTTTACTTGTATTGTTTCACCTAATCCTTACTGTAATCCTGTGTAAAAGGTACTAGACTTATTTCCCATTTTGCAAAGGCTGATAATGTGGCTTGATTAAGCTTGCCCCAAATCACCCAACTAATGATAGTAAGCAGCAGAGTGGGGATTGGAGCCCATTTATATTTGACCACAAACCCATGTACTTTGCTACTTGCTACATTGCCAGTTGAGTGGGGTTCCCCATTTTGTTATCACTGCTGTCATTGTAAAGCCCCTGCAATTATTAATAACCTAGATCAGCCAAATGATCAATAACTGGCAAGTATCATCACCATCACTCATTAACCAAATACCATTGTGAACAAAATGAGAAAATGTTTCAAGACTACCTTACAATACATTCAAATACAGGCCAAATATAATTTACCTTTTTAGGGATCACCACCAGCTTGGAGCTGCCATATCTGGGTGGGGAGGGAGAGATGTCACTCATTTTGTGTCCCTCACAAAACCCAGCGCTGTGCCTGCTGCACTGTAGGACCCCAAAACATGTTTGCTGCAGTGGGAGGCTTTAGCTTTCATATTGTTTCTGTTAAAAACTATATAGTAAGTTAACTTGCTAAAAAAAAATACAAATAAGTCAAAAAGAAAATTATCTTTGTGTTAATGAATTTTCCCTCTTAAAAAAAATGCTTAGCTAACATTCCCTTTGGATGTCCTGCCAGGCTGAATAAAGAGGTCATTTTGTGCCTATATTTTACCCCTTTAGAGGAAAGAGGCAAGTCAGCATCCACAGTCCAGTGAAGACTTTATGAGGCTAAATATGATATTTTGTGTTTCAAAGGCCCAGAGGAAGTAAAAATGGAACAAAAAATTTTAATCAATGGGTCTAATGAAAGGTTCTGGAAGCTTGACCTTTTAAATTCTGGTACACTGGACATCTCCAGTGTTTGACATCATTACACCAACAGCAAATATCTCTTAATTTAATTTATCCGACTTTCCAGACCTCCACGCTCAGTTCATGTGAAATCTGGTAAGCCATAACAAACATAAGAAAGAGTGTGAGCATGACCAAGGCTATCTTACTGAGAGTAAAATGGGAGTCTGTAGCATAAAATCTGTGAAAATATGTGAAGCCAACAAACACATACAATAGAAAGCAAGGCCTAAGCTTATAACACCCAGGCTCTTCTCTAGGATCCTGGCTATTGATAATCTACCATGAGGGACATCCAGTAGAAACCAGCACAAGTAGCTCTAATAAATAACGGAGAACTAGAGACACCAGGAAAGTCTACAGAGCTTGAGAAAACAGAGGTTAAGGAGTGAGGCACTGTAGTCTGGTTGGAGCTTGGTTGAGTGTGTGTGTGTGTATGTGTGTGCGTGTGTATGTCTGTGGCCAATATTGTGAGAGATGACTCTGGACAAATACTCAATTTTATATTATAGATATAGCTATACAGAATCTTTGTTTGTAGGGACACTTTAAAGGCTCCAAGTAGGGAGGGTAATATTAAGAGATCTGTCTAACATTAAGGTGACCTAGTGGCAGAAGGTAGGATGGGTGCTGAAACAGGGAGACCAGTGCAGAAGACCTGGGAAGCAGAAAACCTGGGAAGCAGTAAATGTAGGCTCAGTTAGGGTCATCACCCTGGGATGAAGAGGTGGTGGGTTCCCATGCTGCTTGAGAAAGAACATGTCCAGTTGGAACTGGACAATGAGGAAGAAGGAGCAGATGACTCTAAAATTTCTTGCCTGAATAATTGAGAGGATAAAAATATACTTTCAGAAAAAAGCATTTGTTGTACAAAGTTGGTTTGTGCAATTACAAGAATTAATTAAAACTTAAAAATTAGAGCTATGAGTCTTTGGGCAAATTGCAGACAAAAGTCTCAATGAATAAAGTTTTTTAACATTACTGTCCATTGTGGAGGTACCAACTGGGTACAAATCAAAACATCCACGACCAGTCTATAATTCCTTTAGAAGCCCTCTTATCTGACAGGTCCGGTTTGAATACTCAGTGAAGGCTGTTAAATCTTTCTTGCACTTGTAATATGAAGAATAGAAAAAGAAGTCCATCACTGTGAAGGCAAGATAAGCCCCAGATATTCTTTTCCTGGACAAGTGATATTTGGAAAGACTAAATGATAAAACTTTGGTAATTTGGTAAAGATAGATATATTTATCTTGGTCATGTTGCTTGCTTTATTTAAAAAACTAATTTTTTGTTTTTAGTTTTTTATTTTTTATTGACCCTACACACTTCTATGTTGACTATGGATTAGTAAAAGAAATAATATTTTCTCCCTAGAGGAATCAGTTTCATTGTTTCAAAAATACCAACTATCATTGGAATAAATAGAATATTTTTCTGTTCACATTGAATTCTTATATAGAGATTTTTTTTTTTTAAAATCACGATACTAAAGCCAACTCTGTAATTTACTCCTCTCAAATAAACTGTCTTAAGAGTTGGAAGATTTAGCTTATTAAAAATTTTATAATTGAATGGGAACCTGGATGCATTTTATACTCTTAAATTTGAATTTATTTCTATAATGAGCTGGTACCATTGGAAATTTCAGTCTGTAGTGAAAGAATACGACTATAATGTGTGAAAACACATTTCTGCAAATTGCATTCATTATAAGCTCCACTTCCTGTAACAAAAAGGGATCTAGAATGAATAATTATTCTCACTGGTAATATTTTATAATGGGGCCTATAGAAAACATGAATGAAATTGCATTGGCTTGGGAAAGGCTTTCCTGTTGTTTAAAACCATAAATGAAATATTTTTAAAAGAATGTTTTATACAACTAATCTGATGAGTTTTATTGGGAAATTTTATTTTTTCCTCTCCTCTCTACAAGAGTGTAGAGTGTAGGCTTTTATTTTTCTTGTTCTCCAACACAAACTGCCAACCACGGCCTACCACGATCTTTTCCCCAAAAACCCTGTGTGTAACTTAAGGAGAAACGACGTCTGTTTCCCTCAGCACCCCAGGCTGACATTTCAAAGAGTACTTCTCATCATGCCTTCTGCAGGTCTGAAAAAACATTTGGGGCCATAATGAAATTATCAAATAGTTAGGGTGGATCATGGGAAAGAGATTTTTTTCCCTTTTTAAACAGCAGAGCAATAAACCACTGCCTTTGTATGTCACTCAGCAGAACTAATTTTGAACTTTATTTCTTAACAGGCTATGACAGGTCAATTTGGTTATCACAGTCATAAATGCCATTAGAATTCCCTGCAAGCCCCAAGCAATGGTTGGTGTGTCCCAGGCCTGGTCTAATGGCACAAGTCACATGGCAAATTTAGGCCCCTTGGTCTTCATTTTCCATTTTGGGTTTAGCAGCTCATGTGAAGTTTGCAGGGCACCGGCTGGCCCTGTCCCATAGAAGGACTCTTTTTTGTCTGGGAACCAACCTTTCCCACCACTGTTATGATTATGGACAGTTCGTATTCTGAACCTTATTATTTATTTCCTTGTAAGTGAAAATGAGCTTATCAGATCCTTTCCTGAGGAAAAGAGGAAGCAGAGAACATTGGGCAAGAAATATGGGGACCAGCGTCTTTAGGAAATAGGACCCTGGAGATTAGAAATAAACTTGACCCTTGCAACTTTGCATAAGATTAGCCCTGGCACAAAGCTGCCATGTTGAGGTTAGCAATGTAAGTTAACTAAGGACATACAGGGCGAGAATTACTCTCCCTTTTGTTATTTCTGAAACCTGAACCGCTTTTAGAAATAAGGGCTGGAATGTTCCATAGGAACTTGGAGCATGGGACACAGGGGCATGGCACACACTCCGTGTGGGCTATTTAAAAACCAGTTCCTTGGCTTCCCTCTGTGATTCTAAATACGTGTAATCACATTACCCTGCAGCAGCCGGTAACTATTTCTATAACATTGTCCAGCATCTGTGCTTGTCACCCAGGAAAAACAAAGTGGAGATATGCTAACTGATTAGGTTCCTCTATCTAGACTTACTGTATCACAGCTCATGTCCATCTAGTGCCAGTGTGTGTTGACTGACACTGCTTGAATATTAAGACTGATCTTTTTAACTATCCTGGGGGGATGGAGGTGCCTTAGCTCCTCAAAGGATGCTTTTCAAATGAGGCATTCACTTATTCAGCAAATGAACAACATAAGCACAATTTATCACTTTCTCACATACAAAAAATTGTTATCCCTATGGAAGGATCCCAGCATTAGAGATGTCCCTTTCTGTGCTAAAGATTTTATCTTTTTTGGATTTGTTACATGTACTAACACCAGTTTGATGTGATCACATCAATAGCCCAGTCAAACAGATAATTCCTTTAGGAATATGCTATTTAATTGTTTATCTCCCAGAGACTCTAGCTAGTGGAAGGACATTAGCCAACATTGTTACATAATGTCGAAATACCTGATCAGGTTTGTGAATTCAATGAAATAGTCAAATCATATAGACGAAAACAATAGATTAAGTGATTTTTAGTTCTTTATGTAAAAATTTTAAACTACCATTTACAAATGTGTAACCATTTGCCACGCATTTTATTTACTTAAATCTTATCTCTGACAACAACCCTTCAAAGCATTTGTTCTTACCTCCATTTTACAGATGGAGAGACTGAGGCTCAGAGAGAGTTAGTCATTTGCATAAGATGACGTCTAATTTCTAGTGTGTGGTGGGATGTGAGATTTACACACAGATCTCCCAATTTCAAATCCATGCAGCTTGTCTCTGTACATATAACCTCAAACAGCCAAAACGGCCAATTAAGGCAAGAAAACATAGAAACAAAACACTGACAAGCAAAAACCTTGGGTCCTCAATCACTCAGTGAAGATAACCAAAACTCAGTGCATGGAAAACTAGTGAATTCCCTCTTGGAATCATGCAACTATACCTGTCGTCTGTTGCCCGAAACCTGAGTACCAGAGACCTCTCGACCCCCACGTGGTCCTGCTCTAAGACTTGCACTCCAATTGCCAAATATTACATGTCAGATCAAATTATTCATGTTACATTATTATGCCTGTGGAGAAATCTGATTTCTTAGTCAAATGTTATTTTTTGACTATTTTCAGACATAGCTTGAATGTGTGGTTCCCTCGTGGCCAACTCAAAACACACAGCAAAGACTAATCCCTTGCACTATCCTATATTAATATTTTCTTTTCCTCCTTCTAAGTGGACTAGTTATAAATAGATGAGATTAGAAGACAGTCTCTATAGACTTAATATTTTAAGAAATTACCTAGAAAGAGCCCAGATTTTTTTCCCCTCACTTGGTAAATCATGCACAGGAGCAGCCACCCCCCTCCCACAAGACAACATCTTGAGGGCATATGTTATACTGGGTTCTGTATTGACAGATTTGAAAACTCCAGGGCAAAATAGCCAAAGTTCCCAAGTCAAAAATGAAAGTAAAATAGTGGAATGGAATTGTGATTACTGTTACAACAACTTCATAAATAGCCGTGAAAGTAGACAGCATCACAGGTTAGCAAATTTACCAACGCAAGGCTCGACCTGCACCGTTGGTGTCAAGAGGCAAATAATCCCACCTCCCTCCCCCTTGACTGATACTCCTTTTCTTTCCAGAAATACAATCACATTTGACAAAATTAATATTGAAATCATTTTACTAGAGGGCTTATCCAAATATATGCTATATTAAAAATAGTCATGATATAAATATTTCTCACAAGAGCTGCAGCGATGGTGTGAATAAAAAACTCCCTTCTGAGATTTCAGTAAAGCCAGATCTCACAAAGGATCTGAAAGAAAACAAAAACAAACAGACACACACAAAGAGACACACACACACAGAACAAACCTTATGTTAATCCGGTTTAGCATAACAGTCACTATTTTGACACTATTTTATGAAGTACGATACTGTTCCTTCCCAGATGAAGTGGGAGAGATGAATCGGCTACAGGTTTCTCAGAATAATGTTCAGGGTTGAGGAGTATCTAAGCATGTTCTGTAGCAGCTAATAAAAAAATAAAAATTTCTAAATGCAACAGAATGTTAGTACTGTCAAATGGCCAAACGTGCAAGAGGAATCTCTCTCTCCATGCCCTTCTTACCAAGACATGCAAAGCCCCAATTACATCGGCTGGAATTTTAAATCAGAAATTAGATATCAAAATGCTTACGGGCCTTACAATGAGATAACATCAGGAGGAACGGTGCGTGGAATAGATCTGGCATTCTCACATAAAGCATTATCTTTGGTACAAGTACACACGGCAGGGCATTTTGGCTTCGCTGGTTTCTTCCCCTCAGTCAGCAAAAGCGCAGATAAGAGACATAGGCAATAAGCAATTCTTTTCAGGGGGATGCAGGCATTTCCCATCCTTTGGCTTCTCTCTGATTCCATGCAGTCGAAAAAATATCCCCAAACATGAACAGAGCTTCTGGAATTCAGATGGTGATTGTCTTGCTGTAAGACCAGGTCACACAGGAGTCCACCTTTTTCCTTTGCCTCTGTATCTCTGCTTTTCAAAACAGGGACCTGCAGCTGATTCGTGAGCTGCTCCTCGCTCCAGCAATGCACTGCTCGGGGGAAAGACCTGTGAGGTGCTGTGAGATGGGAGGGACTCAACTGCTGGAGGAGAGAGCCGACTTGCATCACCACGAAAACACTGAGCACAGACCAGCCTTCGAAGGCAACGTGAAGTGATGTAACAGAAAATAAACAGCTTTCTGCTTGCACCGGGAGGCCCTTTAATTGTTACCAAAAATAGGACGGCATTATGTCTTATTAGTGGGTGGGTGGGTGGGCGGTGGGTGGGAGCAGTCATCTTGCACTGGATCTCGGCAATCCAGAAACCTCTGGGAATTTGCTTTTCATGTGGCAAACAACCTAGTAAGAAAAACTAGCTTTGGAGCCAGCCCTGGCAGGAAAAATGAAGTTAAATGAAACTCTCTCCCTTCACAGCATTTGGCTCAAACCTTGCTTGGTATTTCTTGCTGAGTCTACCTGACTGATACCATCGTTGAAAGACAAACAAGAACATATGCAGAAGGTGACTTTCAGGGAATGAATGTGAGTAAATAGTTTTCTGACACTTACTAACTGTCATGAATGACTGCTTTTCTTAATTCCCCCCTCCCCACCCCCATCCCACCAAGTGTAAATCATTTCTTCCTTCCACCCTGAGGGAGGGAAACAGAAGCGTAGGTAGATGGCTCCGTGTCGCCAGCCCTCAGAAGCCTGGAAGGAACTCCAGCAAGCAGGAGGCAGCCAGCTTTGATTTCCCTGGGCTTTGGGAAAGGCTGAGGATAGCCCAGGAGGCTGTGATAGGGCAGGGAGAGCCAGAGACATGGTTCTGAGGTTTCCAGTGCTGCACATAAACTAGCTGATGTTATCTCTGCATTTATTCCCCTAGCTGTAAAGCGGGATGACAATACAGATGTTCTATAAATATTGTGAACAATAAATCAAAATGAAGCCTATGTTATTATGTTTCATAAGAAAGATGATGCACCTTTGAAGAAAGAAATTTATTTAAAGAAGAAAATGAAAAAACAAGAGACTCTGGCATTGGGGCAGGGTTGTGCAGCCCAGAAGGGTGGCAAGAACAAGAGGAGGAAAACAGACTCAAGGCCCTCTCACTGGGCTGAGGGCAGTTTTCCCTCAGGCTGGCGCAGCTGGCCAGGGGATGTTGTTCCCTGACTCTGTCTTCCTCTCTCTGTTTCTTAGAATGAAAGTAGTAAAAGGACTGGACAAATGTGATTACTGATAAGCACACCTTTCATGGGCGCCTGAGACATTGACTTTCTACCCTCTCCATCTTGCAAGCTCTGTGAGGGGAGGCAGTGGTGCTCTGTTTCTTCTCATGCTCGATTCATACCTGTTTCCCCAGAAGACTGTGAGCTCCATGAATGAAGGTAGAGACCCCACTGTGAATCCAGTGCCCAGAATAGGCAGTGAGCAACTGTTAAATCCCCATGGGCCATGTCAGAGCCTAGAGGCTATTCATGGGCTGTTCATGCTCATCCAAAGAAAATTCAAATGGGGCCTCCCCAGGTGGTGCAGGTGGTTGAGCGCCGCACTGTGAAGATGTCCACAGCCTCTGCAGTGCCGGTTCAATCCCGGCTGACTGGTGAGGATCCCATATGGCATGGCAGACCTCTCCTGTCGCGCCCGCTGCTCCCCTCAGCAGTGTATTTCGTCAGTCTGCCTGTTCTGTTCCCCGCTCTGTCTCTGGTGAATCCTCTCACCTTCCCGTGCATCTGGCCTGTACCCCAGTTCTTGTATAAATAAATAAATAAATCTTTTAAAAAAAAGAAACTTTGGGCTTCCCCGGTGGCGCAGTGGTTGAGTGTTGGGTTGTGAAGCTGCCTGCAGCCTCTGCAGTGCTAGTTCGATCCCCGGCTGCTCCCCGGCCACCGGAGGAGGGTCCCACATGGCGCGCAGACCTCTCCTGCCGCCCGCTGCTCCCCTCAGCAGTGTACTTCGGTCCTTCTGCCTGCTCTGCTCCCTGCTCTGGCTCTGGTGAATTCTCTCCCCCTCCCGTGCTTCTGACTGTACCCAGTGCATGTATAAACAAAACAAACAAACAAACAAAACAAATAAATAAGTAAAACATGCCTCAAAAAAAAAAAAAGAAACTTCAAATGGCTACTCACAGTTAGAATAAAGGGATTTGAGCTCACCAAGGGAGTCAGGGGACAATTCCCAGAAGGAGTCATGACTGAGCTGCAGTCCAAAGCCCAGGGAAGGCTGAGAGCAGTCCATGGGGCTTCAGTAGCACATGTAACCACCTGGCAGAGACCCCATCTGAAAGATGGGCAGGGACACAGCTGCTGAGTTCTAGGCAGTGGAGTGATATAATCAGTCTTGTGTTTTGAAAGGACCAATAGATTATTATCATTAAACCAGTCTTTAAGGGTTTAAATACATTGTTTTTTATAGAGAAAAGGGTGGGGGAACCACTCAGACTAAGAGAGATAATGATTTTAGAATGGATTCTGTTAATGCTTCACTGTCAAGCTCTGTGGAGGGAGTGGATGGTAGTGTTGTAGAAATCATGACCTATAGGTGAGCCCCACTTTAAACAGTAAAACTGTCACTTAAAAGTTGGCTGCAAGTCAGATTTTTTATAAATTGAATCCTGCTTCAAGTGCACGGTGGAAACGTGTTCCATAAAATAATTATGTAGTGAAAATGTAACAGAGGATCATTTTTATTCACTCTACCCCTCCCCCCCAAATTATCTGATATAAATGATGTGCTTCACTATAATATAGAGACCCTGAGAACCTTTGGGTACCTCAGAGGTCTTGGATCCAATCTCTGCATGTTGCAGATGGGAAACTGAGGCACTGAGGGGGTCACAGAGATGGTCAGTAGTTGAGCTGCCACACTGCAGGGGTGTGTGCCTCCGGCAGATACTTGGTTAACTGATCAACATAGTCAAGCAGGTCATTCACTCCCAAATGGCTTACTTTTAAATGTATCAAATCATCCAGACTGCTTCCTCAGCCCATGGCTTTGTGTTCTGTTGATACTGTCAAAGAAAGGGTGCGCTGTCTTTCCTATCTGACGTGTTAAAGTTGGGAGGGCAAATGAATAAGGGAACGAAATCATGTCCATAACCATTCACTTTGCAGCTGTATTTGTCTGGCAGTTCAGTTGGTCAGTTCAAGTAAAAAAAAAAGGACCATTCTAGGGGGAAACGCTAAGGACAAATTACAATGGGCATTCTGAAAAGACAGTGACTTTTTCTTTTTCTATGGCATTTAAAGTCCTGACTTGAATTCCCTATTCAATTAAAACACCCACTAAGATCACACAAAATTTGGACCTTGTAATGCAGAATGCTTATTGCCTTTTAAGGAGGAGAAACAGCTCTGAGGTCCAAAATTGTATCTGAGGAGGGGCCTGAGAGAGGAGGGCATGTTGCTATATTAAAGTCTTGAGGGGTTTGGGGAGGAGGATCCACTGCTGATGAGGCTTCCGTTCCCTTCCCAGCAATTCCTACTCTGACAAGCCCAGGAAGCAGAGAGGACGTAGGAATGGGGAGAATGAGGCTTAGGGGTTTCCACTAAAGAGGGGGCTCTAAAATAAAGTTTGGCAACCCACCTGTGGATTATGGCATGGGCCCTTAAGAGGGGCCTAGAAAGGATGAAAGCAGTGTTGGAAGGAGGCCCAGGGAGGCTGGGAGGCCTGGCTAGAACAGGCTCAACGCCCAGGCTCAGCTGTAGAGTAGCTGAGCAGGGTCCAGGGCTGGCTCTCTGCTCCGCCAGCCTTGTGACCACGGCCTTGCTATTAACCTTTCTAAGTCACGGTTTTCTCTTTTGTAAAATGAGGATAATAATAGTATGCATCACACAGAATTATTGAGAGAATCAAATATAATAATGTATCTACAGGGCTTAGTTTGGGGTCTTATACATGGGGAAAATTTGTTATCATCATCATCATCACCATCATCATAATTTTTATAATAAACCTGAATTCTGAACATGTAACTCCTGATACCTGGAAAGCAAAGCCTTCAAATAAAAATGGATTCCACTAAGTCTATGTTCACTCTAGGAAGCAGGCACTTCTGGGCAGGATGACAGACTGTGACCTTGCCAAGAATCTACTCACATGAAGGAATGAAAAAGTTTCCTGGGAAAGGAAGAAATCACCAGTTTGGGTAGGAGTAGGAGCACCCCAAGGTCTAGAGCTGGAGAAAAAGAACATGGTTGTGAAAATGGGATGCAGATTATTCCCCCAACCCACTGCTCTTGAATGTGGGTAAAGGGGTAGGAGGACCCTAACTTGGATCCTGTAACCAAAGAGGCTCTCCCTAGGTTGGTGGGCACTGCAGCATGGCATGTGGATGCCCCGGGGATCTCCCCATACAGTGCTATGGCACCCAGCGCTGCTGCAGAGAAGTGAGACCAACAACATCCTCATCCAGACGCAAGGCTCAGACACCACCAAGGCCACTGGGTTTTCCGCCAGGAGCAGCTCAACCTCAGTGGCAGCAGCGATAACCCTCAGACATCAGCAGAACTAGCAAATGAGCAAATGATCCCAGCAGGGAGATGGAGCAGAAGAGAAGGAAAATGAAGGATACTGCTGGGCATTTGGGAGCACACAGAGAACGTTCCTTGGGCATCCGCAGAAACTGGAAGGGGTCTTTGTGGTGGCGCTGGTGACTCTGGAAGAGCTGATGAAAGCAGAGTGAGAGAGGAACAGCCTGTGCCTGGGTTCTGATCCCAATTTTCCCCTCAGGCTGGCGTGGCCTAGGAAACACACATTGTGCAAGTAAACAAATTGTTATTCTGAGCCTTTAAAGAGCCAGCTTGGCCCTGCCTCCTTTTACAAACACTCAGACATGCAAACTGGTGTCAGTTGAAGCAGCTTTCTTAGTAGAGCGGGGTTTTTTTGCAACTGTGAATCAGATGTGCTTGTGGGTCACAAAATCAATCTAGTGGGTATAATCAGAATTTTAAAGAATGAAATAATTTTCAATCCAAAATTGAACCATATTGTAGATATAAGAGTAACTAATGGCTCAGGAAGCTTTTGTTTCCATTCTTTGCATATGTATGTGTGAGTATGTGTGTCCTTACAGGGTTATGATGTAATATGTTTTTCTTGAAGTTGGTTTATGATTAAAAAAGGGAAAAGAAAAAAAAGAAAGAAAAAGGAAATGTAGATTTCTGCTTTATTAAATTTCATTTACTCAAAGAGATAGCCATTAGACCTGTTGGAGTATTAGCTCTATTATTTAACATCTGTGTGGCCCAGGGCAAGTTGCTAAACTTCTCTGTGCCTTATTTACTACACTGATAAAGGATTAGGGTTGGTGATAATGCAGATGAAAGGCAGGTCACAGAGGAGGAATTCAACTTTTGGTAACTCTTTGATAACTTTATCAGAATTAAATGAAAAGGGGTTTGAGGAAGGTGAGCCAAATCTTAAAGACAGGCAGAAATAGTTCATCACTTAGACTCCCTGGGAGAAAGTAATAGACATTGACTCTTGTCAATGTAAACATGAAAAAATCTTATTGCCATGGTGATAGAGTGACTTGCAGAATCCAAGGGAGGATGCCCAAGCAGGTTTCAGAAATGGAGAAACCTGTGAGAGCTAAATTCAGGGGCTCATAGGCCATATCCTCAAGTGCACCCACTCCACCCAGTCCTTATTCCCCATATTCCTTCCCAAAGGGGAGTCTGATGGACCGAACATAGGGTCAGGTACTGAAACCAATGGGAAGATAGAGCACCTTGACTGGCAATCCTATTGAGTACATGAGATGGAAGAGGAGCAATTTCCCAAAGGAAACTTTGGTGCTACCACCGGAGAAGCAGAAAGGTTAAACACTGGTGGACAAAACCAAGGGACACTCACTATGGGACAGATGCCAGGATCTGTTAGCTTATGTCATTTCCTTCTGCCCCAGCCTATCCCCCCCAACTCAACTAATGATTTTAAAGAGAACAAATTAGACAAAAATATGTGGGTAATTCCTTAAAAGACAACTAAGCTCTTGAGTCCTGATGGTGGAATTAGGGGATTTTCAACTCTTATGGTCCAAGAGAATAGAGCTTTGTCCAAGAGGGAAATTGAGAAGGTAATAATAATGAAAGTTGACATTTAAGTATGTCATGTGCCAACTGCTGTTCTAAGCACTTTGTGTAAATTATTTAATCCTCATAACAATTCCATAGGCCAGATATTACTGTTATTATAGAAATGGAAATAACTTGCTCAGGGTCCCACAGTTAGTAAGAGGTGGGCCTGGCCTCGAAGCTGGGTGTTTTGACACTGATGCCCATGGTGTTAGCCATTATCATACACTGCCTCTCCAAAATGCTGTGTGGAATGGGGGCTCTTGGGAGCCACCTTGGAGGCCCCTTGTGCTAGGCACTGCTATTGCACTGCAGTTCCTAGGATGCACTGGTTTATCATCTCAGCCCTTTCCTCACAAAAAATTCTTCACTGTCATGGGCAAAAGGTTTTTAATGGTGGGCCTCCCCGGTGGCGCAGCGGTTGAGCACTGGCTTGCGAAGCTGCCCGCAGCCGCTGCAGCGCCGGTTCAATCCCCGGCTGCTCCCTGACCACTGGAGGAGGGTCCCGCTTGGCGTGCTCTCCTGTCGCCCGCTGCTCCCCTCTGCGGTATACTTCGGTCCTTCTGCCTGCTCTGCTCCCCGCTCTGGTGGGTTCTCTCATCCTTCCGCGCTTCTGACTGTGCCCAGTGTTTGTATGAATAAATAAATAAATAAATCTTTAAAAAATTTTTTTTTAATGGTAAATGGGGAAAATCTGATCTACCTAAAGGATAATGATTCAACTGAAGCATGAATGCAGATGTAAGTGGGAGTAGATAGAGGAGAAGGTAAGATGCTAGTTGAAAATATCCTTTGCATTTTTCAGTATTCAAAGGAAGACATTGGAGATTACAATGGATAAGATATTTTTTTTAAAACTTAGACACATACACTGTGAAAAAGTAAAAAAAAAAAAAAAAGGTATTTTAAAGCCCTCATTCTCAAATGTGGCTACACTATGGAGTTACCTGGGGAATTTTTAAAATTACCTAATGCTTGGGTCACATTCTTAAAGGTTCTGCTTTAACTGATCTGGAGTATCACCTGCAAATGAACTGCTAAATGTCAAATGAAATTCTAAAATGTAACCAAATTTGGGGATATTTTGGTAGGGTAATGAAGATGAATCAAACTGCAAATAGTTCAAGGATGCTTTTAAGAAAAAAGAGGAGACAGAATAGACCATTAAAAGAGTGGTTCTAAGCTTGGGCTGCACATTAGGATCATCTAGGGAAATGAAAAAAGAAAAGCAAAATATCAGATACCTGGGCTTCACTGTAGAATAGAAGTGAATTAAAATCTCTGGGGATGTATTATCAGTACTGAAGCAAACCTAGGGCAGTGGTTCTCAAAGTGTGTTCCCAGACCAGCAACATGGGCATCACATAGGACTTGTTAGAGGTACAATTCATGGACCCATTTCCAAATAAAGGGGAGCAGAAACTCTGGGAAAAGGACTAGCACCTGTGTTTTCACAAGACTGCCAGGTGATTCTGAGGTACTTTCAAGTTTCAAAGCCACTGCCCTAGCATATAAACTCCACGGAGAAGGAACCTTGTCTACGATGGTCACTAATGAGCCTGGCAAAGTGTTAGGCAGGTAGAATCAGTTTAGTCTGGCTCCTTGTAAAAAGACTACATAGAGGGGTAGAAATCCTTAGACTATATGTAGAAAGAGACCCAGCCACCCCTGTATTTAGGCTGAGGGCTTCTGGGTGAATGCAGCCACAAGAGCAAGCACTGGCAAGACCAGCAGAAGAAACTCCCATTGAGCTCAGACCAGACTGAGAGCTGGGAGCAAATAAGATGATTGTTGTTTCAAGATAGTAAATCATGGTTGGTGTGTTTGTTAATTGCAACAATAGACACAGTGAAATAGTGCTCAATGAATTCTTGTTAAATTAATGGTTGAAAATGCTGTGGGGACCTGAAGTGGAAATGGCCTCTCTCCTTTGACAAAGGAAGAAAAAAAACCAGGAATTAGAAAGAAAATAGGAACATACTATCCAATGGATGAAGAGTGTGGTTACAAAGGAAATTTTGACCAGAAGCCAACAGCCCAGAGAGTAAAGGTCCACAATGCCCAGCCATGAATAGAAGAATTCAAGGTCCTAATGTGCTACCATTTATTGAACACTGATTTGGTGCTGGACATATGGATAAAACATTTTTCCTATATCAATACTCACAATTCTCCCAACAAATTTGTAAGCTATGTACTATTATCCCATTTTACAGATAAGGAAATGACAGGTCAAAGAGATTGAACCACTTGCCCAATATCATATAGTTACTATTAATTGTAAGTCAACCTGTATTTGTCTGATTCCAAAATTCAAGCTTTTAAACACCTGTTTGGGTCAAACTGTTATGAAAAATGGACTTGTGACTCAGTTTTAATGAGTGTTATCGGAGAAGAGTTACTACCTGCCATTGATGGCACATTCATGTTTTAGCACATGAATGCATTTCGAATTTTAGGATAAAACATCACTAGAAAAATATATCTTAGGTCCAGAAATCTGTGATGAGTAGTTACACATTTAGGCATTCTGAGAAACTGAAACTAAACCTCTCGGTTCTGGAAGTGAGTTTCCTAAGTAGTCAGAGAAGCTTAAGAAAAAACAAGACCAGATGCAAGTCATCCCAGAACAGCTTTTTTGGCCTTTATATCCCCAAAACCATACAGAAAGGGTTGGTTTTTTTTTTTGACCATTTCTTTTAAAATTGTACTGACAAATGCTCTGGTGTCTTCTGTAGGAAGCATCTCCAAATTTCCTTTATCAATTTGATATACCAATGCTACATCGATCTACCAGAGCCAAGGACAAGAAAAGGAAAGTCAGTGGGCTCCTATGAGACTTGAAATTGCTTACCTGTTCCTTCCAGTGTATCCTTTGATGCTCCTTATTCATTCATCAGTTTAATATGTACTTATGAGTACTAACTGCACACACTGTGAATACACCAAACATTGGAGGATGCGCAAGACAGAGTCTCTGTCTTAGAACAGAGTCTCTGAGTCTCTGTCTCAGTGAAGCCCATGAACTGGAAGAAAATGGAATGAATTACTTGATTATAGAATCATAGAAAATCCATTCTTTATTCTTATTTTCGCTCTGCTTATTGGGGGAGAAGGGGCAGTCCCAGATTTTAGAATCTGATAGATCTGAGCTCAAATCCTGCCATTTCCACCTATTGGCTGTGTAATATTGGCCAAATCACTCAACCTACTGGGTCTCAATCTCTTTGTGTAAAGTGAAGTTAATAATGCTGGCCTCACAGGCCTTTCCAAGGGCAGGATGAAATTATGTGTATGAAAGCCTTTCACCAACTCTGCTCTTGCAAGCATGAGGACTCCTGTCTTAGTCATATGTCCTCAATTGAATTTTACTTTCTCCCCCCAAACTGGCTCTTGTCTTTGCTTATTTCTCCTTTTTCATTTCCCTTTGTGTAAGGGTTCCCAGGATTTGTTTTAATCAGCTATAAGACACACAGACATGAAAATGACTCATGAAGGAAAAAGTTTTACTGGCAGTTTCCTGGAGTATAAAAAAGGAGGCATGGCATGCCATACAAGGAGTGCCACTTGTGGAAGCACTAGGTTTGGTCAGGAGGCAGAAGTGAAAGGAAAATGTGGACAAGAGTGCTTGTGCTTCCCATGGGAAGGCGTGAGCATGGCATGATAAGGAGATTTAAGACTGGCTAGATGGAATAATTTCACTGGGGCCTGGAGCATAGGAGGGCATCTAATTGTTTGATATCTACTCCTGGGGTGATTTAGGCAGGTAGTCCGAGTGAGAGTCTGATAGAGGAGGTGGTTGGAGATAGGGACTCTGGATTATTGGGTTTGCACATGCAAGATACACTCAGAGGTGAGTCATTTATAATCTCTGGCACCTAGACTTACATCTGTGTCCCCAGATGTCAAGCTATGAGAATACTGAAAGCAAAAAATCATTCTTAATGCACCCTTCTACCCAGCTCTCAATAGAAAACAAATGATGAGACTCTAAGAGAACAGGGGATGGTGTGGGAACCAAGGCACCACGCCATTAGGAGTACTGGTCTGTGCAGGAGGGAGTAGGATGGCCCTATTTAGTTTACCAAGATTTCAAGCCCATCTAGAGTGAAATCCAGGTGAAAGACAGCAAGTTGTATAAGTTAAGAAGCCTTTTTGAAGGGTAAGACTCTTATGTATCTTTCTATTCCCTTGATTAAATGACCATTATCATTCACTAGGAGAAATAGTGAAAATGGCCTTGTGAAAGAGAAAGCTTAATTGAGAGGTGTGGACTGATCCTTTTCATTACTCTTTAAAAAAAAAAAAAAACTTTTGTTTTTCTTAATTTTTATCACCAAATTAAGTATGCTAACTTTATACATTTTCATAACTGTCTTCAAAATTGAGTAGAAAGTAAATTAGCCATGGGTTTCCCCAAGAGGAAAGCCCCTCTGGCCATGCTCGGGGGCTGGAGGGGTGGGGTGGGGGGGGAGAAATTGAACCAGCACTGATGATGACTAATGAACACTTGCTTTTGAGGTGCCAGAACTGTCGTAGGTACTTTATTTATTTTTAAATCAACTTATATTAGTTTTTTTTTTAAAGATTTATTTTTATTTATTTATACAAGCACTGGGTACAGTCAGAAGCGCGGGAGGGTGAGATAATTCACCAGAGACAGAGTGGGGAGCAGAGCAGGCAAACTAAAGTACACTGCTGAGGGGAGCAGCAGGCATGACAGGACAGGAGAGGTCTGCGCGCCATGTGGGACCCTCCTCCGGTGGCCAGGGAGCAGCTGGGGATTGAACCAGCGCTGCAGAGGCTGCGGGCAGCCTTGCAACCCAGCACTCAACTGCTGCGCCACCGGGGAGGCCCCTGTCATAGGTACTTTAAAGCATTAACCACTGAACCATAACATACACAGTTTGACTATTAATGATTTCTAGTTTGTAACTGAGGAAACAGAGGTACAGAAAGACTAGGCAGCTTGCCTAAGAATGAACTAATGCCTAAGAGAAGAGATCACTCTGACTTAAGACAGGCATTCCACATTCTTCATCACTCCATAATACTGTCTCCTGGAATAAATGTGATCTCACCTTACTCACACAAGAGCAGGTATGAGTGCAGAATCCACATGAGGTGATGTTGGTTTTAGGCCTTTGTGCTAGCCTGGATGTGAAACCAGGAAAAGTTGTGTCCTCTGGGAAGTTTGTTTCTGGGACATGGAAGAAAGAAAAATGAGCCAAGATCTGGTTCTGTCATGGATGAGTTGCATGTACTTGGGCACAGCTCTTCATATGTAGGCTTTGTTTTTTTCAGGAAGCTCCTGGGATGAATGATCTCTAAGGATCCTATCCATATCAACTGCCCCTAACAGAAATCCTATTGAAAAAGTAGTTTATTGGAAAGGCAAAGAAAGGGTCAAGCAGGTTCTTGTACACCCAAAAGTGAAGAGCTAATAGCTATTTGGGTGCCCTGAGGAGTTCAGAAGACTTCGGGCCTAGTTGCCTCCTGCTCCATGTTGTGCCATGTGCCAGAAACTGAATGGGTCAGTATCACCCCACGCTATTCTTAGATGCTCAAGAAAACAAGGCAATGGTTATTTAGTAAGGAGAGTGTTATGAAGACCCTGGGGTAGGAAGGAGGGTGAGGACTACTCATTGTTTGGCTCCAGAATTCCCAGTGGGTACTGTGGATATCAGCTAAGGTGTTTGGATATGCATAAGGGGTTTCTGTGATCACCCTGGTTACAGCTGTTGCACTGGAGGATGCTAACATCCAGAGACTCTTGGGCCCTCCACATTCAGCAAAGATTTTTCCTGCCCAAAAGTGCTCTTAGCATTCCCACTGAGGAGGAATAAAGAAGTCCTCATAGTGGGGGAACATAAAAAACTTCTTTGTGCATTTTTGTGAGTAGTAATCAATAATCCATTAACTCAGGAAAGCCAAACTCTCTTCCAACAGAATCCAAAACAAACTGACAGGTAACATCTGACAAGAACCGTGGAGAGGCTTGTGTCTTTGCACAAGGCATTTCATTTCCTTGGGCCTCTGTTTCTTCATCTTTATAGTGCCACCATTCTGTAACTCCCTAATTTCTTACCTCAGAGTCCCTTGTAAAAATCATGGTTTGGAAAGCTTTTGTTTTTCTCATCATGTGTATGATAGCTACATACATTGCAGCTAACTAAATACATATAGCTAGGTGTAAACCAAAATTTTAAAGTCTTCAGAAGTCAATTATCTCAATTTTTTTTAATAAAATGTGCTTTTTAGCTACTTAGCAATATATTTGAATTTCTCAGCTCAAAATACCAGAAATGCAGACCAGTCCGTGGTAGTCCACCCTGCCTACCAGCTGGACTTGAATAGCAAAGTAAAGAGAAGATTGTCAGGGAATAAAGCAAGCATAATTCTAAGTCACCAGCAAGGTGAAAATAATTGACCCAGAATTATAATTTGGAGTAACACTAAGGAAAAGCAGTGGTTCTAAGAACCACTATGTTGCCATAGAGTGGGGTTTATATATGAAATACAAAGTTGAAAATAGGTTTACTGTCCCCTCTTCTCTTACTTGGCCCTTGAATCATTCCCAAGATAGTTATTAGCAAGTTGGGGTTTTTTTTGTTGTTGTTGTTTTTTTTTTTAGAGACACTCCATCCTTTCAAGGAGACATTAATTGTTTTTTGCTTGTCTGTTTTGGTGTAAGATTCTGAAGCTAAAAGGAAAAACCTGCCACTGGGCTGTTCATGCTTTGGAAACTTGAATTCGTAATGCTGGATTTCAGGCATTTTGCTTGTGCCTCATCCATTTAGAAGGGCTCTGTTTTGTTTTGTTTGGCTTTATCCTTTCATTCTGTAAGAAGTAAGAGCTTTCCATTGCTGCCTATGACTTGTGCCCTGTATTACGCCCATGAGTTTTAGTAGGAATGATGACCCCAGAAGCTTGGAATTTGACCCCAGAAAATGGCAAGGGGATGACGGAATTGGTTATGACCATAGGATGTGTGCCCTGCTGGCCCAGGGCAGGGACGGCGTCAGTTATGGGGAAGCTTCTGCACCAGCCCCGCTCCTGGCCCCACATTTGGCACTTCCCCTACTGCTCCCAGCTGCCCAGCAAGGCACTTGGAGGAACTGCTCCCTGTGGGGCCTCTTATAGGCCAGATGTGCCCCTGATCACCTTACCTGCCCCTCAGTGAGGCTTCATCATTCTCTCTCTACAGATGAAGAAATAGAATCTTCCAGAGGCTAAACGGCTTCCCCAAGACCTTATATTTCAGCTTCAAACTGACCTATTTCCAAACTGTCTGTTTCCAAAATGTGTATCATGTGATTCCTTAAATTTTAACCTATTTGAAATCATGGAGCGTTCTTGAGGACTTGTCTGTGTGAAGCAAGTATCATGTAAAATGTCTGTATAGTGTTGTTTGTTTATGTGGCTTTTGAGGCACAGAAATAACTGAGGGGGACCCAGTCCTGGCTCTGGAGGTTCTCTGGGGACACCTGGGAACCCCCTGTATCAGCTGAGACTTGTAGAACACAGTCTGGTGTGGCCTTACAGCTCAAGTTCCAGCTTTGCCCTTTACAGCTGGATCATCTGGGGCAGGTGTTTGCACTTACTCAGCCTCGGTTTTCCTCATCTGTAGAATGGAGATAATACTATTACTGATGTCACAGGACTGCTATGAGAGGAACAGAGAGAATGTAAGAAAGTGCTTAACATGCAGCAGTTACTATTATTCCATGCTGCTTCCCACTATCCAAGAACCTGTTATAGGACGGGGAGAGGGGCAGCCCAAGCCCCGCAAACCTGCCTATTTTAAATGGGTTCTGCCATCCGCCGCATCAACACAAAACATATGAGACTTTAATGGGAAGGAACTTTAATAAAACTAGGAAACAATACAGGTAAGGCAAAGAGTCTAGTTTCTAAATGAAGCACCCAAAGTTACCCGTCCCCTCGTGGGTAAAAGTCCATCCAAATGGGATTGGCCCAGAGCAAGGCCCCAAAGCCTGCCACAAGTCTAAGGCATCTTCCAGTGGGGACCCACAGAAAAGAAACAACCAGACAAGCCCAGAAGGAAAAGAGCAAAATCAACATCAAGATAAAAGCTGCCATTGTCACCTCCCCACGGGTCTCACCCACATCTGTGTCACCCCGTCCACGACCAAAAGACAAGCGCAGTTTCTTCACGTGTCTCTAGGCTCCATGCGCCTCCTCCAGGTCTCCTGGCTCCATCCTGCTTCCTTCCTCAGTCTCCTCTGCAGCTTCTTCCCTTCCTGCTCAGCTCCACCCTCCCTTGGGTGGGGCAGGGAACCTCCCCTTTCCTGGGGACCACCCTGTTGCAAACCCTCCTCCGAAAGCTGAGAGAATGACTGAGGGGAGCGAAATGAGAGAAGAAACCAGGCCTGAGGTAGGAGGGGGAGAACAGCCTAGAAGGATTTCTTTCCTGACCCACACTAAGCCCTCAACCCTAGGCCTGTGGAGTAGTTACTCTCTGTCTGTCTGAGGGTAAATCACACAATCCTGAAGAAGCACAGCCCACCTGTGTTATTTCCTTCTGTCCCCAGATTTCAGAGGGATGTCCAGGAATTCTGAAAGGTAGAAAACGTAATCCTCAGCTTCCATGGCTGTGGGACACCAATTTGGTGTCCAATCCAACCTCTTTTTCCAGTATTCTTTCTCCAATGCCTGAATAATCAGAGTTCCTTTTTCTTTAGAATCAGTTTTACCATATTCTTTCCTAATGACATGAAAAAAATCTCCAGTGTGTGTCATTCAATAGCTGTATAAAAATTATGTTCTTGACTTTTTAAGTTCTTTAACAATTACAAGGAATTCTAACATTTCTAAAATATAAAGATCACACCTTAAGGTGATAGGTGGCCTTTCTGGATTGTGAATTTTTAATTTCCAGATTTTCTCTATTTGTTTATTAGCAACTTTAAAGCACTAATGTTCAAAAAGCCACAGAAAAATTTGATTCCCTTCACAGGCAGAGCAAACCTAAAGCGAAATGGATACCTGGTTTTTGTCCTTTATTTTACCCCTTCTCTCCAACCCCCCATCAGACACAGAGTCCTTTAACCTCGCTCTGTTCTTCAGTCTCCTTGTCTCAGTTGGGAAATGATCTGATAGGATACAAGGTATGAATGACAGCAGGTGGCTCCTCCGAGGCCATTTATATTCAAGGAGGACATATGTTTTAACCTGGGGGCTTTCTGCTGTTTCTGGGCTTTGCCTCTAACTTCCCCAAACGTTCCCTGCCCTTGCCACTCCTTATACAAACACTTTAACCAGAACAATGCCATTCATTCATTAAGATTTAGGTACAATTTCATTTGAATGATCAATTACTTAAGAGAGTCATTTAACATAAAGAAATGAAAATTTAATAATGATAGAGGCAATTGTGGTATAGTAGAAAGAACCTGAAAACCAGGACTGTGAAGAATCCTTGTTCTTCCCTTTACCTGTGTGATCTTGTGCAGATCATTTGATTTTGGGGGGACTTGAGGTTCATACTTAGAAAACCCCACCTTGCAGGAGAATTGGGGGCATTAAGAGAGGTCATGTGAGTGACCTGATTGTGAAGGGTTTCTAGGAACAGTTATCCAGGCATTGCTGTCATTCAGTGGAGGAGATGTTAGGGATGACAGGGGAACCCCCTAAAACTTTTCAAATCGTGTGACTAAGTGGCAACCCAGTAATGTGGCTCTTGATTGTAACCTTATTACATGAGCATTTGCTTCTGTATTACCTTAAATTCCTTTTGCCACCCATCTGGTTCTCCAGTGTCTAATTAAAATTTGGAAGTTTCATGAAAACTCAACAGGAACAGTTTTTTTATGAAATGTTTTCTCCAATGGAGCAGATTGTGCTGCTCATCCGAGTCAGTTCTCAAACTAATTTAACTCTCAGTCCTGTAGTCTTCATACAGAAAGGCAGGGAAAGCAAAAATGGAGCTGTGAGGAACAATGCCAATTGGACTGCCTCATGCTTCTGACTCATTTCAGAACCATTATCATGTCAATAGATGCATCCCCACTACCCCCATTTTTTTTTTTTTTTTTTTGCAAGGAAATGCTGTTTGTTAGTACAGCAAGGTCCAGAGAGAAGTAACACATTAACAATGTGAGCAGGCTTAAAGACAAAGCAGGCTACACATCCTGAGATGTGCTGGTCACTGGATCAAAGGGAGGAAACAGCACTGGAAAAATGGGAAAGGAAAAGCAGGGCAGATAGCACATAATAATAAATAGCAATTACTTACTAGACATTTAGTATGTTCCTGACACTGTGCTTATAAATAAATTATCTTGTTTGATCCTAATGATAGCTGTGTTAGTCAGAGTAGGCAACCTGCCAAAACAATCTCCAGATCTCAGTTACTTCGTACAGTAAAGGCTGATTGCTTACTCATGTCCTCCCCTCCCAGAACCTTGGAGTCCTCCATGGGACTCTGCGCCCTGCTGGAGGGTGAGGGGGAGGGAGAGATGCACATGCGGAGGCCCCCACAGGAAGTTCTTACAGTCTCCACTGGGATGAGGCATGCATCATTTCTGCCCAAGTTCTGTGGATCAGAACTCAGTCGCGTGTCTCTCGGGAGTCTGCAAGGGAGGCTGGGAAATACCTACTAGGTGTTTGACCAGGAGGAAAAGGAAACAAGGCTTAGCAAACTCATAGTCTCTACCATCCATAACAACTCAGCATTACCCTCAATTAACAAGTGAAAGTTTAAGAGACGTGCCTAAAAGCACATGGTAGAACTGGGATAAATTCTCAGCATGGTAAGTTCTTGGTAGACCCCAAGAACCTGACCCTAGTTTCTTGGGTTTTGCTATGAGAAAAGAAACTGCCACTTCTGAGCACAGTCACTAAACCTGAGTGTTTCCTGCAATTGCAAGATAACATGTGGACATTACTGTTTTCAAGACTATAATGGAAAGATAAAAATGGAAATGGGGATGAACATGATATTGCAATTATGTACTGTTTACCCACCAAAGGTGGAGGCCTGGCTCCCTGGCTTCCTCCTTGGGTGTTAGATGATAGAATTGAGTTCATCCTGTGCTGCTGCAAACCATGTGCTATTAACCATTGCACCCTTTTCCTAAAGATTTTTTGAAGATTCCCTTGTTTAATAGCATCTGCTGTGATATGGCTGCAAAGGCATTTACCACATGCAAAGCTTGGGAGCAGGGAATTAGAACCGATGTTACCTCTTCCTATGCCATCGCTTTTATGTCCCACAGAACAGTGGTGACCCTAGTGTGTCACCTGGACTTTGGGTGATGCTTTAATTTCCCTGTTCTGTGTTCCAGCCATGTAGAATTATGAGTATCCCCAGTAAGCCCAACCTGTGCTCTGGCCTTTGCACTCATTGTGCCTTCTGCTCAGATGGGTCTAGAATCACTAAACATTTATTTATTTTTTCTTTTTATGCCAAGGTGTTTCTTCCTTATGACCAGGGAGGAAGCCCAATGAAAGGATTGGTCTAAGCCAATCATAGCCAGTCATATTCTCCTTGTCTCAGCCAAGACCTTTTACCTAATTCTGCTACAGAACTAAGTAGTCTGTGTTATGTGAAGGCCAGACAAGGGAATGCTGCCCTTACCATCTGCAGGACTAGCTACTCGCAATGTGCTGTGATAGTGCTCTAGGGCCCACCTGCTCTGCATGGCACTAAGTAGAGGTGGTGGATTCCGGTTCTTGCTTCAAATTTAAAACATAGTAGAAATAGGGGCCTCCCCGGTGGTGCAGAGGTTGAGTGCTGGGTTGCAAAGCTGCCTGCAGCCCCTGCGGCGCCGGTTCAATCCCCGGCTGCTCCCCTGCCACCAGAGGAGGGTCCCACATGGCGCACAGACCTCTCCTGTCATGCCTGCTGCTCCCCTCAGCAGTGTACTTTGTCGTTCTGCCAGTTCTGCTCTCCGCTCTGGCTCTGGTGGGTTCTCTCACCCTCCCGTGCTTTTGACTGTACCCAGTGCTTGTATGGATAAATAAATAAATCTTTAAAAAAAAAATAGTAGAAATAATACCTTCCCAGCGCATCTTGATTATATTCCAGAGAAAGAATGGTTACATTTTTAAATCTTGACCCCTCTGTATTGCAGGCAGTTCCCCAATAGCCTCCTCAATAGCCCTGCCTTTCTGTGATGTCTGTGCTCTCCTGACCCCTGAATGAATTCTGCATTCAGCTAAAGGTAAGTTACTGATGGCCCTGGGTCTCCTGCTACTGTGAGTTTGGTGACACTTTGCTTTCCTGTGTGCTCACTCCTCTTCCAATCCTTGAGGTTCTGCTTAAATGTTACTTCTTTTTTTTTTAAGATTTATTTATTTATGCATACAAGAGCTGGGGTGTAGGCCAGAGGTATGGGGGGTGAAAGGATTCACCAGAGACAGAGTGAGGAGCAGAACAGGCGGATCCACTGAAATACACTGCTAAGCAGCGGGCAGGGGACAAACAACCATTATAAGGATTTGTAGGGAACGTCCAGAGACCATCTCTCTCTGGGTCTACATTCAACCTCAGTACCTGGCACCAAACAAGTATATTTTTCTGGCGTCACAGTACTCAGGTGACACAGAATTTCCAGTTTATGCACACGCAGAACATGCAGAACATGCAGGGGAGCAGCAGGCAAGACAGGAGAGGTCTGCTGCGCCATGTGGGTCAGCTCCCTGGCAGGGTATTGAACTTGTGCTGCAGTAGCTGTGGATGGCTTCACAGTGGTGACTCTTATCCCCTTGTGCCACCAGGGAGGTCCCTTAAATGTTACCTCTTTGAATTCAAATGCAGAGTCTCTGTATCTCCAGGAAAGAGGGGAGTGAGGAAAAGCCTTCTGGGTACAGCATGAGGCTGATGGCAGGCCTGCTGATCCAGCCCCACGGACCCCGTAGACTTGCTGTAGGATCAGCGTGTTCTGCGGGTGCATAAACTGGAAGTTCTATCTCATCTGAGTGCTGTGATGCCAGAAAAACATACTCGTTTGGTGCCAGGTTCTGAGGTTTTATGTAGTCCAGAGAGAGATGGTCTCTGGACATTCCCTGCAAATCCTTACAATGGTTGTTTGTCGTGGAATTGTAGCAACGTCTAAAATGAATAGACTGTCATTCTAGATAATGGAAGAACATTTTGGTTCCAATTGAAGCAACACAAAAGGCAGACAGAAGAACTCTTTGGTGAACTGACCCCACTTCCTGGTGTCTTCCTACCTGAGTCAATATTAACTAACTTAGCAGTTATAGACGAATCACTTTAAGTATCCACCCCTGGAGCTCTTGTTCTTATCACAGCACCTGCACACTAGCAAGAGTAGGATGAATTCTCCTGGTCAAGATGAAAACTCAGAATCACTGTAGTTTGGTCACTAAAGCAAATGTGGCCTTAGTTTGTACCAGAGGCAGGTTGAAGCAAGATCTACCATTAGATTGATGAAATAAAACTCTTTTCCTTTAATATCTCATTTTCTTTTTCATATCTCCGATGTGCTAAACTCGTTCAATAAAATGTACACTGAAGGCTTGTTGTGTGCCAGCCGCTCTCGTCAGTGCCCGGACTCAGACAGAACAAGTGGACCCTGCCCTTAAGGATCTTCTTGACTGTGACCCGAAGTTCTGCTCCATTTTCAGACTCTTCCACTGGTGTCTGGCTGTGTTAGAGGGAATTCAAAAGAGCTTTAATGTTTCCCTTAGGCGAGCAGAGGGAGTGGTAGTAGTCCTATGGGTGGAGGAGAATTGCTACTTTGACACCTAGAATGGATGTCTTTGTTTTGTGTCTCTTGTCTCCATGTGAGAAGCAGTTGACTCCACTTATTATGCACTGTTGAGGGTGACCTTTCCATTTTTCTCTCTTGAAAATGTGCAATTTAATGTGAAGCATCTATTGGTGGACTGCAAGTACAAAACATTCTCAGAATAATGTGCTTGATTTTCCCTTGATGCAATTCACATTTATTAAGTGTCTTTTATAGTTAAGGCAGAGAGAAGGTGCTTCACATGCATTATCTCTTTTAGTCTCATTTAAACCTCCCCATTGCCTCTGATGGAAGCATCATTAGCCAGCTTTTATAGATGAGATAAAAGGGGAAAAAGGAAATGGTAGCTCAGGGCTCTGAAAAGTGCTAATTCACTTCCAGTGGATGAATAAGCTTATGATCTAGTTTCTATTAGACAGATTTTGGTAAACAATTTTAATATTAATACCTACCTCACATTTGCATAATCCTTTCAACTTTTCAAAGCACTGTCACCCTTTTCATATCTCCTGCTAGCCTGCTTGCTAATGCAGTCTAGAACTTTGGGATGGTGTCTTTTTTTTGAGCCTCAATCTCTGCAGAGGAATCTTTTTTTTTTTTTTTTTTTTTTTTTGTATAGCTGAACTCTAGAACTAAGCCAATAGAAATCGTGCTTCCAGAAATTTAATCCACATCTTTATTTGCAGAGTCTCCCTGGATGGTGTAATCTGCTGCTTAGTACAAGCAGTGTACATCAGCACTCTCATACCAGAGCCTATTGCTATGGTTACATCTGCCCCCAGCATTCTCTAAAACTCTAGATTTTAGAAATTTAAGTGCCTTTACTGCTTTGTGCTTGTTTGGATCTTCCTGCCAGTCAGTTAGCCTCATTTAATAATAGCCAAAGAAAAAAGAGAGAGAAAAAAAGCAAAAGAAGAGAAAAAGGTTTGTGTGCTTGTGCAGTGAGGTGTGTTTACTCTCAAAAAACCCCCCCAAAACCAGAAACCAACCTAAAGGAGGTGACGGCAGATGAGGCTAAAGCAGGTGCTTTTTAATTGCTGCAGCTGGTGCCAAATGTTTGGCATAATTTTTCTCCTCATTTTCAATTATTCGCACTAGTGCTCATTTAACTTTTTAGCTGAAGCATCTGAGAAGAGTCTAGGAAACTTCTCTGTTCCTCTCCCTTTTACAGGAAAGCAGGCAGGCAGTTTTTTTACAAATATTGTAAGTAAATACAATCCTGAGGATTTTTTTTTTTTTTTGCCTCAAAAAAACCTCATTGATTATAGAAAGGGAAACTGGCTTAACAACAATTTGACATTTTATTTGATTCAGCCAAAATTGCCATGATTGAATTTCTCATTTGTTTCAAAAGACTTGATTTAACTGTTCATTCTCATCTGTGATTTTGATTTCAGAGTTGTATGTCTGAGCCCCTAGATTCCAAATTGCTTTAAAAGCAGGTTGCTAAATTCTCCAGTTGATGTGCTATATTCATTTTGCTGTTTCACTTTTCTCCTTAAGTGGTGAAAGGAAAATATTGGATGCAAAATATTGGATGCAAATTCTTTTATGCATTGTCATTCCAAAATGCAAAAATATTGGATGCAAGTTCTTTTATGCATTGTCATTCCAAAATGTTTATGAAGAGCAAACTCTGCCAAAACCTTAGGAAGAACAAACTGTGTGCCAAAAAACAATACAAAGAACTACGAGAGCTGCAAAGATAAATAAGATAAGGCATTTTCCTTTCAGCAGGTTTGGTTCCAAAAGGAAAGTGAAACAAGTACAGGAATAGTATAATGCAGTTCCTGGGGAATGGTAATAGGCTAAAGAAAAGCCCATGTAGATCAACGACTCTTGATGGCAGACCAAACGTAAAGAAGAAAATTTATTTTCCCCTTCCCTTAAGTCATTTGAGAATGCTATTCAATTACTTTAACACAATATTTGAATTTCTATGCATTTCTCATATCGTTATTGGCCCATCTGTCTACCTACTTACCTACCTGCCATCTATCTAAATATAATATAAATATAGATATAGATTTCAAACTAGATAGTAGAGTTTTGAACTGAAAGATGTGGTTTTTTAATGATCTATTTATTTTATTATTTTATTTTATTTATTTATGCATACCAGAACTGGGGTGCAGGCCAGAGGTACAGGAGATGAGAAGATTAACCAGTGACAGCATGGGGAGCAGAGCAGGCAGATCTACTGAAATGCACTGGTGAGGGGAGCAGCGGGTAATACGGAAAGGTCTGCTGTGCCATGTGAGTCAGCACATGGCCGGGGATCGAACTCTTGCCGCAGTGGCTGCTGATAGTTTGATAGTGTTGTGACTTAATCCCTGGGCTACCAGGGAGTCCCCCTGAAAGATATGTTTTTTAATTTTGGAATTTTGTTTCTGGTTGTGTTTCAGAAAGGGAAAAGACAGAAAGGTTGGAATTCACAGAGGGCATTAGAGCCCTGGGTCTGGTCCTGTTTTCTGTGTTCCTGGGTCCTTGAGGGCACAACCTGGGTGATCCCCAAGATTCTTCTCAGTTCTGATGGTCTCCTGTCCCATCCTAAATGAACCTGACAACTGTTCCATAGGGAGCAAAGGAAATTGGAGGCATGAGAGAGTATCAGAGATTCCAGAAAGAAAGAGGGGTATTTGGGCAAAACACTTGATTTGCCTCTACTTTCTCTGTGCGTCTACTTTCTCTCCTATTTAAATGCCACAGCAGGCTTCCCTGGTGGCACAAGGGATTAAGACGCAACCTATGAGGCTGTCCGCAGCCACTGCAGCATGAGTTCGATCCCCCAGCTAACCAGGGAACAACCCATATGGCGCAGGCAGACCTCTCCTGACTCGCCCGTTGCTCCCCTCAGCAGTGTGTTTCAGTTGATCTGCCTGTTCTGTTCCCCACTCTGTCTCTGGTGAATCCCACACCTCTGGCCTGTACCCCAGCTCTTGTATGCATAAATAAATAAAAATGTTTAAAAATAAATACCACATCATTTGTAGAAAGCCACAAGTCTAGAGACACTTGTGGTTTATTGTGGGTCTGATTCCTTTTAATTCCCAGTGGGTATAGCAGAGACACAGGGCCTAGAAGAAAAATATCTAAAAGATCTATAAACTGATTAATGTTTATTCTGAGTTGTGTCCACAAATAAGTCTTGAAGGTAAATGAAGTGAGTTCTAAGGAGCTGACAGAAGGGAATGAGGGAAAGTGTGATGTGAGAGCAAGGAATGCCATGTCTCTCCATGGTTCTTTCCTGTCTATTTCACAGCCAGCAATCTGGTCCAGGCCCTAATTAACCACATGCCCGTGGGTTGCTGCTGGTCCCCAAAGATTCCCTCCCTTCAAACTCTTCCTGTCCAATTCACACATTATTGTCCGTCTTCAAACACTCTGTTCACCATGTTGCTTTCCTGGGTAATGATTTCTTACCAGTCCCTGTTACCGGTCTCATGTCATCTCAACTCATTAGCCCAGGGTTTGGGGTCCTTCATCCAGGAAGCATGTTATTCAAAACAGGAGATTTCACTTTAGCCTTGACCTTGGTAGCTATACAGTCCTATGGCTTTGGGCAAATGCTTAAACTTCCTTTTCTCATTTTCCTTATCAACAGAATGATTGGGGACTGAGGTCTCTAACTGTAAATGATCTCCTGGAATTGCTGATCCAACATGATCACTCCTGTCTCACCGTCCCCGGGAGTGCCAAGATTCAAGGATGCTGGCCCAATTCCAAGAACATCTATACACTTGGCAGGCCTTGGAATCTAAGTTTTGGTTTGAAAAGGCCATCACCTATAATTCTCCATCATGTCCTTCTGCCCTAGATAAGTCAGTGGCCTCAAGGGCTCTGAGAAAATGCACGTGCTTCCATCCCATGTTCTCTGGTTCTGAGCCATTCCACTGCTGGAAAGCAGTTCCTGGTTCCCACCCCATCCCATGGCTTCCAACTCCCAGAATAAAGCCCATCTCTTCCAGAAGCTAACTCCACCTAACCATGGTGTTCCTTCCATGGTGGCAAGTTCAATAGGCATTTCCTTGACCCTAGTGACCTGTCTATGTATTTTAAGATTCCAGTCATTTCCCCAAATGTGCTTTTTAAAAATAAATGTCTATATATCTTTTATACACACACACACACATACACACCACACACACAGTGACACTTAGGTATTTGTAATTTTATATATTTAATATGTATATATTTACATAGTTCTGTAGGTTATTTTTTCATTCACCATTATATCATAGATATTTTCTCTTCTTGACAGTCTTCACAAGGCACTAATGAATGCCTTGGCACTCTATTAACTCTTCCTCTAATGTTGAGCAGTCAAGATTTTAGTCTTTCAGTATTATAAATATCTCAGAACACACAGCTTTTTCAATATTTTGAATTATCTCCCCAGGCAACTCAGATGTGCTGTTATTATAAGTCATAAGCTTTTTTACTTTCTCGTGGTGTGTTGTAGTTTGGCTTTTCCCGCACATCTCTAGTTGACCCTTTAGTCAATACCTACAATAGTCATCCCAGACCTCCTGGACCCTCCTTCAGCCTCCACCTACTCCCCCTCAGCCAAGGGCCTTGCCCAGGGCGCTACAGAGCATTGTCTCAAACATGTCTGCTCTTCAGCTTTTCCCTAGTTTGGTAGTTCTCAACCTTTAGGAGTAATGAATCACCCGGAGGATTTGTTAAAACACAAACGATGGCTGGGGCCTACCCAGCATTTCTGATACAGTAGTTCTGGAGTGAACCCTAGAAATTTGTATGTGTAACAAGATCCTGGTGGTCCTGAAGCTGCTGGGTCAGGCCCTGCATTTAGTAAACTCCTGCTCTCTTTCTTTCATGGGAAATGGGTTATCCTCTCTAACTCCTGTCCACCTCACTATCTATCCTCTGAACCTCCTTCCCATCCTTTCCAGCACCAAGCTCCTACTTCTTCTAGAGCCTTCAGTAGCTGTGTCATTGGACCATCCTTTACTCCACCCTTCAGGCACTCTCTCTTCACTGCTACTTTAATAACCTTTTGCTTATGCATATTACCCATTCTTACTACCAGTCTAAATATCTTTCTTCCTGCTGCATATTTTCCTGAACTTGATCTTATAATCTTTCTGTCTCAGTGCCAGAGGTTACAAGCCAGGTGTGCCTGAGGCTTAGGAATATGAATTCTTAATAATCCCCCGAGGGATTCTGGTGTGTATGTTCCTAGAACTACACACATTTTGAGAAACAGTCCCTCTGTGTTGACAAAATTGGCTATTTCCTTTCTTTAAACACTTCCTTTCTGTTGCTAAGATACATTATTTTCCTGGTTCTGTGGACTCTCTAGGTCTGTGGTTCTATACATCTCCTGCATCCTCTCCTGCTCCCAGGCTCTGCCCTCTACTTTTTCTTTTCTCTGCTATCTGTCCCCATGAGCCTGTCTACTTGCAGTGCTCCAACTTGGGCAGATGGTTCCCAACCCAGCCCTTCTGGTGCTGGCCTCCTGGTGAGAGTTATGGAGCAGCGTGAAATGACTTCGGAGCTGTGATAAACCATTGCCAAAGGCCTGGACATAACTGTGAGGCAGGTGACATTGATCTAGGTGTCCCCCCCCCCCACCCGCCCCCGCCACCTCTGTGCCCTTGGTCTTTCCTCTCCATAAGATCCCTGTGCTGTGCAGTTTTTCAATCAAATCAGTTCAGCAAAAGAGCTCATCCTTTTACACAGTCGCACTAATGTGTTAATTTCCTCTTACTCATTTGCATTTTTAAAGCCTTTTATCTCTTTTTGTGGGTTCAACTGTTGTTCATGTGTTGAAGACATTTCAGGCTTCACTTAGCAGATGGGGGATTTAGGGGAAAACTGGGACTAAAGAGGAAGGAGGGTTGGGAGGGGCCTGGTTAGGAGCTGGGAGGGCAGGATTTGATCCTTCTTGAGTTCTGCATACCCTGCCTGGGAGAAGCAGTCACTGCAGCTGCTGTAGACCTGCCCCTAGCAGCTCTGAAGGTGAGGACAGACTGCAGAGTTGTGGCTCCGCTGGCTTCCTCCACCCCCACACGCAGACGGCTGGCTCCTCTTATTCCTTCAAATCTCAGCTGAAATCTTCTCTCTTCTGAGCAGCCAGTGCTGACCATCTTACTTATATGAGCCACTCTTGGTGATTCCTGGTGTGAGCAGCTGTGTTCTTTCATAGTCTTTATCATAGTTTGAAATTATGTTGCTTATTTACTTATTTTTCCTGTTTCCATTTGGAGGATCGGCCTCCTGAGGGCAGGGAAGGGCCCATCATGCTTTCATTTCCACTGCGCTCATAGCATAATGCTGGCTCATAGTACATATTAAATATTTGTAGCAGGAATTGTTATAGGACAGGGAGAGGGTCAGCCCAAACCCCGCAAACCTGCCTATTCTAAATGGGTTCTGCCATCCGCCGCATCAACAGAAAACATAGGAGACTTTAAGGGGAAGGAACTTTAATAAAACTAGGAAACAATACAGGTAAGGCAGAGTCCAGTTTCTAAATGAAGCGCCCAAAGTTACCCGTCCCCTCGTGGGTAAAAGTCCATCCAAATGGGATTGGCCCAGAGCAAGGCCCCAAAGCCTGCCACAAGTCTAAGGCATCTTCCAGTGGAGACCCACAGAAAAGGGTCAGAAACAACCAGACAAACCCGGAAGGAAAAGAGCAAAATCAACATCAAGATAAAAGCTGCCATTGTCACCTCCCCACGGGTGTCACCCACATCTGTGTCACCCAGTCCACGACCAAAAGACAAGTGCAGTTTCTTCACGTGTTTCTAGGCTCCATGCACCTCCTCCAGGTCTCCTGGCTCCATCCTGCTCCTTCCTTCCTCAGTCTCTTCTGCTGCTTCTCCTCTTCCTGCTCAGCTCCACCCTCCCTTGGGTGGGGCAGGGAACCTCCCCCTTTCCTGGGGACCACCCTGTTACAGAATGACTGGATAGCAGCACCTCCACCACCTGGCACTTAACAGCTAGTCCTTGAGCAGAACTCACTGCCTGAGTAGTCATTCCAGTGCTGAAAGACTTGCAGCGACAAGAGGGCAGTGGATTCCGCTCACTGCTGGGATGGGGTGGTCAGTGTCCTGGTGTGTGGCATCAGCAAAAATTATGAAAGATTTTGAAATAGGCAGCAAAGATTTCACTCCTGTGAATGAAGATCAGAATAAACCTCCCCAAGATGCGCCACTTTGGCATGGGGGTTATTTTGAGCCACAGGCGACGATCCTGCAGGATGGCTCAAAAGAAACTTTTTCTTCTTCTTTAACTACCTAGAAGAATTTAGATAAGGGGGTGCCTCTTCATAATGAGATTATCAGAAACAACTTTTTACGGCCCATCTGTATGGCAGGGCAAACGTCTAGTTACCAAATACCTGCTTTTCTTCTTATTGTCCTGTGAATTGCCCTCCTCACCCTGGAAGCTCTAGCCCCCTCCCTCCATTAGCTCAGAGTGACACATATATTCACTTTGCCTTTCTGTCTTCAAACCTCTCATGTATGTCTGAGTGGGCAGCATCCGATAGAGTAATACTTTCGATCAAACAAAACATTTTCAACAACACACTTTATTGCCAGAAATTACGTGGAATGTACATGATGCACAAGAACATTGTCAAATAAAAAAACAAAAACCAAATCTGGATTTAGTCAGAAGAGACTTTTATTCCAAAACATCATTGCAAGGACGTAAGACAATTGTAGTAGAGAACCTAAAAGTGTCTCAAGGGTCAGGGAAAAAGAAAAAAAGGTTTTCTTTTATAGAGAGATGTGATCAAGGCTAAAACGGGAAGTGGGATGAAAGGATGGTATGATCAGAGGACACTTTACGTTGAGGCCAGTCTGTCCTCAGGAAGGGCTATGTGCTGACTCAGGCTGAGGGTGGGCCAAGGGTCAGGGCTTGGAAGAAGGAGAGAAACAACCAAAGTTTGGTTAACAAGCATTTTATTCCAGTGGGATGAGCAATTCAACTTATTGTTTATGAGGTAAAGAATGGGAATTAGAAAAGTCTCTGTTTAGCCTTGGCATGGGTTAAACAGGGAGCATCTAAATTCATTTATCTAAATTCATATGTGAAAGAGTGGTTCTTTGTAAGCACTTTTCCAGAATGTAAAAACAGGGAGTGGTGGTGGAATCCTTTAACAGTCACTGTTTTCCAGGAGCAAAGGGCTCAGGTAAAATTCAACATTGTCGGGCCTCCCTGGTGGCACAGGTGGTTGAGCGCAGTGCTGTGAAGCTGTCCACAGCCTCTGCAATGCCGGTTCGATCCCCGCCGGCCTCGGAGCAACCCACATGGCGACCAGACCTCTCCTGTCTCACCCGCTGCTCCCCCAGCAGTGTATTTCAGTCCTTCTGCCTATTCTGTTCTCTGCTCTGTCTCTGGTGAATCCTCTCACGCTCCTGCGCATCTGGCCTGTACCCTGGTTCTTGTAAAAATAAAATCTTAAAAAAAAAAATTCGACATTGTCAGCATGTTCCGGGATATGACTTCCTTCCCTCTAATTTGGGTGGTACCTTGGTCCTCTCAGTCAGTAGATGTGCGGTCCAGGCTGTGACCACTCCCAGCCCTCCTTCCAGGGTGTTTAAGGCTTTTGGTTCCTCCCTCGAAGGAATCCCTGATCCTGAGTTACTAGGAACCTGTTTATCTCTGAGAGATGCTTTTCAGACAGTCTCTACCTTTGCTTCCAAACTACCACCAAAGCCACAGTTCCAAGGGGAATGCACTTGGAAATTTGCTTCCTATGGACTCAGTTCAACTCAGAGAAGTGTTTTGTTCCGTGTGGTATTTTGCTTTTATTTTTAAGCTTTATCTGGATGTCAATACTGAAAATTAGAATTTTAAATCTAAAAATCCAGATTTCTAACATCTCTGGAAAAATAGATTGCTCTAGCAATTCTGGCCTACATTTCTATTATATTCCTCCTACACTATTTAACAAAGTTCCTTCAATAAAGTGTGTCATTGAGAAAGTTCTATTTATGAATTGAACTATCACTTCTGATGCTGTAGCTTTTAGACAAAGTCAGGAGGGGCATGTGCTCTCTGTGTCCTGTTTACCACTGTTTCCCTGAGCTTATTCAGTTGTTTATGTTAGCTTTGTGTGTTTATTTCCATTTCCTACCACCAATTATCACCTTCAGTACCAGGACAACTAGTCAGAGAAGTTTTACTTTCAGAGAATATGTTGATTAAAGTATCATTAAGAAAATTGCTTACTATTTATGGATAGTTGCTTGACCACATATAAATAATGACATGTATCCTTAAATATGCAGCTGACTTAGTTCACTGGATTTTTTTCACTAGACTGTACCAGCATACTCTCTACATAGCAATTGGGTTCTTAAATTATGAAATCATGTGATATGGCCAATACCTACTTGATGCTTGCTTTCACCTTATAAAGAGAGAGGGACTGCTGGGGTACGTTGGGGATTGTAGTCAGTCTGGGGAGGACATTCTGCCCTTTCTTTGGATGTGAAGTCAGTGCCATTCATAGCACAGGGTTAATTAAAGCTGTGTTTTAAGCATTTTGAATACAAAGTCCTATCTCCCAAGCGTTTCCTGGTTTTCCTTCTTTCAGGGCCAGGGATCCCTCCCTAGGGCTTCCAGAACTTTATGGATTTTTTCTTCCTACTGCCCACAACATCTTTTTGTCATGGCCTATTTCTGCTTCTGTGTCCCACTTAGAGCTGGAAACTTGAAGATGGAAATTATGTCATTTCCATGATTATAGTCCAATGCCTACTTAATCCTCAAGAAAGATCAAGAAATGTAGAACCGATTAACCATTATTTAATAATGAAATATGATTCCTCACTTTGTACATTCCCAAGTCATGAAATCTTTGTGCCTACAGATATTACATGACAAAAAAAAAAGGTTCTGGTTCCCAGTGGTAATAAGTGTTGCTTATCTTTTCTTCTCATCTTATCTAATGGGGTGTCCCCTGTCACTTAATCATAAGGCTCCTTAGCCACTACTGCTTCAAAGACATCCTGTCTCTGTCCTTATCTTCTGGGAACAGGTCTAAAATGCCAATCAGGGGCCTCCCCGGTGGCGCAGCGGTTGAGCGCTGGGTTGCGAAGCTGCCCGCAGCCTCTGCAGCGCTGGTTCAATCCCCGGCTGCTCCCCGGCCACCGGAGGCGGGTCCCACATGGCGCGCAGACCTCTCCTGCCACCCGCTGCTCCCCTCAGCAGTGTACTTCGGTCCTTCTGCCTGCTCTGCTCCCCGCTCTGGCTCTGGTGAATTCTCTCACCCTCCCGCGCTTCTGACTGTACCCAGTGCATGTATAAACAAAACAAACAAACAAATAAATAAATAAAAAAAAAATGCCTCTATAAAAAAAAAAAAATAAATAAAATGCCAATCAGTTCATTTGGCTAATTGGCATATTGCTCTGTTTCCACTTTGCTTCCCAGTGTCCATCCAGCCACAGTATTCCTGCTCTGGCAGCCTCTTCCAGGCACTTCCAGGAGCAAGTGACTGCCCTTTGACCAGCTTGCAAAAGATAGTTGTTAGACTGCGTCTCTATTCATGGACCCAGCTTTACTATGGAGGTTGTAGAGCTGCCTTCTGCCAGAGCTTGGCTTATAAATGAACAGAAAGTACAGGATGACCTTGCCAAGAATTCAGAGCCCTGGTGCTTTCAGTCCTTTGGGTGTTGACTAGAGTCTTTCTCAGCACTTACTGAACCCTCTGTCTGACTCCATGTCAGTGCCTACAGGAAATTTGTCATTGACTATGTAGGATTTTGCATAGCATGGTTTCTGAGGCTCTAGAAAATCCCACCTATACATACTCCACCCTATTTTGTTTGCCTGGAATACTTTAATTGCCAAAACTTCCCATTTACCAATTAGAGTTAGAGTTTTAAAAACTTCAGTGTTAACCTTTTGTTGAAGTTGAATACACATATGTAAAAGTGTACAAATCATAGGTGTAAATGAACCACTCATATAACAAATACCAGGATCAAGAAACAGAGCATTATCATTTTCCCAAAGTCGCTTTGTTCCAACTTCCTTTCGATCCTTCTAGGTCCCTCACCTGTGCCCACCAGGGAAACTACTGTGCTGATTTTTAACAGATAGGTTGCTTTTGTTCTTTGTATAAATGGAATGATGACCGATGTATTTTTTTGTATATACAATGTTTCTTTTGTTCAGCACTAGTGTATGAGATTCATCCATGCTATTGCATATAGTTGTAGTTTGTTTATTTTCATGGCTGTATAGTAGTTCACTGTGTCAAGCCACAATTTCCTTATCTACTCTAATATTGATGGAGTTTCTTCCAGTTTTTGGCTCATGCAGAATTTTGTTATGAACTTTCTATCAGGTTTTTTGTTGAACATATGCATACCTTTCTATTGAAAACACACTGAGTAGCGGGATATATGAGACAACAGATATCTTTATACCTATAATTATATCTATAATATCTATCCATCCATCCATCTATCCATCCAGCACTGGTAAATATTATCATATACTTTCAAGATTATTTCACTGAGTTGTATTTCCACCAGCAACATATAAGAGTTATAGTGATGCCACATCTACATCAGCAATAGATCTCTCTTCCACTTATCCATTCTGGTGGGTGTGTAGTTGTCTGCATTGTTTCCTTAATTTGCATTTCTATAACACTTCTTAAAGAAGCCATTTCTTTCTACCCTTCTAAGTTCTGGGCTGGAGCTCTGTAACAAAACAAAAGCTCAGCAAGAGAAAAGCATATCATTTAATGTAAGTTCTGCTTGGCAAATATATTTACCAAAACTTTTTCTTTATAGGAAACTAAGACTCAAAAGAAATAGCCAAACCTGAGCATTTTTATGCTATTTTTTTTCTTTTAAGATTTATTTATTTATTTATTTATACAAAAACTGGGGTACAGGCTAGTTTTGAGGGAGGATGAGAGGATTCACCAGAGACAGAGTGGGGAAAAGAACAGGCAGACTGATGAAATACACTGCTGAGGGGAGCAGCAGCCGCGACAGGAGAGGTCTGCTGCACCATGTGGAACCCTCGCCAGCCTGGGGGATCGAACCAGTGGTGTCTGCTGACAGCTTCACAGTGCTGCACTCAACCACCTGAGCCATCAGGGGAGGTCCCTATGCTAGTTTTGATGAAGAGTGGAAAGTCATGGGAAAATGTGATGGGATGTAGGCAAGGCTTGTTAGTTCAATTCTTCTCCTACAGATTCTTCTCATCTTCAGAGATAAATATGCTTCTTTTCTCCAGATGTAGAGAAAGTACCTCTTATATAAGAGTCTTAAGATCTGCTTCAAGGGAGGTGGGAGAGGCCAGAGAGGCTTTCCTGCTCCTGCATTTCTCAAATTCCTTTTACTTGATGTAGTCAATATGCGAAGGTGCCATATTTTGGGGGACTGTGTCTTGAACTCTGTCAGTATCTTGTGCTATAGAAGGTAACATGTACATACTACAGTAATCTTACCTAGTCTATGGGAAAGATTGGCTATGAAAGCCTTCTCCTTCACCTAAACTGAGTTTGAAGGATAAGTAAGAGTTGGTCAGGCAAAAAAAATTGAGAAGGACCATTCAAGGTGAAGGGGAGAGTAAATTTGAGGAGGCATTCATGTGGAGGAAACAAAAAAAGGATGGCTGAGATCTCCTCAATGTTGTGGGGATTAAATGAGACAGCAGATGGTTCTGGTTATCTATTGCTATGTAATAAACCACCCTTAAACTTAGTAACTTGAGGCATTTTTTTTTCTTCCTGATCTGTAATGGGATAGGGTGTGGTGGTTAGGACTCACTCGACACAACTCATCTCTGCTGTATTCTGTGTCAGCTGGGGATGAAAAGAGCCAGAGGGCCAGATAAAGTTTCTATCATTGTTTTTTGCAAGCTAATCTTGGAAGTCACTTAGTATTACTGTTTTTATAATCACTGGCATGCCTAGAATCAAGTCTGGGATTGTAAGTATAGGGTTACCATGTAGGAGGTAAGTGTCATCTCATAAGAACACATTTAATATGTTAAAAGCAAGATGACATGCCTTAAGTGGAGTTACTTTTGTTAGGCCCCAAAACCTAAGACTCAGTTTTTATTCTCCCAGAAATGGAAACTTAACCCAGTCAATCAGGAGTCACCTGAACAGCAATAATTCAGTAATCAGCCTCATAGACCCCAGCATCCCTTAAAGGAAACCAACATTTTTTTTGGGGGGTGGGGGGTTGGGGGGCTGTATAACTTCCTTGTTCCTGCTGTCTTCTAGCTATAAAACTCTTCATTTTGAAGTGTTCTTCAGAACTGCTTTCTATCTTCTAGATTAGATAATGTTCAAATAAACATAAAAATTTAATATACCTTATTACCTTTTAGTAAATGAGATATATTGATGTGATCATTTTTGGAAAATGTAATCTGCAAAAAACTATAAAATATTAGCAGAATGCAAGCTTAACGCTTGAATTAGAAATATTACTTCAACATCACTCAACTTCTCTTACCGCCATCACGTACCTGTCATAGTATTTTGTTGCTATATTTGAGTTACACAGAATTTGAGGACATTCAATTTTTCATACTCATTATTCAACAACACACATTACAGATTGGGAGCCACAGGTTCATGCCATTTGCTAGGCTCTTAACACATGACAGAATATACTGCTACCATTCCACATACTCTTTCTAGTCAACCTTTGAGAATAAGGAATAGCTTTTACACATATTCATACCTTTGAGGACTAGGGCAGTGCCCTGCCCAGAGCAGGCCTTTAATAAATACTTGAATTTAAGATAAAAGTTTTAGTGAGCTGTAATTACTAACATGAGATTTTGTGGTCACGTAGTTTTTCTAGACTGTATTAATTCTTTTTGTTCAGATCATGTGACCTAACCATAACATATATGTTCTGTTCTTTACCTGTCAAAAATTCCTGCTCAAGGGGTAAATGTAAATCTTTAGCTAAACACTCTGATAGCAACAGATCTTAAATTTGTAACATGTTAGAACCAGGAGTGCTTCCCACAAAATCAATTAGTTTAAAAGAGAAAAAGTGCAGAAGAGGGTGGGAGTGAGGGACTGAGTCTTGGAGAAAAGTCAGTACTGTCCTGTTCTAAACCCCAATCAGTTCTTTAAGTCTTGTGTTTCCATTTCTCTTGTGCAAAGTGAGGCTAATAACAGAGCAACAGAGGTTCTTAAGATTTCGTTCACTGCTATGGGTAAAACAGGATGTGTTTACCATTTACTGTCAAAGATAGAAGTGGGGCCTTGAACTGATCAGCATGTTATCTACTGAATAGTGCAAAAAGATGTAAAATGATGTATGTATTAAGTATAAAGATTTAAAAAAAGTATAAAGATTGTCTCTAAAATGGGTCCACTGTAGAAGCAGAGGCATGAAGATCTCATTCACTGCAATTCAATTTGACAAATACTTAATTAGCGCTTGTGATTTTGGAGACAGTGCTAGATACTGAGGAGGAAGCAAAGATGAACAGCATCAGCCTCAGGGAGACAAGACATGAGCCTGGTAACTAGACTGCAAGCAGAATAGGGCTGTCATAATATAGAAAAGGTAAAATACAGGAAGAACCTGGTGGAGCTTAAAATAACTTTCCTGCCTGATTTTTTCTTTTTTTAAGATCTATTTTGAATCCCTTTTCACATGCCAGGCCACTTCTCTGCAGAGAATCTGCCACTCTGTGAAATCTCCCCTCTGCCCTATTCTTCTTAACTTCAGAAATTCGACGAACATCTCTGCCACCAGATCTGCATTTGGAATGGTATCTATTGTGTGGGTGGTGAAACGATGGAAAGTTATTTTTGTTCTAATTATGAGAACTGTTTCACTGGGAGAAGGAGTGGGAGGAGAGGCAGATCTGAGACCCAGGCTCTCAGCAAGGATGCTCCAAGGAGGCGTTACTAAGGTTACTAGAAAGAGGACGGCAGTGATATTCAGGCAGGGTTTTTTCTAAAACAAAATATATTTTAGTGTGCCATACGATATTAAATGCTGAGCTCCCTAGAGCGGTTGAGGGGGGCGGGGAGAGGGGGGAGGCTCAAGAAAAAACTAGGGACTGCGACTTGGAGGAAGTAGGAAATCTCGCCTTCTCGGCCTTGTTCTTCCGGCGCCTTTGTTTCCAGGGGATGCTCTAGCTGTTGCACCCGGTCGCCGCTCCCGGCGACGGTGCCATTTAGGCGTGACACGCGGCCGGACCGGACCGGAAGTGGCGCCCTTCAGGACCCGTAGGGAGAGGCGGGGAGCGGGAGGCGGTGTTGGTGGGGAGGGTGAGCTGCCAGCCAGCCAGGCCAGCCTTGCAGTGGCTCGCTCAGGCCTTGGATCGTCGCTACAGCCCCCGGGAAAGGAGGAGACGAAGATCCAGGGGGCGAAGTTGGCAGAGTAGGAAGGAAGGGAAGGGGTGTGTGAGAAGGACCTTGACTGTATTTGGGGTCGGGGATAAGGACTTCGAAACTTGTTTATCAGATGTTATTAGTTGATTCTCTTTCTTTTCTTTTTGGATGACAGACTCAGGAGACACCCGGAGTCTCACTGCTCGAGTTTCTCTCGGCCCTTGTCAGTTGATTCGTAGTCTGAAGTGAGTGAGAGCGCTTTAGTTCCACCACCGACTTGAGATGGGTGTAGGATGGAGGAAACCTCCAGTGAGGGGGAGGGCGAGCAAGGTTAGGAAGTGTTGTCCTGGGGTGAGGAACAAGGTTATGATGATGATAATGTAACATTTACAGGGATTTACTGTATCAGACACTGTTCTAAAGCCCTTTATATATAGTAACTCATTTAACATCTAGTCCAGTGAGGCCAGTAGTCTCCTTAGCCTCATGTTATTGCTGGGGAAACTGAGGCTTAGAGAGGCTAAAGAACATGCCTGAAGTAAGACAAATGAAAAGTGCAAAGCCAGGATTTGAATTCTGGTTGGCTGTTTGCAGAGCATATCTCTAAATTCTGCACAATGATGTCCCCCATCAAGATGTGAAGAGAGCAAGAACATAGGACAAGAAGTGAGAGTCTGGTATGGCTTGAACCAATGTTTTAATACAGCTGAAGCCAGGTGTTGAACTGATAAAGGGTGTGAGATCCAGGTGTGTTTCTAAGGTGATGACATGAAAGCCAACCTCCAACTCCAACCTTGGCTAGGGCCTTTCCTTTTATAGAAATCTGTGGGACAGGTAAGAGGCACACACCTAAGTTTGAAAATGGAGTCACAGAAACATTACAGACTCATACATAAGATTTAAGGATTATTTTATGTAGCCAACTTGTTTATCAGATGAATCCCAAAGAGATGAAATAACTTATTCAAGAAAGTCAGGACTAGAGACATGTCTTATGTCTTAGTCTCAGTGAAATAAAGTTTAGGGAGTTCGCTATTTCTTGTTGCACTTGCTATAGTGAATATTAAAGTTTAAGCTGTATTATTGATTGGTTGACCTGAACTGCTTCCTTTTAGCCATATGAATTGGGTATTTATGGCATCAAGTAGTCAAATAATTCGTTCATCCCCTTCAATATATGCCCTAATGTAATGCTGAAATCAGGAACTTGTTCCAACACAGCTGTGATAATTGAAATCTTTCAGCATTTTTAAAAATTTCAATTAAAAAACAGAACATCATAAAAAATAGAACAAGTTTAAGTTAACTAGGCCAAAGAACAAGGTAGTTTATGTTGAAGAAACTAGTTTTTTTTTTTAAAGGAAATTTCCACATATGTTGAAAAAAATAACAGGAAAAATTTGATCAATTGTTAGTGTACTCATCAAATACAGTAGGTCTAATGGAATATAATGAATTAAAATAGAAACAATTGGAATAGTTAAATTATGGGCCAAAGAATCACATTTGTCTGTATAATTAATTTATTTCATCTATCCTTGATTTCTTCATCTCCGTACTGGAGATAATAGTTCCTAACTTGTAGAATTAGAAAAAGTGTCTGGCACAATGTCTGAAACAAACTTGACAAACACACAAGAACTGTTATTACTGTCAGTCAAATAGAAATGAAGCATTGCTGAGCCTTGTATGTAATCACATGGAGGTGGTTTCTAGACCTGGTTTTTAATGAAAATGTCAAAGAGTAGCTTCCACTGTTGGTCTGATGATAGTTAATCAGGTGAAAATGTTGCTTCATTTCTGAAGGGTTAGGCTTGTTATTTGAAAGTGATTGAATGTTGTTTTGATGTTTTAGATAGCTGGATAGCTCATGAATAGTGACCTGCCACCACAATCCTTTAAAATTGTTGTGACTTTTTAAGATAACTTACTTTTGAAGTATTTTTTACTGAACTATTGGCAGCTTGGCTTCTAAGAAGCTAGTTTATGTTCCTTTACAGATGCACGGCCATGGAGGTTATGACTCTGATTTTAGTGATGATGAACACTGTGGAGAATCTAGCAAAAGGAAAAAAAAGTAAGTGATTATTTTATTGATTTGTGTTTCAAACCTTTTCTATGTTGAGGTGAGTGTAAGTAAATAATATGGAAATTTTTTTGAGATGTGTTTCATTCCCCAACTATGGAGAATGAATTTTTGTTCATTAAACCTGTAATGACAGTTGTGTAAAAAATAAGAAAATGTTTGTGCTATGAAGAGTATTGTGGAAAAGGAAGCAGAACAGAAGAAAAGAAAAACAAAGCTTTTAGATTTCCCTGTTGCATCTATTTTTCATTCAGCTCTTAAGGACTTGTTACTTTCTGGTATCACAATTAAGAAGGGGCTTGCTGATGGTCTTTTCTGCTAGTATTTGACTTCAGGATAAGTTTGGTGTAGGGAACGAGATTAAAATGCAGCCCATCCCCGGCTGCCCGCAACCTCTGCAGCGCCGGTTTGTTCCCCGGCCGCCGGCGAGGGTCCGACCAAAAAATAAATAAATAAATAAATAAAATGCAGCCCAATAATATAGTTTTGTAAATTAGCAGACTGTAAGTGGTCAAGGGAAAGAACTCATGGTTATTGCATTGGGAGGGACAAAAACTGTCTGCAAATACAGCCTGGCCTGACAAGGAAGGCTACATCTTAGTGGAGTTGCTATGACATCATTCTCTGCTTCCAGTGCTTAGAAATTTGATTTATTCATTAATTTAGATGTGGTCGACTGATTTGTATGAAACAAACTTACAAATATTGGTTTATTATATCACACTGATAGCAATATATTAAGCATGCTAATTGGAACTGATCATTTTTCTAGGGTACTCAGTCTTTGTGGATAGCCAAAACAATCGAATTAATTTTAATAAATTACATTTTATGGTGCTCTACATTTTCTAGAGTTTTCATTCAAAAATAATACTTTTTGATAATAGAATCTGAGCAAATCTAGTTGGATAGTCTTCTCTGCTCTAGGATTATATCTAACTAAATACCTAGGCCTGATGATTTATAGTGTATACCATCTGTAATCAGTCCTTTTTTCCATTGTATCAATTAGGAAACTTCATTACCTTTACAAATGATTTATAAGGAAATTGTGGCACAAAGAATGAATTCATCTTGTTTAAGATTAAGATAGTAAACGGCAGAGCCATTATTTGAACTGAGGAACTTAGGTGGTTTGACAGCAGAATTCATGCTTTGGATAGTTTCATCTCTCCATTTTATAGGTATTAAATAAAGTTAATAAGCTATTTAAGGAGATGTAAAATGTCTCAATACCAAGCCACAATTCTTTTAAGATTTGAATTCTTCAAAATGTTCTAATAATGAAAAGAAAAGGAAAGAGGAACACCCTTTGAGAAAAATGAACTCTTAATAAGTAAATTTTCTTTTGAATAAACCAGGGCAGTTGAAGATGATTTACTGCTCAAAAAGCCTTTTCAGAAAGAAAAACATGGAAAAGTGGCCCATAAACAAGTTGCAGCGGAATTGCTGGATAGGTAAGTTATGTTAGTGTAAATTAACTTTATTGTAGTTTAAGATGTAAACTCAGGGACTTGGGGGATTTGATTGTATGAAGTAGAATGTAGATGTTTGCATTTGTTTAAAATAAAATTTGTCTTAACAGGGAAGAAGCAAAAAATAGAAGATTTCATCTCATAGCTATGGATGCTGTATCCTTTTTGTATTCTAGTTCTTTATGATTAGTAGACTGGTTTAAAATCTTTTTATTTCATAAAATCTTGTCAAGTTAAATAGACCTTTTACATTTTATTTTTAAAGATAAGTATTTACTGACAAGAAATTTTGCCATTTATAGTTTTGAGTACCATTCTCTTTTACTAACATATAGGAAAGGCTTATAGACAAAAATAAGATGTATTACCAATGTTCTGTAAATATATGAAGAAAGTCCATGAACTTGGAAATAGTTGTTCCTACCTGTTTTTTTGCCAAGCTCTCAACATTTTTCATTTTAATGTGACTCTTATTTTTAGTTCTTTGAACTCTTATCCTCATTCCCACCTGATTTTATTGACTAGTTAATATTTTTGTAAACTAATATTTATTTTTAAAAGTTATTGAAGAAAATATTGTATGAATTTTTGAAGTCTAATTGGCATATGACAAACTGCACACTTTTAAAGTGTTTACTTGACAAGCTTTCACATAATTATACCTGTGTGGAACTATTAACACATCAAAATAACAAGCAAATCCGTTACCCTCAAGTTTCTTTAAACCTTTCTATAATCATTTCCTTCTGTAGTTCCTGTCTCCCACTCTCCTAGACTATCATCATATACTTTCTCTTTGTGGACAGTCCTCAGACCTATACTAGGAGAACACATTGTGATCAGTTAAGTCACTAGTTACCTTTAATAAAATAAGGTGTAGTCATAGACAATAATATAGATAAGGGCCTCCCTGGTGGCGCAGTGGTTGAGCACTGGGTTGCGAAGCTGCCTGCAGCCTCTGCAGCGCTGTTTCGATCCCGCCACCGGAGGAGGGTCCCACATGGCATGGTGCGCAGACCTCTCCTGCCGCCCGCTGCTCCCCGCAGCAGTGTACTTTGGTCCTTCTGCCTGCTCTGCTCCCCGCTCTGGCTCTGGTGAATTCTCTCACCCTCCTGCGCTTCTGACTGTGCCCAGTGCTTGTATGTATGTATGTATAAATCAATCAATCAATCAATCAATCGATCAATCTTTAAAAAAAAATAATATAGATGAGATTAGTTCTGTTACATGCATGTTCAGCTCTTAGAGATCTGAGCTTTTTTAAACAAAAACTGAATTGCTCATATCTTGTTATACTGCATTGAAAATAACATGTCTGTGGAATCTTTGACTATTAATAGCAAGTGTAAAAAGTGACATCTGATTTCTTATGTTTACTTTTATTTGAAAGCCTAATGCAAGGATTTAATATTATGAAAGTTACACCTTTTTTTCTAGAAACTTTATTATTACTGGAATGGCTGTTTTCTATTTTACATTAATGAAAGGTCAATTCTGCTCCTTACCTTTAATTTTAGAAACTACAATTTATACTTCACATTATGATGATTAAAATGAGTGGTGGTATGAGGTGGTATGCAGTTCAGCAGTAGAATAGGTAGCTTCTTTCTCCCAGATGGAGTTGTGTTTTATTACAAGAGTAATGGATGCTTGAAAAATGTTTAAAACAATATATCGTAGAAAGTGAAAGCCTCTCTTCATGATCATGTTAACTCTTAACAGTTTAATATTCATCCTCTTAGGTCTTTTTTGAATTTATAAGTATGTATTTGCATATTTTAAAAGTATAAATAGATTCTTAGTATGCTTTTTCCTTACTCCATAATATATTATGGGTATAGAACATCTTCTGAGTACGTAAAGTCCTTAATTTTTTGCATTTCAGTATCAAAGGCATACAAAATTTGTAAATGACTATATTTTATACTATGGTGGCAAAAAAGAAGATTTCAGGAGATTAGGGTAAGTATCGTGATGTTCACACAGAAGTTCCAATTTCCTTGTTATGTCATAGGTGCAGAGGCCATCCACACCTCTTAGCTAAGTAGCTTGTTTTGAATCCCACTTCTTTGGCTATAGACCCCAAGTGTACCCTTCTTACCTGCTGAGCCATATCTGCTCCTGGCAGTATCAGGGTAGATGAGGAATACTTACATGTCTGATTGTACAGTAATTATTTCTTGACAGGGATCTTTGAAATAATGAACTTTTTAAACCTCAATGTTTAAGATTGTTTTTTAAAAAGGAAAGCAAACAAGAAGACTTTACTATTTCTCACCCAAAAATTTCTTCCAGTTTTGGGCCTCCCCGGTGGCTCAGTGGTTGAGCGCTGGACTGCGAGGCTGCCCACAGCCTCTGCAGCGCCAGTTCAATCCCCTGCCGCCAGTGAGGGTCCCACATGGCGTGCAGACCTCTCCTGCCTCCTGCTGCTCCCCTCTGCAGTGTATTTCGTCAGTCTGCCTGTTCTGTTCCCCGCTCTGGCTCTGGTGGATTCTCTCACCCTCCCTCACGTTTCTGACTGTACCCAGTGCTTGTATAAATCAATGAAATAAATTCTTTAAAAAAATTTTTTTTTCTTCCAGTTTTGAGGCTCTTCTATTAGAGCCTCTAGGTTTTGTGTAGATTGCTTTTTTCTTTGATTTTAAAATTTTCTGAGTTGGTAGAAACCTAAAATACTACTATCAACTCATCTCCCCAGACTTATATACCCACTCAATTTATTTTGGATTCCCCAAAAATCTTTTATTCTATTCCCAAACTATTAGCATCTTGAAAAATCATCCCCTTAAATTTTTCGTCTTTTATTCAGTATCCTTGAGTAAGGAAGCTGAATTAAAGTAAGATACGGAAAACTTCTTTCCTCATGTATTTTTAAAATTGGATCTCCATGGGATATGTGACTGACTTGATCTAATTGTGAAACTTACTTTCATTTACTTTTCCTAATCCATTTAGTGTTTTTTCAGGTTTCTCATCCTAGCTTCAGTAATTTAGCACTATTTGTAAATTGAAACCAATACCAGAGGTGAATGGATTCTTTATTCATTTAACTTGTTTCTGTAGCAGCACTCTTTATAAATGCCTTTTTTTTTAAAGAAATGCTTTTTTTTTTAAAGATTTATTTATTTATGCATACTAGAGCTGGGGTACAGGCCAGAGCTGTAGGGGTAAGAGGATTCACCAGAGACAGAGTGGAGAGCAGAACAGGTGGATCTACTGAAATACACTGCTGAGGGGAGCAGTAAGCAAGACAGGAGAGGTCTGCTGTGCCATGTGGGTTGCTCCCTGGCCAGGCCGGGCATTGAACACGTGCTGCAGAGGCTGCAGATTGTTTCATAGTGCATTGTTTAACCCCTTGTACCACCAGGGAGTCCCCTTTATAAATGCTTTTTGAAGATAAGTAGAATTTTCATAAATCTATATATTGTATACTCACATAAAATTTTCTGTAATCTTCAGTATTATATTTTTACTCAGTTGGTCAAAATCTAAACTGTTTTAACTGCCAATATTTGATTAATTTTGCTTTATATTAAGTTCAAATAATTTTATTTCCCAGGGAAAATGATAAAACTGATATGGATGTTATACGAGAAAATCATAGATTCCTATGGAATGAGGAGGATGAAATGGACATGAATTGGTAATGTTTGCCATAAGAGGCATAATGCATCAAATGCTTTAGTCTTTGTTCTCCTACTGAGTGTTTTACTTTGTCACCTATCCAGAAGCTGAGCCCCCACATGAAACAGTTTTGAATTGAGCACATACAATCATGCCTTACTATTGAATCTAGTTTGGTTCTTTTGATAATTTTTGGTTTTAACTGACTTCTCATTGCTTGACTTTGTCTTAAAAAATAATTTACAACAGTTTTATAATATTATGCGTTGTCCCATAATATGTTATTGCATGCTATTTTTTAAATTAAAAAAAAATAGTAATACCTAAAAATGGTTTAAAAGATCCAAACTTTACAAAAGTAAAAAATAAAGGGTAAGTCACCTTCTCATCACTGTCAGACCTAGCTTCTCTCCCTGAAAGAACCACTTAGCAGTAAATATTAAGATATTCTATGCACAGCTAAGAAGCTTCTTTTAAAACATTAATATTTGTATGTATTATTTGACTCTGCTTCCATATAACAAACCATGGTTGAATTTTTAAATGTCTAAGATACATATTTTTTAATGCTTCTAGGGAGAAGAGACTTGCGAAGAAATACTATGATAAATTATTCAAGGAATACTGCATAGCAGATCTCAGTAGATACAAAGAAAATAAGGTATGCCTTCCAGATATTTTAGAAGATTCTTATTCAAGTACAGTATTAATCAAATACAATATTAATTTTTATTATGCTGTTATGCTACACATTATTCTTTTAAAAGATGCTAATTCTAGCAGTCTCTCTGTGCTTGAGGGTAGAATGAAAAGAAGGAGGCTGAGCACCAAACCCTGAGTAACTGCAGTGTTTAACCTATCATCAAGAAAATTCATGTCATGAGAGGCTATAAAAACATTGAGGCAAAACCTTTTTGCAATCTTTAATTAGTAGGTCACATTATAGTGGTTATATTTCTCATTGCCCCATCAGATTATGAACTTCATAGTGGCAGGCACTATTTCAATACTCACTTTTTTTCCTTAGCAGAATGCTGAGTTCAGTAAGTAGTTGTTTAATAATTATCTGTTGGATAAATTAATGAATTAAAAAAAGTTTAGAAAATATTACTATACACATTTGATTCAGTGGACATCCTAACATTTATTGGATAGCTAGTGAGCCTAACATATATATGTGCTTAAAAAAGAACTGAATAGAGTTATTTTTAATTTTTAATTTTTTTTTCCCCCTAGACTTGGGGTATTTTATTTTCATTTGTTTTAATCAGAATATTTTGAAATATTTGGGGCCCTCTTTTGCATTTAAAATATAAACTTGCTTAACTCACCTAATACATGAAGGTAAGCTTGTTAACTCTTTCCATTTTTATACATCAAAAGTAAATAGAGAGGTTAAATAACTTTGCCAAAGTCACTGGACTAGTTAATGAATGGTAGCACTTGTGTTGGGTCTGCATGATTCTGGAACTGAGCTTTTAACCACTATAGTAAACTGAATAGAACTAACCATTACTAAAATTTTAAGTTAGCATACTAATATGAAGTATCATAAGGCATTGGAAAAAAATAATTTTTAGCCAAAAAATAGTTATTTAGAATCTGAAGGGAAGTTTCACTATAGAACTACAGCCTGGTGCAATTGCTCTTTCTTGTTCTTTTTCTGGGCCAAATTTTGCCAATGACAGAAGCCTGAATAATGTTGGATTTCAGGTCAGAGATTTCTCAGTTTAGGTTGATGACATCAGAGGTATGGTCTTTTGCTCCTGAATGCTGTGTTTTCTATTATATGGGAGATAGCTGATTATATCCTTTGGTGAGCAAGAGTGGATTGTAGTAATATCAATTAGTAAGTAACACTTTTTGAGCATTTACTATACAGGACTTGACAAACTTCTTTTCTAATGAGCCAGATAGTAACTATTTTAGGCTTTGCAGGCCATATGGTTTCTATGACAACTAACTGAAGTCTGCTGTTGTAGTGAGAGTAGTACCATACATAGAATGGATAGGTATGGTTGTATTCTGATCAAACTTTATTTATAAAAATAGGTAGCAGGCCTATCACCCATAGTTTGCTGACGTCTGGTGTACTATGTGTTGGGTACTATTCTAAGAGCTTTATATGTCTGTATTATCCCATTTAAATCTCTTAACACCCAAAAATATATAGTTGTATTTATCTACTTTACATGTAAGGAAACTGAGGCACAAAGAGATTCAATAACTTAGCAAAATACTACTCTTAAGTGATAGGGCTTAAATTTAAACTCAAACACTGTGACTTGAAAAGCTGCACTCTTTTGCCTCATATGTACTGCCTTTCTGTTATACCAGACCCTCTTTTTTTCTTTCTGTTAATGTGATAGAACAGGATATATTTTTTTATTGTGTATCTTGTGACCTGACACCTATAACTTTTAAGGTGGTCTAAAAGTTGAAAAAATAAAAATGTTCCTTTTCAGAGACAGATAGTAATTTGATTGTATTTTTAAATTCCTAGTGAGAGAAAGCAATAGGATGGTAATAAGGTTTACTGTTTAGCTTGGAAGAGATTGTTACGTCAATTATTGATATTGTGTCTAGATTTTTATAAAATTTAAATGTAATGTTTAAATTTGTTTTGGTATAAATGTAATTTTTTGGTTTATCAGTTTGGATTTCGGTGGCGGATAGAAAAAGAAGTAATATCTGGAAAAGGTAATTTTTTTCCTGAATTTTACTTTTTAATAAGATACAGATCATTTTGTTATTGAAGTCATTAAGTAAGATTATTCCTAATATATACAGTAAAGATTATCTACAAAAGTAAAAATGTTAAAGCTGTATTCATGGTACATTACTAGAGCAGATAAAAAGACAGTGCTTCAGGAATTTTACCTTTAGAGCATTGGGCTTGATTACTCATTCTACTTCATCTCAGAGTATGAACATTTTAAAATGTGCTTTTAAATGCCTGTTTATGTTGGTACTAAAATACGTGTCTTTATATTAAGACTTAAAAATATTAATTTTTATCAATCTAATTATTATTAACTATTTGAAAGGATTTACAGGTATAAGTGCATGTACTTGGAAGAATGTATTTATTCTTCTATGATATTTGTGACTATACTTTTTTAGAACTCTAACTTTCTGAAGTGTAGAATCCTTAATATGGAATCACTAAAACTGTATCTAAATATAGTCTCTCTGTTCAGAAAGAATTCTGTGACCGATGTGTCTTAATGCTGACTTTATAGAACTACGAATTTATGTTGAGTAAATTTCAGAGTTTACACTAGATTGTATAGATAAATATTGTCACCAGCTATTATAGTTAATATTACTTTCTTTTTTTACAGGCCAGTTTTTCTGTGGAAATAAATGTTGCAATAAAAAAGATGGCTTAAAGAGTTGGGAAGTTAATTTTGCTTATATTGAGCATGGTGAAAAGAGAAATGCACTTGTCAAGTTAAGTAAGTTGAATTTAGTTGGGATTTGATTGAGTTCATCCAAGTTTACCTAATAACTTAGTTTTAAATATATATAAATATTAATTTAAAATTCCCTTCAAAACTCCTGAAGGAGTTTTTTCCTCAGAGCTTCCCAAAGTCTTAAAGAGCTTTGGAGACTAAAATTTTTATTCCCACATTATAGTTACATTAGGTGAATTAATTTTAATGTGAATGTAAACCAGTAATTTTATAAAGTAAAGACCTCTTCCCATTAACTTGAGAAAGTTACCAAATTACATGGTTAAGATGAAAGTATCAGAAATGACAGTGTAAAATCTCACATTAGCTGATAACCTTATTGTTATTGTGTGGATACTAAATAAAGGTACTCTCTTTGATCATTGAAGACAGAATTTTAAGAGGACATATAAGTTGTTCTTGGTATCAGTTTTAAAAGCTTAGGGCTATACCAGAATATATCAGCTTTTCTTAACATATGCATTCTATAATGTCATTATTTTCTTTTTTCCTTTCTAAGCTTATTTTCATGTGGCAGCTTATTTTCTCCTTCAAATGCTAATGGCCATCTGTGGGTCCTAAGTTAATGTGCCCTCAGAGCTTTTTGTCCACTCCAAATAGAAGTAAAGAATTTCCCCTGATACAGACTGCTTTCTGAGTTCTTCCTGAAAGTGTTCATGAGAAGTCAACTAGTATGAACTGAGGTTAAGGCAAAAGAAGAGGCTACAGTGGTGGCATTGTTTGAAAACTTTGCATTTGAAAACTCTAAGAGCTCTTCAGGGAAGTAACTTTCCCACATTGTTATTAGGTATCTTTGAGGTGACAAACATGTTAATACTGGTCATGAAATACAGTTTGCTTTTAGGGTAAATTAATAGCACATTTTTCTAAAGTAATGATAGAATATTTTTAATTCCTTACATATTTTAATGTTTTTATTCATTATATGCATTTTTGAGGTGGAGAGAATAGATTGTTTTCTTCAGATTATTTACTTTATTATTTTATTTTTTGTAGGATTATGCCAAGAATGTTCCTTTAAATTAAATTTTCATCACAGGTAATACTGTTTTTTTAAATGCTGTTGTTGGTGTTTGGTAGACTGGGGCATAGTCATTTACCTGCTTTGAGTGTCTAAATATAGACTTGATAGGTTGATGGTTTGATTAGTTGATTGTGCAGAATATCAGGCATTTACTGTATAACCACATAAACCAAGAAACTAGAAATTCATCATCTTCTACTTTAGCTAAGCAGTTTCAAATGAAGTCCTGTGAAGGGTGTTAGATAAATGCTACAATTTTAAATTTGGAGTCAATATTCAGACACAGTAATTTTCTTAGAAATGATGTTTTAAAGCAAATCTTCATAAATCATTTTTTTTGAAGATTTATTTTTTATTTATACAATAGCTGGGGTACAGGCCAGAGGCGCAGGAGGGTGAGAGGATTCACCAGAGACAGAGTGGGGAGCAGAACAGGCAGACAGACCAAAATACACTGCGGAGGGGAGCAGCGGGTGAGATAGGAGAGGTCTGTCGTGCCATGTGGGAATCTACCTGACTCGCCGGGAATCAAACCCATGCTGCAGTCTGCGAACATCTTAACAGCACTGTGCTCAACCCCCTGTGCCACCAGGGAGGCCCCATAAATCATTCTTAGGTCTCATTTTAATACAGTGTTTTCATTGGCATTTGCCATTCTTGCAGAGGATTATATACCCTGATGCTCATTTCACATTGATTGAGCTAAAATGTGTTTACCATATTGAGTGGGGGCGTGATACCAGTGTTCTGCAATATGCAGTATATTTAAGATTATGGACTTTGAAATCAGACTTTTGGGTAGTCTTCTCAGCATATTACTATCACTTAGTGGGCCTCTTCTTATCCAAACTACTTAATCTCTCTAAGACTCAATTTTATCATCTCTTACAATAAGGATACCAATATTATTGTGGGGAGTAAATCAAAGTACATGTAAAGTGTGTCACACAGTACCTGACATATGACAGGTCAAGCATAGTAGAGTCCCTGACATTAAAGGTGTTGAGACAAAATCAGATTTTAAGATCAGCTTGTTTAAAAATGAGTCCTATCTAGCATTTTAACTGATAAAAATAAATAGTAAATAATTAACAATTCTCTAATCCTTAAAATTAGCAGAATTTTTTAGATTACTTAAATAACCTATACCTTTATTTCCCTTTCCATCAATGGTACTGGTAAGATACCAGATGTACTTTTTTGACCTTGACTTTCAAGCTTCATTTCAAAACTGAAGTGATTTTATGAAAGAGGAAAAGAACAGTTATTGTCTTAAATAGTATTATAGCATTTAGTATAAGTAAGTACCTTAATTTGGAAGTTCTTGAAAATAAACCTCTCTTTTTCCCTTTACCCTTCTTCCTAGCATCAGTTTCAGCATTATCACCTTTTCCTAATTAATATTTCCTTTCTTAAAATGTTCAACATCACTTGTAATCAGGGAAATGCAAATCAAAACTACCATGAGATACCATCTTACACCAGTGAGAATGGCACATATTAAAAAAACTAGCAACAACAAATGTTGGCGAGGTTGTGGAGAAAAAGGAACTCTCCTGCACTGTTGGTGGGAATGCAAACTGGTCCAACCACTATGGAGAGCTGTGTGGAGATTTCTGGACCTACTAAACATAGAGCTTCCATATGATCCAGCAATTCCACTCCTAGGTATTTACCCAAAGGACACAGAAACATCAATTCCAAAGAACACCTGCACCCCTATGTTTATAGCAGCACTATTTACAATAGCTAAGCTTTGGAAACAGCCCAAATGCCCAAAAATAGATGACTGGATCAAGAAGATGTGGTACATATATACCATGAAATATTACTCATCATTCAAAAAAGATAAACACATGCAATTTGCAGCAACATGGATGGCGCTGGAAGGGATCATGCTCAGCGAAATAAGCCAAAAAGAAAAAGAAAAATACCGGATGGTCTCACTCATAGCAGGAATCTAGAAAACTTAAATAAGGGATCAGGAAAATGAATAACTATAAGAAAGTGAAAATCAAAATCAACAAAAAACTATGAACCAGAGACACTTTTTGGGGGGTGGGGGCCGGGAGGGGAGGGATTGGGGTCAGAATGGGGCATGTGCAGTTGTATGGGGGAATATAAAAATAAAATTTATTATTTAAAAAAAAATAAAAATAAAGGTTGTAAAAATTCAAAAAAAAAAAAAAAAGAAAGAAAAAATTTCCTTTCTTAGCCGTTAAGATCAATTGCTCACCAATTATGGCACTGACAATCTTGTAAATGAGGCCTGGGAGAGATAAAGCTATAGTAATAAAACAACGTATGATGTAAAGTAGACGTATGATTTAGGTAAGCATCTCCGTCCTCCTTCCATTGTACCTTCACTACATTCCTACCTTCTTAAGAGAATTTTCTATTTACTGATGATTTAGAACTGTTAGTGGTTTCTTATTACTATATATACTTTTACCTAAAATATTTAGAGATTAACTTAAGGATTTCTTATTATATAAATTGTATTTTTTAAACAAATAATTGATTTAATTTTTTTCTTTGCTCATTGGTTTTTATTTTTTGTAAGGTGAGTTAAAAGTTAACTTTAATTTTTTTTATTGTTTATCATAAAGGAGAAAAGAAGTCAAGTCAAAAAAAAGAAAGGGTAAAGTCAAAACAGATGATGAAGAGTCATCACCTAAAAAATCCAGATTGTCTTCTGCAGAAGAGACCTCCAAGAAAAAAGATAAAGGTAATGGTGAATAAAATATCTACTCACAGTCCTGAACGTGAAGTGTAACCAACCATAATGTCTCAGCTGTAGAATTTAAATGTGTTTAGAATTCTGTTTTATAATAATTGAAAGAAAATTGGGTGGTGAGTTTAGCTATGAGTTTACAGTAACTTTTAAAAACAAAGTTATTTTTGATTCATTTTTGGCAGACAGTATAATATTGAAAACAGCATTCTAATCCTGGCCTTGTTTCTTAAAGACGTGTTATCTGGAGCAAATTGGTGAGCTTCGTGTGTTTTATTTTTCCCAACACTTACCTGACCTCTGCACCGTTTGAGCCATCAAATAAGTATGTGAAAGGCAGTTAGAATCAAATTATATTGCTGTGATTTTGGCTATGGTCTGTATGATTTTCTTACTTGCTGATGAACTTGAAATGGTAGCGTTTGGTATATATGGGTCCTCAGCAATATAGATGGAGCGGGAGAGGACTATGCTAAGTGACATCGGTAAGATGGAGAAAGACAAACACCAGGTGATTTTACTCATGTGGGACAGAGAGAAACAATACAAAAGAACTGACAAAACTAAGCCAAAACAAACCCTAGACATCTGACTGTAGAGTTGAGGTTGTCAGAGGGAGAGGGGTGGAGTGAGGAGCAAAGCTGGGAGGGGCGTTGTGTGACAGCTTACATCTGAGGAGCTGTGAGCCTGTGCCTCTAAATTATACACAGTGTTGTAAACCAGTGTTACTTTAATACACAATAATACAATTAGAAAAAGGAGTTAAACTGGTTAGAACTTTGACTGAATTGGACTTAGAGTAGCAGGTAATGTAGATTGAATTAGATTCAGGCCGATGCTAACATAATAGTTGGACAGAAGAGGGCTCCCTTGCTCCAGCTGTGAAGATCGCCATTCTTAACATTTGTTTTGTTTTTTTTTTCTCCCTAAAGCATGTAGTATCACCAAGTTTTAGATTTGGTAAAATTGGTAGATGATAAGAAGAAAATTGTTACTATATTGTTTACTGAGAAATGTATTTGAAGTAGAATACCTTTTGTTTCTAGATCATTCCCAACAATAAAGTTTGGGAAACACTGCTCTATATTACCCACTGACTGTTTTTGCTTCAGCACCTACAAGGAAGCAGAACCCACTGCATTCCCAAATAATCTTTTACATTTTACGTAGTTGTAATTGCTGGCAGATTTCTTTTAATATTTAGCCTAAACCTACAACTTCTTACTTTTGGTTCCAATTATGTTCTTCGGCCTCCAGAAAAAACCTAACCTCTTTTTTTACCTATAGACATTTGGAAGCAGGTATCATGTTCTTCGTATAGTAAAGAAAATAACAAAGAAGAATACATTTCTTTTGCCATCAGAAGCTTGGTTACTGTGTTTGTTTGTTTGTTTGTTTGTTTGCTCTCACAACTTGGAAATGAGGAGTGAAGAAGCAGTATCCTAAAGCAGTTGCTGAGTTGGGGTCTTTACCATGTAGTCCTTGCAGCCTCTTTGCCTGGCTTTAAAGGAGCTTTTCATGAGCCAGCTTTGGCTGATAAAACCTTCTATCCAGGGAGTTGCAGCAGTGGTTACTCTGCATATATTAGCTGTCCTTTTTTGATTTTGCACCCCAGAGAAATATTTCCCCAGGGGTCTTCTAGGAGTCTGTGTATAGTGATGATTTTTAAAAAATGACACCAATATATCTTCAGTACTTTTCAGTTTCCATTTTCCTTACTGGTAACCATTGTATAGCTGAAAATATTTTATGACATAGTTGTCTGTGTGATTTTCAAATGCTAGGAACAGATTTTCACATACATATATATGATGTTTGTAAAAAATGATCTTATTTCTAAGCTGTTTTTAGATGTTGAACATCTCTGGTGAAATGTTGCTTGTATTGCAACTAATATATGAGGTGTTTTTTTTTAACAATATGAGTTGTTTTTTTTTTCAGGTATTCATTATTTTTAAGCTTCGTCCTAGGTTATCTAGGTCATAATAGAATGTGCTTTAAAAGAACCTAATTTTTTTTAATTTTTAAAAATTTTTTTACATCATTATTCATTTTTAAACAATATTTGCTTCCTGCCACCCCCCCACGTGTAGTCCCCATAGAGTTTCCTTCACCATTGTGCCTGTACATCATCACCTCAGTCTCCTGTGCTCCTCCCTCCCTCCCTCTCATCTCTCTCCCTCCTCTTCCCTTGCAGGATGTCTCTAATTTATAATTGTCTATTTTTGAAGAACCTAAAATTTTAATTAGGGATTTAAGTCTAAGGAACATAACAAATTAGAAAACAATGAATTGCTTGTCTGTATGACTATAAGCAAATTCAACTATTGGAAAAATTCTGGTTACAGTTACAACTGTTGCACTACAAGATTATTCTTAACAAAAAAATGCTGCTTCCTTTTCAGGACATTCATCTTCAAAGAAACTAGAAAATTCTGGAAATAGTAAGTATCAAGTATTTTTTTAATTAAAATCTATAGATTCCAATTATTTGCAATTCAGTTTTTCCATGAATTGTGACTTGATCTCAAGTATATTATTTTTTGGGTTTTTTTGCACAGTTAGAAAAATGATAGAAAAAAGACCCAAACTATATGGTTTCTTCCACATTTTAGAACATTTAAAAATTTAAGTTTAAAAGCTTAAGAATGTTTTCCAGTAAATACAGTGGATACATATTTTAGTTTTAGATTATGAAATATGAAGGAAGAAAAATGGGATGAGGTTGGATTGAGAATGAAACTATGGAAGTGCATTAAAATTTAAGAACTATTGCATATGTTGTGCTTTGCTTATGCTGCCCATGTTGTTTATGTAGACTTGAGTTGTCTGTCATTTGTGATCTTGATTGATCAAATTATGTGTTTTGTATATGGAAAGCAATTATGTGTTCAAATTATGTGTTTTGTATATGGAAAGCAAAATGTTAGCAAATGTTGCTACTGGGTAACTTTTTAATAAGTCCTATGTTTTTCATTAGATTGGATCAAACTATATTATATTTTATTGATTTATTTGCTAAGAGTTTTATTATCCTCCCCAGGTACCTCCCCCCCCCACCTTGCATCATTCCCTAAAGTATTCACAACAACTTAAAAAATATATATAAAAAATAAGGTCTAGGGCCTCCCTGGTGGTGCAAAGGGTTAAGATGCAACCTTTGAAGCTATTGAAGCCTCTGCAGCATGAGTTCGATCCCTGGCCAGGGAGATACCCACATGGCACAGCAGACCTCTCCTGACTTGCCCGCTGCTCCCCTCAGCAGTGTATTTCAGTCGATCTCCCTGTTTTACTCCCCACTCTGTCTCTGGTGAATCCTCTCACCCCCCACACCTCTGGCCTGTACCCCAGTTCTTGTATGCTTAAGTAAATAAATCTTTTAAAAAGCTAAAAAAAAAAAATAAGGTCTATAAAGGTGAAGTCAGAATAATGGAAAAGATTTATGTAACAAAGTAAAGCTAAAGGTGTCTGTACAACTATTTACCAGAAATTTGCATAATTTCAATGATAGATCATAAATCTATTACTATTCTTCTAACCATCAAACCAAAAGAGGGAAGCCATCAATAGATGATTAATTGTACCCATACAATATTAAAGAGAACTTACAGTGTTCAGCTTTTTCCAGCAGAATTTTGAGCTTTGTAAAGAAGGGCATTCTTTTGTGATATAACAGTGGCCTCACACCTAAATAGTACTACGATATCAAATTTTTTAGACTTTACAGTAAACTTGGGGTCTAACAATAAAGTTCAGTAGCATATCTAATATATTTTATAATATTTGAATTTATTTTATAGACATTTAGAAGTTTAAGACTTCTTATTTTGAAGTATATAAACTTATTTTTATGAGTTTAAAGTTTTATGTGTATATGGTCAAACACAGGGAAAAATTTAGTAATTATTCCAAATTCCATCACTTATATATAAACATTATTAGCATTTTAGTATAATCCTTGAGAATTTTTAAGTGTTCAGTAATCAAAAATTTTTCACTGTTAAATTAGAAAAATAGAAATTTGAAAATATTCACTGTCAAAAAATTTAACAGAAAGGGAGGTATTGATGGAAGCAGACCTGTAATTTAGGAGTACAGCATATTCCCTTATAAATTATTTAGTATGAACAAAATAATTTATGAACAAAATAATTTTCCAGCTCTGTCATTAAACACAGGTTTGTAACTCCAAAGTCTAAACCCTTTTTTGCCTATCTCTTCAATAACTGTTCGTCAGTGAATTAAATATAAATCTACTCTTTACACTCCACTTTTGGCAGATATTTTACACAAATCCATATTAAATAATTTGATCTGTCTCAGTTCTCTTTGTAAGATGAATATTTGGAGTCTTGGACTTGAGATAACATACTTGCAAAGCATGTGTCTGAAACAGAGTAAGTCCTTGATAACCTGTAGCTATTCTTATGTCAGAGAAAAATGTACTAGCCTCCAATAGTCTGTGCTTGTTGTCTAGAACTGACTAGAGAAGTCTGTAAGTTGACCTGTCTCTTTGTTATGCTAATTGGAGACTTGCTGCTTCTTTAGAACACCAAGTTATTAGGTATATCAAATATCCAGCAAAACTAAGACGATAGAGGGCATCCCCGGTGGCGCAGAGGTTGAGCGCTGGGTTGCGAAGCTGCCCGCAGCCTCTGCGGCACCGGTTCGAACCCCGGCTGCTCCCCGGCCACCGGAGGAGGGTCCCACATGGCGCGCAGACCTCTCCTGCCGCCCGCTGCTCCCCTCAGCAGTGTACTTCGGTCCTTCTGCCTGCTCTGCTCCCCGCTCTGGCTCTGGTGAATTCTCTCACCCTCCCACGCTTCTGACTGTACCCAGTGCATGTATAAACAAAACAAACAAACAAATAAATAAATATAAATAAACATGCCTCTATAAAATTAAAAAAAAAAAAAACTAAGACGATAGACTTGCTTTTATTATTCAAAGCATAATTTGGAGAAAAATGAAGGGAAGAGAAGGAAAGGGTAAGGAGATAGACTTGGAAACCATTGATATTGGCAAAACTGCTACTATGTAGGAGATTTATTTTTAGTGACTGGTTGGCAGAACTAGAATCTATGGATAAAAATGGACTGAGGACAGATTTTTGCCTTAATTTAAGGAAAAACATGTCAATTAAAACTATGAAGGAAGGATTGGAGAAAAGGGCTGCTTCAGGAATTAGCGAGATCGTCAAGCATAGGTTGGGTAGCTACTTGCTATTTATGGTATTGCAATCAGAGGTTTATTCATTGGATAAGGGTTGAATTAAATATCTCCAAGATCTCCTCCCAACAGAGTCAATGACTTAAATTCTCATCCCTACTTGCCAATAATTGTAGCATAGATTTGACACTGATGCAAAAAACATCATTTCTTTATTCTGTTCTCCAGTTGTTATTGCTTTGGCAATACCCTGCCCATCTCTGGAGGTTGGAACAGTAATCATAAGAATATGTAGTTGGGTCACCCTCATGGAAGAAGGTATAGATTTATAGGGACCTTAAACGTATATAGTCCAGTCTTACAAATTTGATTTTCTAAGGCTCTTTGGCTACTTTTTGACATGTGCTCCTTCAAAGAGTATTCTGTTATATTCTGTTATAATGTTATTCTAAACTGATTTGGTTATTTAGTAAAACTGGATTGTCTGGTATCAGAAAACTGGTATAGAAAGCTGGCATGTAGGAAGTGCTCTAGAAATGGAAGAAAACAGATGGCTGTATGTCTTTTATACTTAGTGCTCACTTTTAAAGACCGTTTTCAGTTTTGATCTCTGACATCATTAATAGGGTAACACCTTAGTGATAACTTTTGGGGCCTGATTTTAGTTTTTCTGTGTTTTTTAAACCTAATGTCAGTGATTTTTCCTAAAAATAAGAGTGGAAGAAATTATGTATTTAATTTGGGACACAGGCATTTCTAATGCCTATCATTGAATGGAAATCTCACTCCCAAGGCTTTTCATTTTTATCAGCTTGTATGTAAATCATTAGAAATCTAAATATCCCTTATATGTATGCCATTTTTGTTAGATTGGTGCCAGAATAAATTCTGTTAGGGTCAAAGTTCAGACATGCATGTTGATTGAAGGATCAAAGTCTAGCAGGTGAAAGTGTAGAACCACAGTGGCAAATCAGTGCTGTTCTATTTTTGTGTTGTGTTTAACTAAGGGACATTCTGTATTGCCAGGCCAAATATGTGTCTGTTCTTTTTTAGGCTAATGGTCATTATTAGAGAGGCATTATTTGCTAATGGTATTATTTTGTAGGATATAATTTTATTGCCTCATAATAGATTTTTTAACATTTCATAATTTTTCATTCACTAATACAGGATAATCCATCTTGTTATTTTTTTAAATTGTTTTTACCGATTTAAAGTGAAAACTGATCACTGTTTAAAATCATTATGCTGGTCATTTAAAATACATTAAAAATTTGAAAATGATTAAAGTACAAAATAAAAGATTCAGGCAATAGAATCACTGTTTGGTTGGGCTTTACAAGCATATATGCATACACATATATATCATGCTATAGGTACCTACAGTGTTGCCATAGATGGTAACAGTTAATATATTAATATGTAATTGCTATATATAGATAGATCCATATATAAACATATATTTAGTGTTTTAAGCATAAATTAGGATATACTAATCATGTATTCTGAAACTTTTAAAAAATTTGATTGTAACACAGACATTTTTCCATGGGAATAAATAGATATGCCACGATTTTTAAAACAGCTATATAGTATTTATTTAACAGATTATTAATCCTTAATTGGTGGGAATTTAGGTTGTTTTTCTATTGTTGCTACTTTAACTCTGTAACTTAGGGTAAGTTCCCCGTGAGATTTTATTTTATTTTATTTTTTCAAAGATTTATTTATTTATGCATACAAGAGCAGGGGTACAAGGCCAGAGGTGGTGGGGAGGGGTGAGAGGATTCACCAGAGACAGAGCGGAGAACAGAACAGGCAGACTGATGAAATACGCTGCTGAGAGGAGCAGCGGGCTAGTCGGGAGAGGTCTGCTGCACCATGTGGGTAGCTCCCTGGCCAGCGAACTCGTGCTGCAGTGTTTGCAGATAGCTTCATAGGTTGCATCTTAACCCCTTACACCTCCCATGAGATTTTAAATGCTTACCATTTTTGCTGAGACTTGGGTATATCTCAGCTATTTTTTATATATATTTTTTAAGATTTATTTATTCATGTATACAAGAAGCAGGGCACAGGCCAGATGTGCGGGAGAGTGAGAGGATTCACCAGAGACAGAGCAGGGAGCAGAACAGGCAGATCCACTGAAATACTTTGCTGAGGGGAGCAGCGGGCGAGACAGGAGAGGTCTGCAACGCCAAGTGGGATTCTCGCCAGCCGGCCAGGATCAAACCCGCACTGCAGAGGCTGGGGACAGCTTCACAGCGCTGCTCTCAACCGCCTGTGCCACCCAGGGAGGCCCACCTTATTTATTTTTAAAAAGAATTTACTGATATGGAAGAATGACTTCAATTTCCAATGAGCCATAAGAGTTGAAGCTAAATTGCAGTTAAATTAAAAGTTAATTGTACCAGTGGTTAATTTGAAATGTGTTTAAAATACATACTTAACAAAATCTCTTTTAAATGAACAGGAAACTCTGATGAGGAAGAAAGTACTTCAGAATCCGAACTTTGGAAGGGCCCACTACCAGAGACAGATGAAAAATCACAGTAAGTCCTGATATTAATAGATAAACTTTCAGTTTAGAATGCTGTGACTACAGCCACAGTTTTTGCTAGTGTTTAATGGACATCTTGAAAGTCTATTTAATGCCTAAGACCAACTAGACTGGTTAAATCCTAGCCATTGTTTGTGTCCATAAATAGCCACGTTCTCCAGCTTCCTCTTGATAAATAAACCTTTCCTCAGCTCACCTCAACATGTGACCCTCTGGTTTTTGCTTCAGAGAAGAGCTGTTTACTAGCACCTACAGTAGCCTATTCATGATAATCTGATTGTCATAGACCCATACAAGGGAGCCCCTTGAAGATTTATGCAAATGTAAAAGTTTACTTGCTAACATACCCACATTAACCCCCAAAGACAGATAACTCAGTGCATATATTATGTGTTCTGCTGTGGGTAACAGGCACTGTCTGAATCGGGGGGCGATGTTACCAGTTGTTGTCATACACTGGGATATTTATCACTTGAACATTATCTGTTAAAAGAGGATAAGGTAATACCCACAGCATAGAGTTTATTGTGAAGACCTAATGAAATAAAGAATGTTTCATCTGGTACAACACCTACAAATATAGTAAGTTCCCAATAGATTTTAGTTCCCTTTTATTAGTCCCTAGACATATTAGTTCATAATAGATTAAGAGACCTTTGAATATGTCATAATTCACTAATTTTAAGCTGATTATAAACCTGCTTGCTAATTATTTGATATATTCTCAGTGTAACAGAAGTCAGCTTCTTTAGGAAAAAAAAAACAATTTCTAATAATAGAAGATTTTTAAAAACAAGATCACCTTTTTTTTTTCTTTTGGTGATCTTGACCTTTTTTTCCAACCAAATAAAGAATTCCCAAATGTGTAGTCAAATTATAAACAGTACTTATGTTCTTTACATAAAATATTATAAATAATATATTGCTATCCTAGTTAAACTGCTTTTAGCTTAAAATGAGATAATAGGTCCCAGAGTTAACTTACTGTATATAGATACATCAGTAAAACTTAAGAAAAATCTTCCTTAATTCAAAACTTTTTGTGACCTTATAAAAACTTGACATCAATTAATCACTGAACATCTAAGTCCACACAGATGTTTAATTAATTACATATATTTAAATTCTTACTATAGTTTTAAAAATTCTCCTGCATTTTGCTGTCTTGCTAGGATCATGGGAAATATCAAATTGCTCATTCTTAATTCTGTAATTAATTTTTTTCTTGAAATTTGAACATGGTTGTGATGACTTTCTGCATTCACAACTTTTTTAAACAAAATAGTGAATCTCTGACTTAAAATGACATTTTCTGAAGAGACTGGTGGACTAAATTTGATTGTCCAGCTTGATTCACTATTCCTAAGACAAAGAAAAGTAACCTTGCATTTACTACTCATAGCAACTCTATGAGGAATATAATTTTCAACATTTACAGATAAGGAAACTGAAGAAGTTAAGAATTTGCTCACCCAACTAATAAGTGACAAAGCTAGCATTTAAATACTGACTGACTTGAATGCCTGTGTGATTTCCACTCTATAACACTAATTTTTATTTGGTACTTTACAATTTTCATAATTTTTAACACATAATCTAATATTTCCTTTTAGAGTTGTACACTTTTAGATATAACCTTGACTATACAAGTACATAATGTATTTACCATTCTCAGAATAATAAAAAACCTATATCCTAAGCATATTTTTTTCTCCATTCCTAAGAGTAGGACTTGTATTTTTCTAAAAAGAAAATTTTCATTCTGTTTTTGATCATACTATAATTTGAAATGAGAAAGAACAAAGAAATTATAAAGTCAATGAAGAAAGTAAAGAGAAGAAATAACATTTCACAAAGACTTCAAAGTAAAATCTTAGGAAATATATACATTTAAGGAGACCTACCAACAACATATAGAACATTTTGATTTTAACCAATCTGTGTATAGTTATGATTATTCTAGAGTCTAAGAATTGCTTGATTGCTAAATCCTGAAATATATTGATATATATAGAATCACAAATATGTTGACTTAAAACATTTTATTTCTTTATTCTTGTATCTATCACCTAGCATTATTTTCTCTAATTGTTGATTTTAATCCATATGTATACTTTTTCTCTTAAATAGGGAAGAAGAATTTGATGAATATTTTCAAGATTTGTTCCTGTGAGATGCAGGAAAGAAGCCTATATTCCTTAATGTGAAAGTATACTTTGAAATTCTTCACAAAAGTTTTATTTATGAGTGGTAGCTTGAGTGGTTTGTCCTTAGAAATAAAAATCTAGCAGCTCTCAGGATGTCAGATGCTTTGGCAGTTCTTTAGTTTTATTAGGGCCACTTTCCCCCAACCTTTGTATATCTTTCCATTATTTATTTTCAACTGTTTTATCTGTAGCCCTGGAGAATAGAACTAATAAACTATACAGACATTCCATTGTTCTATGTTTTTAGGCTATTCCCCTACTTATTCATGTTTATCTTCCCTTCAATTAGTTTAGATTATTGGGGTCTCACAGAACTTACAAAGTAGATAAAGAATGTGGTCAGCCTCTACTTCTCTTGGATATAGTGACACTCTCCTGTTAATCACTTATTTTCCCATTACCATCTATTTTAGATGCCTTTCTTCCCCCATGCTTTTCTCTTGCTTCCTTTGTACCTTTACCACTTCGGGGAGTTTGTTATAATCAAATTTGACTTCCCAGTTTGTGGGTAATTTACTATAAAATAAATTAATACCACAGGAGACCAGAAGGGGTCCCCATAGTCTACAACAGTGGTGTGCTGACTTCCCCACAGAGATTACACAATGAAATAATTTAACTGAGTAATACTGTGTGTATAGAGCTTGTCCAATACAGTCATGTAAATATGGATATACTTCTAAGCAGGGATATACTGTAAGAGTAACTTCTTAGGGGCCACACCCTGAATGGGTCTGAGGATATGCTTCAGGAGATCTAAACACTCCTAGAAACTATGGCTAAATTTTTACTCTGTGTGGATTTTGGAGAAAGAGTCCATAACTTTCATCAAATTTTCAGAAGAGCTTATTTTTTTTTTTAAAGTGGAGACCCACTTATAAAGAGCAAATGGATGGATAGAAGAGAATTCAAGAAATGTTTCTACAGTTTTTATTACATGTGAAGCACTGTGCTGGACATTGCACACAGGAACTTTCTAGGAAATAATTATGCAGTCTTTTCTAAACTACCAGAAAATAGTAAAGTGGTATTAGTTTATTAATGTGTGTTACAGTCAGTGACATTCAGTCCCCCAGTTGCCTGGGGCTTTGAAGTTAAGTTTCATATACTTGCTCTTAAGCAAAGTTCTTATCTATGGCAGCCCTTCCTTGGTGGCAGTATCTTCTGTATAACAAAGTCTCTAAGATTCATATACCTTCAATTTATTATAATTTAGATACTTTTTAAAAGAAAATATGTGGCAAAATGTATGGCATAATTGTTATTTGGTCGGTTTTCTAATTTGTTCTGTGATTCAAGACAAGTAAAGAAAGAAAGCTCAAATTTCTCTGAAGCCCAGATATATATCATATAGTAGAAGTAGCTGATAGTCTTGTTTCTTTCACAATTCATTATTTGAAAGGTCCGGTTAGAAAGATCAAGTAATTATCTTTTAGAAGTGACCTCTATTGAATTCCTTCCAAACTGCTTTTGATAATGAAGTTCTTATATATCAAGTCATATGCTTCTTAATAATGCATAATATATATTACCTCATTTAACATGCATTAGGATTATTCAGGCAATGTCTTATAAATTGATAATTTTCTCAATAAGCAAAATAGTTCTGAACATTAAAAGAATTCTTAGTTGCACATAACAAAATAATTTATTTCAGACTTGGCAGGGGCAGAGGGAAAGGTATAAGACTAAAACATAGTTTGTAAGCTGCAAAAATGTTGTCGTCACCATTCCATTATCAAGGGTAAAAAGTAGAGGAAAGAAATGATAAGCATTTCAGGTGGAATAACATCTGAAATCCGTTTCTTTGTTTCATGTATAGGATTTACATATACATTGTATACTATATATCAACTTTTAGATTAAGACATGTTGATGAGAGACTTAGTTCAGGCAAGGGTTTGAGGTATGAATCATAATTATTAATATTATGGGCTAAATCATGTCCCCTGTCATTCATTATGTTGAAATCTTTTTGTTGTTGTTGTTAAAGATTTATTTATTTATACAAGAACCGGGGTAGAGGCCAGATATGTGGGAGGGTGAGAAGATTCACCAAAGACAGGGTGGGGAACAGAACAGACAGACTGACTGAAATATACTGCTGAGGGGAGCAGCAGGCGAGACAAGAGAGGTCTGCTCACCATGTGGGTATCTCCACGGCTGGTGGGGATAGAACCGGCACTGCAGAGGCTGCGGACAGCTTCACAGCACTGCGCTCAACCACCTGCACCATCAGGGAGGCCTCATATGTTGAAATCTTAACCCCTGGGACCTCAGTGTGTAACTATTTGGAGATATGATATTGAATGAGGTAATTAAGGTAAGATGAGATCGTGTGAATGGGCCTTAATTCAACGTGATTGGTGTCCTTAACGAAAAGAGATGAGAACACAGACACAGAGGGAAGACCATGTAAAGGCTTTACCCATACGACTCAGAGAAAGTTCTCACAAGAAACCAACCCCTGCTGACACCTTGATCTTGAACTTAGAGCCTCCAAAACTGTGAGACAACAAATTTCTGTAAAGCCTTCCAGTCTGTGGTATTTGGTTATGTTATCTCTAGCAAAAGAATATAATTAACAAGAGCTTTAAAGAATTGGTGACTACTTTTCAGGATTATATATTTTTAATTTAAAAGAAATTGGTACCCCCCCCAAAAAACATATTTTTGTCTTATTTTGCACTTTCCTTGAACTTTATTTTTCCGAGGGTTTACAGGATAGAGATATATTTTTCTCTTGGGAGTCACAGGGATGACTTTTCTGAAGCTTGTCTTACTCTGTCCTTGATCACTTGCTGACTGTAATTTGCTGAATTTTTTGAATGTTTTATTTTTCTTCAAAAGTAGAAACTATTTGACATTTAGACCTCTTGGATTATATTACAACATTTGACATGTCTTGGACTTTCTGTCATCACCACCACCTCCTGAATCTTCTGCAGCTAGTAAAAAGAAGAAAAAAGGTATTATCAGGAACCAGTGGATATAAAGTGTTTTGTTCCTATACTTTCATGATATTAGTAACAACTTTCTAGCTAAGTAGTGATTTTAACTTGTAACAAGTACTAAGGCTTTGAGCATTTAAAATTTTGAATTCATATTCAGATTTGGTCTATTAAAAACATAGAGTGTAATAAATGGCTGGCCAATTAGCATCTCAGTTTCTCAAGAAAAGCACTGAACTTCACAATCTGGGAATCATGAATTGTTGCTTTGTGCCAGGCACGAAGCTTGATGCCAGTCAGTTCATCTGCAGTCATATATAAGATTTTTTTGGAGTAGGGAAGATTGAAAACCATGAATCAACTTATAATTGCCAGCCTAAGTACAGTAAAGCAAGTTTCGCATTTATATTTTTTATGTTATATGAGATAAGTCAGCCTGATTTCGGGCTATTTTACTAAAGTGAAAAAAAATTCCATCTAACCTTTTCCAATCGTGTTTCCTTCTTCCTGCTTTTTCATCTCCTCTTCAATTACTTTCATCTTTTCCTCATACTCATCAGCTAGGGATTTCCATTTTATTCTATTATTCTGAAGACCATTCAGCATTGGTGTGATTTCTTTGTGAAACCGTGAGAACTCCTAGAGAGAATTTTTAGGCCAGAAACTACTTAAATCCTAGAGTTGATTTTGATTACTGTGCAGAGAAAGCTGTAAGGAGTCATACAGTGTTCACAGCTGCGAGAAAAAGCTTAACACCCTGGAAATTTCTTTCCTACCTGCCTAAATTGCCTGTTCAGTTTGCTGGGATCTGAGTTTTCTCTCCATTTATTCCACCCCTGAATGAGACATAAGGGTAATACTTCAAACAACTTTGGAGAATTAAGAACATCCCTAAATGCTTTCCCTGTAGGGTTCCCCTTTGATTTTGGGTACAGTTTAAAAAATTCTTATGCAGAAAACTATATAGTTCACTCAAATAATCAATTTACTTACCTTATATACAAAAGTACAGACAAAATCAATAAACCCAACTTGAAGTTTAGGTAGCTCATCTTTTTTGTTTCTGTCCATCATAGGCTAGAAAAAGAAAGAAGTTCTTTTAAGATAGTTTTCTAAGACTCTGAACAAAATAGACTGATTTGTATTGAAATTTTTAATAAGTAGTCATTTATATGTAAGGCTTTACAATAGGTTGTTGCTGCAGCACTGTTCTCTCCAGATCTCCTTGTTCCCAAAATTCATTTGCAACCAGAAGTGCTACCTGCAAATAAGAAAGGCTTGGTTTATGAAAGCCACTTCAGAAATTTGCATTTTGTTTTTATGGCATTTAAGGATAGAGTTTATAGTTAATGCTTGAGGTATTGTCATCCCTTGTGATCTTTGGTTTAAAGATGCCGTTTACAGATTATATTGAAATGGAAAAAAGGAAATTCTCTTCCCTACTACAGTGTTCTAGATTCATTCTGGGAACATCGGTCTCTTGTTATTGCCACAATTTCCCAACAATAAAAGGGAGCCACGGGAGAATGTATAATTTCTTCAAACATGCTTTGAGCTGTAATGCTTTCCATGTCCTCTTACCCTGCTTATCTGTTAGCACCTAGTATATATATCTTCATGGGCACACATGCACACACATGCAGCTCTACTTGATTACCTTGTGAGGCTATTTTAGGGTTAATTTATATAGTTTCAAAAAAATAATCAAGTTCATTGAACACTTGCTAGCTGCCTTACATTGGTATGAGTCAGGCTTAGGTGACCTTTTACTTTAAGATGCTCACGGTCTAGTGAACAGTCAGGAAAATAATGAGGTAAGCACATAATAGTTATAGCATTAAAGTACTATAGATCAAGAAGGGAATAAAGATGTTTCAAAAAGAGGTTGCATTTCTACTGTATCAAGAAGAAATGGTAGTTGGCCAGGTAAAAAGAAGTGAAAGAATGTGCAGATAAAATTGAGCATCAATCGTGTATGCAACTAGGCACTTAGAGAGTGAAAGGTGGTGACGGGAAAGAGTGGTGGGAAATAAAGCAGGGCTGTGAATTAAGCACAGGCAGTGACAGGCCATGCAAAACTTGCTGGACAGTTTGAACTTGATTCTCTAGGCCAGTGGTTCCTATTGCTTGAGTCTACAGTTCCTCCAAAGTGTACTAGAGGTCCAAGAAGATGGAGACCAAGAAAGATTAAAGCTAAGGTAAGTTTGCTTCTTTCTTTTTTATGAAGTTATTTTTGTATACCTTTATTGGGGAGAAAGTGAATTTAAAAAAAAAAGTTTAAACCCTCTGGCAATGGGGAGTTTAGGTTTTTAAACCTTAGAGGGCTGAGCTGAACTCTATAAAAAAAACAGCAGCTCAGAGGGCTGGGGATTTAAGGATGAGAGAATCACTTAGGAGGCTCCCACCAGAGTTCTGGTGACTGAAGTGGTAGCAAAGGTGCAAGGCAGAAGTGACTATGAACAGCGGATGAATTCAAGCAAAACTGCTTGGTGATTGTGTACATAACAGGAGGAAGAGCCGGTAAGCCAGGGTGAAAGAAGCACAAGTGTCTGTTTTTGGACCTGATGGCTCCAACTTGACAGTCTACATTTATAGCTAAACCCCGTTAACTCTGGTCTCTCTTCTACTTAACAGTTTCCCTAGAAGTTAGGGAAAGAGAGATGCATCTCTAATCCATTTGAAATCAACTGGTAAACTAGTGGTTCCCCACTCTTGCTCCCCAAGGTTGGGGAAGGCACCTTTAAACCTCAGGTCACAGTGATGCTTTCTAATAATTGACAGCTCATTAAGAAGGGATTGGAGGAAGAAAACCACCTTGACAGAGGAAAGCATCAGGGAATTACCATACGTGTCTTTTGCTGATTTATTTCTATTACAAACTCATTCTCTGAATAATTTTATATAAACTTTATTTACAGTCTGTTGAATGATAAGGAGTTCTTTTTAAAAAGCTTTTCTTTCCAAGATTTCCTATATTTGCCTTGTTCTGGGGATTAATCAAATAACCAATATTTTACTGACATTTGTGAGTTCTTGAAAAATATTTGCTTCATTAACAGAAGCCCAACAGGGAACACTTTATTTTGTCTTCTCAAGTTCCTTTTTTCTTCTTTTTGGATTATAAACCAATTGTTTGATAGGATAATTCAAGTGTAATGAAAAATAGTTGTTTATAAAATATATAATTATATAATTGCTAGCAAAAATGAAATTCTGAGATTGCCAGATCTTCCTGTTCACTTTTATCTGGGACCTAGAAAATACCTGAGAGGGTGACAGAAAAGCATACATAACTACTCGCCTGACTTTGTACCTCCCAAGGCTTGGTTATAGCTGACAAGTCACATGCAGTCATCATCATTGCCCTTTGGAAGAAAACAAAAACAGAAAACAGAAAAATCAGAATGAATAATTTTTTACCTAAAAAGTAATAATATTCAGCTTCTCACATGATAATCTCTTTTTTGGTTGGATCATTCGTTACATATTTGATGGCCTCTTGTTCAGTTTCCATTTTTTTGCAGGCATCCACAATTTTTTGAAACATGGTTCTCTTCCTAAAAAAAGAAAAAAAGACAACTGCAACAATTTAGCATATAAAAGCAGAGTGGAAGGTATCTTTAGCAAATGCTTTTCAGATTCTATGTTCCCACTTTGCATTGGATGTCTACACATTGTAGTCTAAAATTGATAAATTTGAATATTTTAAAACAAAGTTACATGTAACAGAGACATCATACCATAAACAGGAAGGTGACAGATTGTGGTGAGATATTTATATTGCATGAAACCAACAAAAAAATTAGAACCCAAAATATTTTAAAATGCTCAATCTTACTGATAAACAAGGAAATACAAATCTAAGCAACAAGATAACATTTAACACTCAGATTAGTAAAATTAATTAATTAATTAAAAATGTGCCCAGATTTAGAGTATTCCAGACACTGGATAAGGGAAACCCCGGTACACTACTAGTGGGAGTTTGAATTGGTATTCTGGAGTGACAACTGCTGCTGGCATAAAGTTGAAGATACACAAACTCTACAGTGATCCCACATCTAGATATGGACCTTAAACTCTTAGATGTACAAGGATATACAGTGTATCATTGTAGGCAAAGATGAAAAATTAGAAACAACCTAAATAGCAGTGAACAGAATGATGGCAAAATTATGACATACTGATATTTTTGAATATACAGTTAAATGAACTGGATCTCCATTTACCATCAAGGGTAAATCTTTAAAACAAAATGTTGGATGAAAGTAGCAACTAGCAGAAAGGTATATACAGTATGATACCATTTATGGAATATTTTAAAGCAACAACATATAAAAACATGGATGGAAAGGAGGGATAAACATTGACATGACGTCAGAATAGTGATATCTGTGGAGAAGGGGTTTTTGTGGTGGAATGGGGATAGAATATCTCAACTGCATCATATTTGTCCTCCTTAAAAAATGACCTAAGAAATGTGTCAAAATCATAGCATTTGTTGATCTGGGATCATGGATATTTGGATATCGGTTATATTATTATAAGTATCAGTCTTCATATTTGAAATGTTTAATAATTAAATTTTAAATTATGAAGAATCAGCATAAGTTGACATTGTCAATCTGAGTCCTTAAATATATGGACCCTGTTAGTTCATTTTATTCTAATCCATTTTCACCAAACAACTTTATAAGTTCACTTATAAGAAAATATACAGAAGCTTGGGGTTTGTGGTTTTGGTAGTGTTATTATAAATAGACTGGTGCTGTGCTGTGTATAGCTTAGAATTGCATGAGTTTGATCAGTGCGTGTCAGTATTTCCAAGATTGCTCAGCAACCAGACTCTGACAGGATCAAGTGTCTGAGCCTGCAACACTAAATACCAGACTCCAGCCATGGAGAATTCTCCAGGATGAAGCTGGCACCTCACAAGGGTTCATGGCACTGCTCTTCTGGCAGAGCCCCAGCCTTGCTGCATTCAGACATCTTCAGTTCAATTCAAACTTCTTCAGGTAACAAACTACTTAATGTTCGGTGTTAAGCTTTTTAAAATACGTTTCCAGATGTCTAATAAATTCATTTTCTGGCACCTAGAACATATTCCATCAATAGTCCAAAAGAAAAATAAATAAATATGTGTGTGAATAAGTTCCTTTTAACTTTAATGTAATGGATCATTTATGGACGGTAGAGCTATGTAGAGTATAAGGGAGTTCTGTCAGGGGTTGGGGGAGTTCTGTACTTACTTAAAATATAAAGCCAGGTCAGTTGCTATGATTGCAATTTCAAACAGATGAATAACTGTTTCAAACTGACGTTTATTTAGGTTCTGGAAGATGTTTAAACTCTGTAAGGGGAAAATTCATAATAAAGTCCAATTATTAACTTATCTTTGATTCAACAAACCAAGTTATTCTTAACAAAATAACAGCTGGTTTAGAATACAGGTCGCCCTTATCCTCAAAGTAGGTTCTAAGCCTTAGCTCTACTAGGATAAAAGGACAATTTAGGGGGAAGTCTTACAATATGCGAAAAAAAAATATCTGAGTAATGCCCACATTGCTATATAAATCCTAAGGGTTTCCCTTATTTAAAAATTAAAGTTTTTAAATGGAAATATTTTCTTATATAATAGATAAATAAATAAATAGAAAGAAATGCATTGTCTCCCCATATATGTAAAGCACATCTGGTGGCTAAAAATTTCCATTTTTTAAGCATTCAATTTCCCTGCTTGTAAAAAGTTCTGATTGCATTGCCTAGCGACTCTATTTACAGGCCTTAAAAGTCTGCAATTAGCTGGTTAAATAGCATTGTGGAGAGCACCTCCCCAAAGAGGTATGGATGACCAACATGCAGTAGTCCTTTCAGAATGAATAATAAGCCTTCTCTCAAAACCAGTTCAGACTCCAGAGTAAATGACACTAAAAAATTTAGGATGGAAAACCACAACTCTATTACAAAATTTTAAATCCCAGAAGGGAAAAACATACATAATACTAAAAGTCTTCCAATGTTAAATCATTTAAATATTTGGTTACAGTTTTGAAAATTTTGCTTTAGTAAGTAAATGTAAAATTAAGTAATGTTATATTTGACACTGCCTGTGGTATCACATAATTAGTGGGATGTACAGAAATTTTTACCCCAAAATGTAAGATTGTTCCAAATGGTGAAAACAAGACAAACAAATTGGTCCTGAATTACTTTCAATTTTATTCCATTTAATTCCGTTATCAAAATAACAACAGATATTATCATTTTGATGGAATTAATTCTCCTGGAGGGAGCTTTAATTTCATAACAAAATTATTACAGTTTATATTAAACGCAGATTCCTGGGTCTGAACCCCAGCGAGTCCAGTCAGCAGGTGTGAAATGAAGCCCAGATTCATTTTTAACCACTTGCCCACCCACTCTGTTAAATGCATGATTCTGACGCTGTTGGTCTGGGTCCACATGTCTGCACATTCCATCAATCACAAGCTGTTAAAAACACTCAAGTCTGTTTTGCCATTTTTCTCTTTTCTGCCCAGACATTCTGCCTCACAAGCTTTACTTGACTTTCCAGTATCTAGGAGAATGTTATCTCTGTACCAGGACATACTCCTCTGCATTCCCTTTCCCAAAACTTTAATAAACAATTATTACAGAAATTGAGAACAGCCCCATTGTATGGAGGGTTACTGCAGCGACAAAACTGTGTTCCCTGACATCTACAGTGTGCCTCATTTAAATAAGTTTTGGTTTAGAACTTTCTCAAGAGTTTTTTTTTTTAAATTACAACTAGATTATATCTACAACTTTTCCCCAAACCTATATGCCCTAAAATAAAATTGATAGAAGGAAGAATGAATGGTTCCTTCAGAATGTTTGTGGTACATGGTAAATGTAAATCAAAGTGAATTCAAGACCAAGCTCACGGCTGCCCCCTGCTTAAAGCTCTCACTGACCTCTCATGCCCTGCCCACTCCTGAATGTGATGTCACCCCCTGGCACTTCTGGAACCTTGTTCAGTGCCTCTCTGATGGCAATTTTCTGATTGATGATCCATGGCTGCCTTCATTACCAAAGCTTGACTTTCTCAAAAGTAAGGACCATATCCTACCTATGGTGTCTCCTGTGAGCCAATAAGAAAACAATGGCTAGTAGCCTCCTTTCCCCTAGATTTGCACTTCAGGGCGTACAGGACCCCTATCACATCCACCATAGCTTTTTCTTCTTTCTCCACAGACTCACAGAGGTTCTGTGAATTTCCAAGGCTCTTTTCTCCTTTATGTCAGCTACTTCTAACGTGGTCGTTCAGAAAAGTTTGCAATTTAGCAATTTATCAATTGGTTTCAATGAGCATCTACACTGCCAACCTCCAAAACACAAGACCCTCATCTTTCCAAACATTTTTTATGGTTATTGCTTTCATCCAGAGTTTGAGACCTGGGCTAGAGAGAAGCTCACACACCTCATCTTGTAGAAGAGTCTTACTATACTCCAGGTGGTGCCTTTCCAAAATGGAAGATCCATGAAGCTTTGCTAGCGGAGACGTGGATCTAGGAGGGAAAGGATATGCTGTACCTTTAGCTGTGTAAAGGTTACACGTTAAATCCATATAATACAGAACCTTTATTGTCTCAGAATTTTTTTCAGCTCTTCCCTCTCCTTTCCTAATGCCTGTGAATTGGTCAAAGTTGACATATTGGAAAAGTTGGTCTTTTAGATTTAACAGATGAGAATATGCTCTTTAAAGAAATCCTTTGAAAAACCGTAATTTGTTCAATGAGTTAAATGAATTGTTTAAACTAGAAAGCTTGGATTAATCCCTGTATCTAAAATATTTGAGTTCCCTGGAGCTTATAGTTGTGGACTACCATTTATACATCCCTTTGATGAACAGAAGGATCCATATAGACTCCAAACCCAGACTGGGATGTGACCACATCCTTTCTGCAAACCTAGGAGCGAGAGGCCACATCCAACTTGGCCACTTACTTTTATCTAAGACAAGTTTTGACTTCACCATTTTGAGCTTGTTTCATTATCAGTGAAATAAGGGGATTCTAGAACCTCCCCCGTGGAACTAACTGTTATAGGATTAAGTGAGGCAGTGGGTATCAAGATCTTAGCCTGGCCTTTAGCACACAGTAGGTACTCAATAAATGTTTAGTTCTTTGGGAATGGAAATAGCTATTACACTACTGATTGGGAGGGAGGAAGAGAACTCAAGGACTAATGGGAATCTTTGGTTCAGGGTTGAAGAACAGCCAGCATGCGCTGGATCCTCTAGAGGATAAACCCCTTACCCAAAGGCAGAGTGGAGTTCCTCTTTTCAAGACAAAGCCTGATAGGTAGTATTACTGAAGGGGAGAAGTCACTGCTCACAAGGAACTTTTTATTCACTGAATAAATTTTTCTCAAATACTGTGTAGTATATATAAATAGAAATATATGCATATATATATATATATATATAATTCCATTTGATTTGAATAAAAGTCTTTAAGGGGTAAATACTATACCCATCAGGTAGTTAAACTGAATCTCAAATAGACAAGTGATTCGTCCAAGGTTCCTCCACCAGGAAGTCACTGGACCCCATACACCCAGACTCCTAAGCTTCTTTTCTTTAAAATGCCTCACTATCCCTGGAGAGGGCTAGGCTGTGTGTCAGAAAGAGGGCAGAGTATGGCGAAGGCAGATAGAGCATCTTAAAGGTCATTTCCAAGGAGCTAGGCTGGCCATGGGCATTTCTCATTCTATATCCTGAAGAGTGCCAATGACGTAGTAACAGTAGCAACAATACCTAATATTTAGTTACTGCCAAGAACCTCCCTGGCCTGAGTGTTTCATGTGCATGATCTCATTTATTCTTTACCAGGACCTTGTGTGTTAGGTGTGGTCGTTATAATTCTTACTTTCAAAATGAGGAAATAGAGCCTCAGAAAGTTTGAATAACTTGTGAACCCAAAGCTGTCTGACCTGAGAGCTGCAGCTTAATTATTACACTTCCTTTCTTAGAGCAAGAGAGGAACATGGTGAGGACATGAAGGGGGAGGCCATCTGAAGGAGAATTGGGTGGAAGCAAAGGCCCAGGAACATGAGCACGCAGGAAGAGATGATCTCTAACTTGAGCTGAAGGTGTTACACAGGTACAAGTATAAGCCTAAGATTAATGCACCTTAATATATTAATTATATACCTTGATTCAACAAAGTTGGAAAAAGAGTGAAGACATTTTGCTAGTGAGGCTGGGCACATTGGAAGTGGAAACAAAAAGGAAAAGGAGAGGCAGACCCCAGAGGGAAGAGCAGACATTCTTATGAGGGCTGAAGCTCAGGAGGGAGTAAAATGTGCACCTGAGCTGCCAAATGTGATGAAGGAGGATTGATTGGGCAGAGAGACAGACAAGTTTTCTTCTCTCCTCCCGTGCCTTCAAACATCACTGATTTGTGCATCCCACTGCGTATGTTCACTTACTTCATTTGATACAAATTATTGGTGCCTCTGTGGTCAATGTCATGGCAGAAAGCAGCAGCAAGCATGGCAAAGGCTTCAAGATCTGTGTAGTATTTCTTTAGTTTTCCTCTCTGAAAAATAAATGTTTATTTGCTTGCATTAATACTCCCCTATAGCAGGACAGTGAGTCCTGCTTGCATGGAGGTGGGGACCCTCTGTGTTTTTAGAGAAAAATGGTTTTATTTCATGAATTTTGTGGCTCGTTCTAGGCAATTACAAAACCCAGCAGATAATGGAATTTTTCTTTGAGGAAGACATCAGAGTGGTGAGGAAGACAACCAAGTGCCCAGTGATGCCAGCGTTTCCTGGCATCATCTGCAGGGGCACTGGGGTTTATGGGACTGTGTCAGACAATTCCAAAATAATGGATCTAAAATGAAGCACCGTATCCATTTCTCATCATGTTCAGGAGGGAAGCATGTGAGTTCACAATTATTCCCAGCACCCTGCACTTACCATCAGCAAAGTAAACATGGTCTGTCCCACGTTGAACCCGTGGCGCCAGTTGTGATAAGTGACGGATCGGTACCCTTTTCTCACAGTGTACATCCACCTGGTAAGAACCTGTCACCAAAAGAAGACACTACCGTTCAGACTTTGGAATAGAGCTCTCAAGGTTGGAAGGTCGATGACAATCTTATCTAAGAAGGTATGCTGGTCTTGTTTACCTGGTTTAAGGTGCTATATTGACAAAGTTAATAATAATTTAATACCCAACTGCAGCTGATCTTTTTTTTTTTTTTTAAGATTTATTTATTTTTGCATACAAGACCTGAGGTATGGGCCAGAGGTGTGGGGGGTGAGAGGATTCACCAGAGACAGAGTGGGGAACAGAACAGGCACACTGACTGAAAATCACTGCTGAGGGGAGCAGCGGGCGAGATAGGTCTGCTGCGCCATGTGGGTTAGCTCCCTGGCCAGGGATTGAACTTGTGCTGCAGTGGCTGAGGATAGCATCATAGTGCTGAGACTTAATCCCTTGTGCCACCACGGAGGCCCTGAAGTTGATCTTTTGAAACACAGGAAACATGAGTGAAATATAGTAACAGAATCGCAGTATTGTAAGTCAGAAACCATCTGACCTCTACAGGTACTCGGAATTTCTCCACCACATTTATTTCATAAAACAGTCGTAGTCCACACTTAATCAATCCATGCTCTGTGATGGGGAAGTCACTGAAGTGGAATTCACAAAGGTCTACTGCCTTCAGGTCTGGCAGGTCCTCTTTCTGTTGAAATAAGGACGATTTGTTTCAGGTTACATGGATCTTTTCTCTCTTTGTGGTCTCTGCGGGCCTACCAGATGGACATGCAGGAACAATGCAGTTCACTGGGCTCTTACTGAGTTCATCACATGCCCTTAATACTGTGCTAACATAGCTCAACAAAATTACAATAGAAGAATTCCACCTATAATTCACTGAAGCAAGCAGTTTACATATATTATCCTCATAGTAAATGTGCCAGTTATCCCCATTTTCCAGATGGTGAAACTGAGACTCAGCTATATTAAGAAACTTTCTAAATGATTTTCAAGTCCAGTGGTTCTTTTCTTTCTATGTTGTAAAATAAAATGCTTAGTTGTAGCAGCCTTACCTATGCTCAATACTCAATTTTCCTATCCAAAAATATTTGGTAAACAGTACATTATCATTCATTCAATTCTATCATACTGTCTTTGCATGCTCAGTGACTCTTTCCCACCAGATAGTGAACTCCACAAGGGTGGAGGGGGTCCTGTCTTATCTGCTGTGGTATCCAGGAACCTTCAGTGCCTCTCCCATCAAGGTGCTCAGCAAACGTTCACTGAATGAACTGCACAGCATATTGGAACACTCGCAGACATCTCATTTAACCTACACCTTGTTAGGACTTAAGACCAAAAAAAACAGTGAACTAAGCACATGAATAATGACATGGCTTGGGAAATAAAAATAATGGATCATGCTCTAAGGAGTTTAACGTATTGAAATGAATGTGCAATATAAACCAGTTAAGGGTGAGATCTCAGAAAAATCACAGGGCATAGCATCAAGTATCTGTGTGAGAAATGGAATACCAGAGGACAGGTGGAATTGGGAAGAAGGCGAGGGGAGACTAAATGAGGAGAGATTCTGAAGGGGAGTGTATTCAGCTGATCTGGTTAAGGGAAGGAGAAGGTGATCCCCTGGGAAAAGAGAAAGCACCAGGGGTCTGGAATTAGCAATCCTTGGCCCTTAACTGTGCCGAGTTTCCTTCCCTCAGTAACTTTAAGGTTTCCCAGGCGTAAGTCATGCTCTGTTCATACAACACCAAATGACATATAGCTGCTTTAAGTAAAATTATTGTTTCTGGCACCCCAGCCCCTGAGTCTGGATGGCCCCTCACACCCCTGCCTTTCTCCCTTCTTCCTGGGGTTCTCATCTCCTCCTGGGCTCCCTTCTCACCAATGCCACTCAGACTGGTCACTTGAGGCAGAGGTGATAAATAAGTCTCAACTCAGTGCTGGAATCTTTAAAAGGAAATTAAAATTTATATTCTGGAACTGAAAATAATCATCTGTTTTTAAAAATATTGAGTGAATTTAGCAGTAGGTTGTAGAAAGTGGATTTGGATAGGTTTAACAGTACACACCAAAATATAGGATTAATGAACTGAAAGAAATATTATTTTCAACCAGAAAAAATGGGGTGGACTAGTGGCAACAACAAGAAGTGATTTCCTCAGGATCCAGAGGAGAAATGAGAGGTGGCAGGTTGCAGTCATACCTGAGGGTCTATGTTCTGTTTGATTCTGCCCCATCCTCTGGGGTGACCATGGTGCAATCCTAAGGTATTGGGATGAACTGGGCCATGATATCCCTACATCCTGTGCATAGGATCTGAAATCCCTAGTGTCCTAAGCAGTTGTCTAGTTTAGCTGTGTTTATAAGGGATCTGTGTGAACTGGAGTGCACTGCAGAAAACAAAGAAGAAAAGTAGAAACCAGATCATTCTTTAGAAGAAATCTTTCTTTTCAGCCTTGAGAGGTGCCAGGGAAGAGGAAATTCAACACTGATTTGAAAAATGAGAATGTTCTCATATGTTTTATTAAAGGGGCAATAAGGATAGAAGTAAAACACTTACCAAAATGGTTACAAGTTGTTTTTCTTCACAGTCTTCAATTACATCTATATTTAACTTCTCTTTAAATTTCTAAATGTAAAAGAAATTGAGGTGTAAAATTCCTATAAAAAAGAAAATTTCTATCTGATTTCTCTACTCTTAAAATCAGTTAAAATATATCTAAAGTATGATATAATGAATTCTCTATAACTCCCAAATGTAACAATAGCTAGAAAAAGAGAGAACAACTTACATCTATTTTTCTATTAGTTTATAGAAATTTCCCTCATGTCCAAAACTTCAAATCCTCAAATCAAATTTCTTTTAATGCTCAAAGCACCCAATAAGCTCAAACCAAAAAGAAGAAATTCACACAGTCAAACTATACCTAAGCACATACTCCAAAAACCTATGAAAATAAAGGAATAGAGATATTTTTAATAGAAATCCAGAAGTGTGTGATATTTTCCCTCCATTTGTGGTGATTAGAACTCTGTTAGCAAATATCTACTCACTCCCCCAACATCTTGGTCATGTTTGGTCAATGAGGATTTTAGTGATTGTGATGGGGATAAAAACTTGAAATGTCCTTGCACAGTTGGATTTGCTCTCTTATACTCTGTCAACACTATGAAAATAACACCTATCAGGTAGCTGCTGGTCAAAAAAGGATGAGAGATGCATAGGGCAAACCAAACTCACAGCTTGGAACCAAGCCCAACCAAAATCAATGGAAGCATAGTCAACCCACAAATGCATACATAAGAAATAAAAGCTTATTGTTGTTTGCTGTTGAGATGTTACAACTGTTATGCAGCATTATGTGGCAATTGGGAACTAATGCATTTCTGTTCCTGAAAATAGTTTTTCCTTGCTAACACACTAGAGCCTATATGTCACTACTTCAGGTCCCACAGACAGGAGCTATCTTTAACAAATTGCTCTCCAACCACCTAGCCTGGAAGTCCAGGAAAGGGTCTGTGTACAATGAGTCACCCAGGTCCTTTATCTCCTCCTTTTTTGTCTCCCCTTTCTTATCCCCAGACTAAACCTATTCTCATTTTTCAGATATCTGGGTAATTAGGTGAATTCTGGAAGCTATGATTAGTTACTACCTAATGTCCACAGAACTGAATTCCGCACTTACCAAAATAGACATGATTTCATCAGGAGTAGCTTTGGTCTGGCTCATGAGCATTTCCTGAGCAATGTCTTTTCTGTTCTCTAGCTTATTCATCTTCTCATAGGCGTCAGTATTTAGAAGAGACCATCCAAGAAACTGTGTGAGAGTCTAAAATGGATAAAATGTGATTCAGCTCTCTAAAATTAAAGGAAAATTGATTTGAAGGAGAGTCTGCATATTCTCTTATCAATCTCCTTGCCACTTTGTTTTAATTTAAGAAAAAAACATACAATCATTCCCAGACAATACAATGGGCTAAGGTCTTGGGCTTTCAAATGTGCATAATGAATACTAGAGGAGAGGAATTACGAAAATGCAATAGATATTAGGACATATATAGTACTATGGCTAGGAGTAAACAGCCATAACAAGTACTCAATAAGGCATGACCTGAAAAACAAAAGAGGGTGGGGATGAGAGGACCGAGAAGGCATAGAAGTTGGAATTGGAGGGACAGAGAAAATAGAAATTTTTTTCTGATTTCCCAGCATTGTAAACAATTTGATTAGGCCAAAATCTCATACTTGTGTAGAAAACCTATCTAAAGAAGTCAGGAAACAGAAATGACACAATAATAACATATTGACTGCAACCATGTATAACTCATGGTTGCAAATAATGACACATCTTCTGTTTCATGAATTTCATCTACTTCTGTCAATTATATTTGCATTTACCTCAGTAATGTGTTCATCGTATTCATCAAATGGTTTTCCGTCCTTCCTGTTATAGAATGTAGCCACTCCCACAATGTCTTCTTTCTTATTGACAATAGGCAGGGACAGGACATTCTTAATGACCCAACCAGTTTCATCTATGGGTCCTTTCTATAAATAATAAGGACATGTAGGTAATTTTCTTAACTTTTAATTGTGAAATAATTTTAGAGTCATAGGATGTTGCAAAAGAAATGAAGAGAGAGGTCTCATGTACCCTTCACCCAGTCTCCCCAGTGGCAGCATCTTGTGTTACTGTGGTACATGATCAAAACAGGAAATAAACATGGGTACAGAGCACAGAGCTTTTTTTGATTTCTCCAGATTTATATGTACTTACTTGTGTGTGTGTGTTTCTATGCAAGTGTATCATATATAGATCTAGGCTCTTTCCACTAGAATTGAGATGCAGGATCAGTTCATCAGCACAAGTTTCCCTTTATAGCCACCACCCCACCACCCTTCACTTAGGCTATTTTTTTTTTAAAGAAAGAAATCATCTTGGGGTGGTTAGATACAATATTGACTTTGTTTCAGAACATGGGTAGAACTATACAGTCATGACAAGTTCTCCAGTACATTCCATTAAGTGTACTAGAATCAATTCTCCATATTGTGGCAACCCTAACCTCTTCTATGCCCCTGGTCCTAGGGATGGGAAGGACTAACTTTTGTTAGCTGAGTGTCCCCTGTTCACTTTTCCTGTCTTCCAACACACCTGTTTAGCTAATTCCTTACATGAAACTCTGTCAAAATATCTATCTATGGTTGTTTCTGTTATCCTGACTGATTCATCAAGATAGTCTTTTGTTCTATGGTGCAGTTCCATTTAGTTAAATATCTGTCAAGCTCCCATGATGTGCTGGAACCTGAACTGGCTGCTGGGGGCACAAACAATGAATAAATCGCAGGCCCTAATCTTGCAGTGCTAAAAGCCAAGTGGGGGATGCAGACACAGAAGTTGAAGTGCTTCTCAAAGTGTGACTATAGGACCATATATGACAGAATTTTTTCTTTAGCTTGTTTCATAAGTTCTGGGCATGATTGTTAAATAAGCTCTGCAGGTAATTCGGATGCCCTCTGGGGTGAGAAGCAGGGTATAGCACAGAATGGAGCAAGGCCAGGCACTCCACACCAGTTTTTCCTTCTTCAACCCTCCTTGGCTTGGTTAGTCATCAGAGGCCCAGGTTGTCCACCTCTTGTATGAAGCCTTTTCTACCTTTTTAAACCCATATGGACTTTATCAGATTTCCAACAACATTTAAAGCCTTAGACCATACAATATAGATATTTTCTAACTGCTTTGGAATAGTGGTTTTTTTGTTTGTTTGTTTTTGTCTCTAAGGCTATCTTCTAACCTTATCATATAAGTGACAGGACAGTGCTAGACATAAGCTATGTTTTGAATAGACAATCACTTCTTAGTTGAAGATCTCACTTTATACAGAGAAACCATCTTTATAGCAGAGACACTAAATCTCAATGCACGTATCCTAATTGTCAAAACTTTGGTTCTCAAAGTCTTCATTCTTGGAGAATTCTGTGAAATATTTACATACTTACACCTCTACATGAACTAGGAACAAATTAATAACAGAAAATGTGCAAAATAACTTCACAACCATGAGGACCCATGCATATTTTTTAAAGCTTCCAAAATAAACTTTACTGACTGCTTACAAGGACAAAAACATAAAACTGAGTAAATTCTGTGTACTTTTTTTTCTTAGTGAAATGGTGAAACCAGGGCCCTCTGGCCCACAAGCCAGACCTTACTTCAGCGCAAGTCAGTCTGAGCAAGGGGTGGGCCTTTCCCTTTTATATCTGGAGCCAGGATCAATGGCTCAATGAGGTTTAAGCTAAATGAACCATTCAAGTTCAAGTGCTCCAGCTGTCAGTCAAGGATTTGAGCTAATTATGCAGATTAAAAAATGGAGGCGAGCTGATTGGCACTAACTGGACCAATCAGACACTTAGGATTGAAAACTGCCCTGCTTTGGTATCCTGCCTCATTCAGCCAGTGGCTTGGAGCAGTCAGTGGCCAGCATCACCTGAGCACAATGTAGCTGTGGATTCCAAGCACAGGAGCTATTAGGGAGTTGGAGGATCCCCTATTGGAGGATCTGAGAAGAGCCTTTTCATGGACACCACACTGAGGTTTCCTGAAGAGCTGGGAAATTCCAATGGCTGGAGGTTTACACTAGGTTGGCCCCCTGGTCCTCTCTGCCAGGGCCATCAGAGCACCTGTGTGGCTGTTCCCACAGTGCCACTGCACCACCCAGGAGAAAGCACAGGTCCTCAAGCCACAGAGTACAGTCCTGGCTTTCCTGGCTGGCTCCCTCCCCTCCCTGTAAAGAGAGTGAATGCTTAAGGTTCAGACACTTTAGAAAGTCCTTGAATCTTTTTTTCCTGTCTGAGCACACTCTTTCCTGGAACCCAACTGCTATAACCGTAGTGGGGCAAGGCTAGGCATATCATGGTTGCAAGGAGGAAGGGGCTAAGCAAATATACCAAAAGGGTTTGTGCGTTTTCCATAGCAGCAAGCAGAAGGTGAGCAGGAGAGCAGAGGCAAACTCTTCCCATGACTGAGCAAGCATGCACAAGTTTCACGGCTGGCTGCTTCTGCTGCTGAGGATACAACTCTCACCCCGAGGAGGCAGCTTCTCCATCTAGGCACAGGTGGGGCTCTATGTATGTATCTGAGTGTGAGGACAGGAAGACAGATACTAGTGATCCTCAACTAGGTCAGTCTCTGCTCCTGACCATGACTAGGGATCTAACTGAACTTCGTTAAATGCAGAACTGGAACACAAGTGACAGAGGTAAAAAAGGAGAAGCTGCAGAGCCAAATGCCAATTTATCCCAGGAGGGACAAGAGGGATCTCTGGATGTTGGAGAAAAAAGGATAGAACCTGAGAACTGGACAACAGGTAGGGTCCTCAAAACCCAGCAAGTTTTTTTCCTTGATAGAATTGTAGTAAGTGGGGGTGGAAGAAAAACACCAGAAGGTTTGACTTCAGGTGGCAAGATGTATTCAACCATTATTTACTGTAGGTGTTTATTGAGCACCTACAATGTGCTGTGAACCATTATTTGCACTAGATGACCAGGAGTCAGAGATAATGAATGGTGGCTGCGGCCATGCCCTGCTCCCTGTGTCCCATGAAGCCAGGGGTAACAAACACCAGGTCACTCTCTCTCATCTCCCTTCTTCTCCTCCCACCTCTTTGCCCTTCACAGAAGAATCTCCTACTTGGTGGCCATTAGCCCAGTCAGGGTGAGTGGATCATGAGCCTTGTGTGTGTCTTCTAGCCACAGCAGAACAGAAGGCAGACTCTGAAAGTGGGGAGGAGGCAGTGCTGATCCCTGCTTCCCGGCACTGAGAGGTGAGGCCTGGCAGAAGGTGAGATTACCTGAAATGTGAAGTATTCATCTGCAGGGGCATTCAGTATGTTACATATCTATAAAGCAAGAAGAGACAAGGATCCTGAAACATGGGATGGCTGAGCCATTAAACCCACAAAGATGAATGAGCAAGAACACTGGGAGTCCTGCATTGCTTTCTGCTCACAGGCAAATTATTCATCCTGGCCCTGGGCCTGGCCACATTTGATAACCTACTGTCCAAGTACCCTTAGAGACTAGGGCAAAAAACACTTCCTTTACCAACTCACTACATTTTGCACTTGCAATTAGTGGTAATATCTCTTTTTATGTATTTTTCTCTTTGTCAGTAACTTTCCTATTTCAAAAATCTTGACCAGGGGGACAGTACTTAAGCCCAGCAGGAATCAGTTACTGACTTCCAGAAAATATCTGAACCTCATGTGGCTGCAGAATAAGAAATTGGGGACAAATGAATCTTTATTATGTCAACTAAATATTATTATGGGGAGTTTAGAAGTCTCTAGTTAACCTGCATTTGATTGCCAAGATCCCACTCATGTCCTGTGCTAAAGAAAGCAGCCATCTTACCTTCACGCTTAAGTGTATTCTTGCTTTTCACAATTGATTCCATCTCTGAGTTAACAATAATTTCATCCAACATTATTAAGAATTGAATTTATTCAATTACTTACAAATCCATTTTCAGCAACATAAGTTGGCAACCCACTAACGAGAGTCCAGTGGTCTGGAGGAGGTGTCCTTAAGGAAGATTAGAAGAAAGAAAATCATTGCTATACAAAGAAATGCACTTGTACAAAATTAAAATGGCAACTCCCGCAACCATCTCATGACAATACTCACGGAATCACTTTGATCTCTTCTTTTCCATGTAAAATATAGTCAATGATTTTATAAAAGATAACTTCCTAAGAGAAAAAGGAGGTATTACAAGGATGACCGTTTTTTCCCCCAGAAGACTTGTTTCATTGATGAATTTATGCTTTATTAGCTCCTTAAAACAGAACCTGACTTTCTAACTACATAACTCTACATAATGCAAATTACCAAACTACTCATGTCCGGATTACATGCTTGTAACAAAACAAGAAATATTATTGATCTTTAATTTATGTGAAAAAGCCTACTGGACTAAATTGAAAAAAAGCTGACTTCACCTAAACAGCTTTTAGGGGAATCTTGTTTTTCCTTTTTTTTTTTTTTTTTTTTTTAAGATTTATTTATTTATTTACACAAGCCTGGGTACAGTCAGAAGTGCAGGAGGGTGAGAGAATTCACCAGAGCCAGAGCGGGGAGCAGAACAGGCAGACTGACAAAGTACACTGCTGAGGGGAGCAGTGGGCGTGACAGGAGAGGTCTGCACTCCTCTTGTTTTTCCTTTTAATTGATTCCTTTCTATTGTCCTGAAACATCTGACTGATTACTTCAGTGGAGCAAATCATATCATTTTTTCAACCTCAGTCAATGTTTTCCCTTCCCAGCTGGACAATGAGCACCCACTTCCCTCCCCACCCTATCCCCACCCTGAACTGAGTGCCTTGGAAGCACGATTCAATGACTATGTTTTCAAAACTGGAAGGGACTAGAGAAATAGTCTCTCTACTTCTTGAGAAAAGGAATAACCTGAGGCCTGAACACATTCCGCCCCATTACCTTCCCTTTTCCTATGTGCTGGGATACAGTTCCTGTGATGGAAGTTTAAAGTCAAGGGAAAAGTAAATCTAACCCAGCCCATTACGGAGATGGCAGAAACTCTGAAGAATGAACTGCCACTGGTGTGTTTAAAAGTTGCACATGTGGCTCTGATGCCTCCTTCCCTGTTGACAACCACAGATCCACCAGTAAAGGAAATGGAGAGGTTAAACAGTGCATTAAGGCAAGGGCCACCCAGCTGATTTGGGGCAAAGCTGAGATTTGAGCCTCAAATTCCTTGTCCAATGCTCTTTCTAGTACTCCAAGTTCCTCCAGAAAGCTACAGGACAGAGGCCAAGCCTTCTCAGGCTAGTGCTCTTTCCTCACTGCACGATCATCTCTGAACTATGCACAGGGAGACATGCGCACTTACTCTGCCATCTGGTGTCCTTGGGCCTTTGTAAGCTTCCACTTCTCCAAGCCTGATTGGCCATTCATCATAGAATTCCTGGAGGCAATTGTATTTAAGCATTATTAAACAAATGATTCCATGACCTACCCTATCTTTCAAGAATGTCATGTGTTTGCATATTTTATATTAATATCTATATTTCTGGAATTTTAGAACTGGAGATATCAAATTCTCAACAATACTATTCATTATTGTGAAAAATTTGCTTAACCTTTTCAATCTGTAAAATGGATATAATGATAGAATTTATTTTATAAAGTCATTTGAGGATTAAATGAATAATAAGAGAGCAACTACCTGACACATAGTTAAAAGTACATAATAGCAGCTCTTTTATACATAATTAAACTAAATCCAGATAGGTTAAGAGGCTTGATTAAAAGAAATACAGAGTTGCCAACAGTGTTTTCCCCAATATCCATTCACCCCCCTCTTCTTTGTTAACAGAAGCTAATTTTATTTCAGTATAAAGAGAATTTAGGTTTGGTGAGGGTTTTTTTTTTTTTTAGCTACAACATCAAAAACATGAATCTTGAAAGAAAAAGAATAAAACTTCATTAAATTTAAAAACTTCTGCTCTGCAGAAGATATTAAGACAATGAACAGATAAGCCATAGATTGGGAGAGAATATTTGCAAGACACATATTTGATAAAGGATTTGTGTCAAAATATACAAAAAACTTTCAAAACCAAATGATAAAATAAACAACCCTATTAAAAATTGTGGTAATCTGACCAGGCAGCTCACCGAAGAAGATATACGATAGCAAAGAAACATATGAAAACGTGTTCCATATCATGTGTCATCAGGGAATTGCAAATTAAAATAACACACCTACTAGAATAGCTAAAATCCAAAATACTAACATAAGTGCTGGCAAATGTGGAGCAACAGGAGCTCTCTTTCATTGTTGATAGAAATGAAAAACGATACTACCATTTCCAAAGACAGTCTGGCAGTTTCTTACAAATGTAAACAAAGCCTTATATTATGATCCAGCAATAGCTGCCCGTGGTATTTACCCAAATGCATTAAAAACTTATATCCACTCTAAATGTACAGACAATGTTTACATAGCAGCTTTGTTCATAATTGCCAAAAATTAAAAGCAATCAATATGTCCTTCAGCAGGTGAGTGGATAAACACACTGTGGTGTACTCAGACTGTGGAATATTATTCAACAATAAAAAGAAATGAACTACCAAGCCATGATAAGACATGGAAGAGACTTAAGTGCATATGGCTAAGGGAAAGAATCTAATCTGAAAAAGCTACATATTGTATGATTCCAACTATATCATATTTTGAAGGCAAAACTCTAAACTGTGGACTTTAATTAATAATGTAGCATTATCGATTTATCAACTGTAATAAATGTACCACACTAATGCAAGATGTATGTATGGGGGAGGGGATGGGATCTGGAAGGAAGAGGATATATGTGGAATTTGATGAACTTTCTCCTCATTTTTTCTATGAATGTAAAATTGCTCTAAGAAGCCTATTAATTAATTTTTTAACTAAAAAGTCTTGTTGAAGACACACACAGCTAGAAGATTTAAGCTCAGGGTTTTTTGTTTTGTTTTGGTTTTTTTTTTTTTTTTTTTTTTTTGGTTTTTTGCTCTAAAATGCACACTTTTATTTCTGTGCCATACTTTCTTGCCACCGAATCCTATACCTATCATGGCTGATTATTTACAGAGTGTATTCATTTTTTAATGGATCACATTTCATATGGTATGTATTTTACAGGTGATTTTAGGCAAGTCAAATGCATGGAATAATGAGGACCTTCTCCTTGGTCATGTTCAGCAGTCCAATGGAGTAGCGTTCACAATTCAGGTAGGTTCTAACTGTGTAGAGCACTTTGTGAAACTGTCGCTCAATATCTGTAAGCTCTTCAAATACTTTATTGGCTGACCACATCAGGATCTGAAAATGAGTATTAAAAAGAAAAGCATTTAGAACAAAATAGACCATGAAAAGAGCATTAGCTCTAAGAAAACGGGCGGTACATCCAATAAAATGGGTACATATCACTAAACGCTGCGATTTCATTTTGTGCATGTGCCCATTGGCAAACTACTCAGGTTCTCTGGGTGTGATGATGAGTAGACCTTTGTAAGGATGTTGGTTTATCAAGGGGGATAAGCTGTGATTGGTGTCCATGTCCAAAAATTTTGACTTCAAAGGTCAAGGGACCTGAAGTCTTTGGGCAGAAGGTCCAGTATTGATGACCCCTTGGCTCCTGCTGGCCCTCATGGGGAGAAAGCCACATGCTTCCTTTTGTGCTTCCTAAGCATTAGGAGTTATCTCACCTGGACAGTTAGAATGGGAAGGGGCCTTGGAAGCCCTCCATCCCGAATCCCTTCCTATCATTGTCCCGATGAGGAAACTGAGATCCGGATAGAGGTTCAGACTCAGTTACCCTGACTCCCAATGATGTTCTTTATCCCTCTGGCTCAAAGAGGCAACAGACCTCAGAGCTTTACTGTGTGCCAGAAACTTCTAAGAGCTTTATTTGAACTAATTCATCCGATGGCCACTTACTAGTCACAACAACTATGTGGGGCAGGTACGAAAAATATCATCACTAACTCATATATGAAAAAAGTAAGTCTGCTCAGGGCACAGAGTGGAGAAAGGCAAGCCAGTTGTACATATAAGGGGTGGGGAGATGAGCTGGGGAAGGAGACCATGAGAGGACACCTGGCACTGAACTTTGGGGATCTGTTCCATGTGGATTGACTCCCCACACACAGGAGAACAGGAATCTGAGCTTGTTCCTCTAGGTCCCTTTGTTTGAACAGGTCACCCTAGAGTATTCATGCCATCTCCCATTACCTGGCTTCTTCGGGATTCAACACTGTAAAGGTAATTGGTGTGATGAAGCTTTAGGACGATAGAAACAAAGTTGAGGTATTTGGAAAAGACCTAAAGAAGGCAAAGAAAAACAAATTACTTATGACATTTTTCTTCTGGTTACATAATGGATAAATTTCCTGAGCCTCCAGCTGGATTCCCAGGGCTAGCATTACCTCTTCATCCTGTTTGGAAAATTCAGGTGCATTTGTTTTGTTAAGGGCCATAACCACAGCAAGAACCTCCTTGCCCATCACAATTGGGGTTGCCAGCAGGTTCCTTGTGACATACCCGGTTTGCTTGTCCATGAAGTCAGAAAAATGGCTATTCTGAAAGACATAGCCACACATTCATCAACAAAACATAGAAGCATGGAGCAGTAGATCTAGGAACAGCAAGAGATCATTCTCTGTAATCCACATCTTACTGTGGGCATCCAGGGCACAGCGGTCCCCAGCAACCACCCTCCTCCCTCCCATGCTGTGATCACAAAGAATGAAAGTGCCTATTTCAAAATGCAGTTGCCCAGCTGAGCTGAGGTCTGTCCAGGCTAGGCTGAGGTTGGACCAAGAGAAAAGAGGTGGTGGCACGGTCAAGTGGAAAGGAGGTGTTCTGAGGAAGGAGGGAAATACACAGATTATGATAGACATGGTGTGTGCTGGAAGGAGAGCAAAGCTGTGTTACTGCTCTGTTTCAAAGACTTCTTATTTTTATTGACACAAGTAAAATGTGCATTTGAAACCAGAGAACCAGTATACCCTAACATAAAGAACTAATAATCTCAAAATGTTTTCAGATCTTGCCTGCTTGAAAAAAAATCAGCATCGACTGCTTGCTTTGTCTCTGACTTTCGCTTTTCTATTTTCTACAATTTTTCTTTCTAATTTTATATAGTACTTTATCACTTAACAGTATCTATGACTTTTCTCCAGACCAATGCATATGGAAGTGAATTTACCTTCTAGATTCTTTTGCACTTACTCTCTGATCCCCTCAATCATCCCCTACCTGACTGCTTGTTTGTTTACCTATTTATTAGTATCCTCACTGCCAACGATGCTGCACTGACTCATTCTTGGTTTTGCTTTTTTTTTTTTTAATGTGATGGATTTCTCAAAGCAGAAACCCTTTTTGCTGGATCCACATGTATATGCACTTTCTGTTTACACAGGTTACATTTACAAAAGGTTGGGATTGTTACTTCCACTGTGATGTGTGAGAGGATCACCCCCTTACCAGCACCGGATATTTATCAGTTTTTTAATGTTGTTCTAAGCTAATGTCTTTCTTTCATTTTTTATTTACTTCTTTGAGGGAAAGGAAGTGGATCTCCCCAAATATAAGCCTCATATAAGAGATATAAGAGATAATTCTGGTACAGTAACTATGGAGAAAGCTAGAGAGTTGGAAGGGCATTATCTCATTAGCTGTAATTTAGAGGAATTACTCTTCATGGGTGTAGACTCAGCCTTCCATGGGTCCTCGTGATCTCCCTTTTGAACATGAATCTTCTTTGATTAAAACTGAATTTTCCATCTAATTCTGCGACTCAGTCTAATTCTGAGAGCCTGTATTATTATTTTTTTCCTAGATGATGGTGCTTCAATGGATAGCACAAATCTTGAGCTGACTTCTGTTTAGTTTCCAAAATTGAAAATGTCAGCGTCCAATGAAATGGTGTGTAACTTCCAGGCCAGAATTTCCATGAGGGAGCAAGAAAGGCTTGGCCAGTAGAACTCAGAGTGGATCTGGGAGCATTAGTCCCGAGCTGTGCCTCAAAATCACTACAGATAAATGCAGTAATAACTAAGCAGAATCTATCTTCCCCCGGAATCTGGACTTTCCCATGGAAGATCTCTACAAAGGGGCCCTTCACACACACACAATGTAAGATGCTGAAGGAGTCAAATGAAGCCTCTCAGTCCTCCTCCGTACCTTTCCCAATGTGGAAGCAGAAAGGCCAACTATTTCTGTAGGCGACTATATAGCATAATGGTGAAGAAGATTCTGGAGACAAATTTCCTTAGTTGAAACCAGCTGTATGGTCCTGGGCCACTTACTATCTATGTCCTCATTTTCTAATCTGAAAAGTTAGATTACGATATTCTCTACTGTCTAGAGTCCCTGACATGATGATAGAATAACATAGAAACACTAGAAAAGTGTCTGCTACGTAAAGGGTGCTCAGTAAATCCTGGGAAGGGACACCTAGGACTTTTGGGGGACTCCCTGGATTTTAAGTTGTTCTCTTTTGCAATTAACATTTTGCTTTTAGTTCTAGTTTTGCTAACCAGTCTAATGACTGAAGAAATTAGATTCTTAGCTGATGCATTCCTCCTGACCTGGGTGCCTGCTCCCTCATGAGGATCAGACTCTATGCCAGGCCATCAAGAGCCACATTTCTTTCCTAACCACTGTCTGGCTGCTTCTCTCTCCCAGTAGCATCTTCACTGTCAAGTCAGAATGTCTCAAGATTTCAATAGGTTCTCTCTCCTAATCCCCTGCTTGCCTAGGCCAGTTTACATTCTGTTTTCCTCCTAGCCTACTGTCCATTACAGATTGGGGTCACCTTTTCTACACATCAGAATAACAATCAGAAACCAGAAATGGGCCCCAAGGGATGGAGTCAGGTGGCCCCTCTGCAAACATACTTCACTCTGCAGCTTCAAACTTGATTCAGTTTCATTCTGTAATAGATCCTAAACACAAAGAAAATGTTCTTAAGTTCAATTAGCTGTTTTGATAAAGTGGCTTATAAGCTTCAAAATGTAATATTTGCTTATTATTGTAACTGAAACCCCAGAAGAAAATCACTGGCCAAATTACAGGAGAGGCAAGATGAGACCTTCTAGTTTTTTATTTTCATTATCTCCAACAGTCCTTGATAAAGTTTTCTTGAGTAAATGCAGCATTTCCTTTATTTCTCTGAGTCACAGTCTCCTCTGATAGTTCTTTTTCAGAGAAGTCACAGAAGGGACTGGAGACCATAGTTTAGAGCTGCAACCACCTCTTCCCTCACTCAATCTGAGCATTTTACAATTCTGGCCAAAATCTGTTACCCCTGGAAATCAGGAATCAGAAAGAAAAAAGGGAAAAGTAAAGTGGGTGGAAAGGGAATTAGAAGTGTCCTGTTAATTATTAAAAATCCAGGACTTCTTCCATGGCTTTCGTTTAAACCACAATCAGAAAGGAGAGCCACTCATAGAGTTAGTCAACAGCTTTCCCAACACAACAAAGAAATCATTAACTTGGAAAGGATATCTCTCAACTTCCTGTTATTACAAGTTTCGCTGTCTTTAACCTGTTTTAAAAACAGGCAATAATCATTGACCCAGTTTCGGCTGCCTGACCCCAGCCCCTCAGCCCCCTTGACCCTCTGCCCCCGGCCCCTCAGCCCCCTGAGCCCTCTGCCCCCGACCCCTCAGCCCCCTTGGCCCTCTGGTTGTTTATTGGGCACCTGCTAGAACGCAGGCTCTTCTTGTACATTTAATACATTTATGTTTGGGCACCTCCATTTCTCAGCCACGGAAGCTCAGTCCATCACAATTGCCTTACCTCCGACTTACATCTGTGCCTAGGTCTGACTTACGGTGCATGTAAAGGTAATTTCCTGGCAGCCCAGTGACTGGGCCACAGGAAAGGTGGGCTTCCTGGCTGTCCCTGATGCCGCCCTGTCTCTCTGGTCTTGCTCTCCTCACCTGGAAATGGGCAGCCCTTCCACCACCCATCCACTGGGGCTTGTCTACCCCTTGGCTACCTTCTGGGCCTGGGATCTTTCTTGAGGAACTAGGAAGGCCTTGAAGGGAGCATGTGAGTGGGCAAGGCCTCCTATGTGTGCCCAGTGGCTTCCCTGTTACCACCTTCATAGACCACCCTCCTCAAAGTCTGGAACCTTTGGTTCTGCCTCATTGTCTAGGTGTGAGAATCCCTTCCCTCCCTGTGTGATACACTGCCAGCCAGAGAAGTCGTGTGTGGTCGGAGGTGAGGTAAAAAGGCCTCAGAAGACCTGGGACGTAGTCCCAGATCCACCACATCCTGCTTAATTGACCTGGAGAAGATTCTTACATGTACAGGATGGAAATGAAAATAAGGTCCCTACCTTCCATACAAGGTCTTTGCCAGAACTAAGATTAAGAATGAGAAAATCGGGCCTCCCTGGTGGCGCAGGGGTTGGGCACCGGGTTGCGAAGCTACCCGTGGCCTCTGAGGCGCCGGTTCCATCCCCGGCTGCTCCCCGGCCACCGGAGGAGGGTCCCACATGGCGTGCAGGCCTCTCCTGCCGCCCGCTGCTCCCCTCAGCAGTGTACTTCGGTCCTTCTGCCTGCTCTGCTCCCCCTCTGGCTCTGGTGAATTCTCTCACCCTCCCGCACTTCTGACTATACCCAGTGCTTGTATAAACAAACAAACAAATACATAAATAATACATGCCTCTTCAAAAAAAAAAAGAATGAGAAAATCTTTCTAAGTTCACAAGTACAATGAAAAGTAGAAGAATTAATTGAAGTTTCACTTAAAAATTGGTCTCTCTCACCTTTCTTTTAGCAGATTTTATGGCAACTGCATAAGGGTGGCAAAACTGCAGGGGTATGGGTAGGATAGGGTGGGGAGAACTCTGGACAGAGTGAGGAGACCTTGGTTCTATTCCAGCCCTTTTCATTCTCTAATCATACCATGGGCTCTGGGAAAGAGATGTTCCCAGGACCTCATCATCCGGTCTGCCCAAGGAAGTGGCTGGACTAAAGACTCCCGGGACCCTCCTATCTAATCTTCCACAATTGATTTGAAACTTACTTCTTACTCCTACCTCTGCTCGCCCAATAGACCAGAGGTTTTCAACATTGTGTGTTAGAACCACCTGGGAAGCTTTTTTAAAAAATGCTAATGTCTGCATCCCAACCTCTGAGTCTGTTGAGAGTCTCGGACACTGGTCTATTTTAAAGAGTTTACAATTTGATTTTAATGTGCATCCAGACTTGAAAAATGCCACTCTCAGACAAAAATGCTTAGAACTAGTTGAAATGGAGAACAACTGAGCCCTCTCTTCTGAGCTCGGGTTGGGGGGGGGTGCGGTGTTTCTGTCTTCAACACTTATTTCTGTGCAGACATTTAGGGTTTCTTCATGTGAGCAACCCAAACTGCTATCCTGATGGCCAATGGAAACATGACTTCTTGGCCAAGGATCACCTGAAGCAGACAGGTGTCCTCAGGAAGAGGGAGAATGGAGAGCATGACCCCGCTCCTCATTTACTGCCCTGTCCATGTGGGGTGCTCTCCATGGATGGAAACAGACCAAGGCCACCTGGTCTTTAAAGTAGCTTTACTCTGTTTTCTCTCCTTAACATAGAGGACTGTGCTCATTAAAAATGTATCATAGAGAAGTCATTTTATCCATCTATTCTTTAAAAAAATCTGTAGAAAAAATATCTTCAAGTCACTTTCTTAAGCTTGATGTATTAGTAATTTTGGAGTTAGGCTCAGCTGGAGACTGGCAAGATGCATACTCCCTTTAGTAAACCTCGGGGTGTGTGTGTTCAGCCTTCCAAGCAGGTCTAGAGAACTTTGCCCTTAGGGCACATATCAGTTCAGTCACCTGAGCAGCTGCAGTGGGCCTGGAAAGCCTACTCAAACTTGTTAAAGTCACCGCAGAGAGGGATCATAGAGGACTCTGTGGTGTCCAACAGCAACCCTTGCACCTGCAGCTGTCCTGTGGTTGTTTGCAGAGTATTGCTAATGTTTGACAAATTCTGTGCCTTCTGGATCTGTGCTGCTCTTCTGCTGTAATCAGCTTCAGGAAGTATGTAGGGGATTATCCTCCTGCCTCCAGCTGCCCCCTTTCATGAGCTGGCAGTAAACCTCAGCACAGACAGCATTTCAGAGGTCCCTCCTAATCAACTCTGTTCCATCATAATTCTCTTCTCCCCCTTTGTTAATAGCAAATCAGTATGATGGGACATGAGCAGAGAGAAAGGTCTGGCAGGAGAAACTCCAGATTGGTCCATATGGCTATTAAGGAACAGGGGATTGTGGGAAATTTGCATGTTCATCTTTTTTTCTTTCCATTATATAAATTTTTCTGAAATGAATGAGTATAAAAGTGGTAGGAAGGAAGAGGTTTTTTTGTTTGTCTTTAAAAGAGGACAACAGGGGCCTCCCCGGTGGCGCAGCGGTTGAGCGCTGGGTTGCAAAGCTGCTACAGCTTCTGCAGCACCGGTTCGATCCCCGGCTACTCCCCGGCCACCGGAGGAGGGTCCCACATGGTGCGCAGACCTCTCCTGCCGCCCGCTGCTCCCCGCAGCAGTGTACTTCGGTCCTTCTGTCTGCTCTGCTCCCCGCTCTGGCTCTGGTGAATTCTCTCACCCTCCCGCGCTTCTGACTGTACCCACTGCTTGTATAAATAAATAAAAATAAACAAATCTTTAAAAAAAAAAAAAAGAGGACAACAGTTTGTGCAATATGCTGTTGGACTTCAAAAAGGTCTAAACATGCCATTTATAGCGTGTGTGTGGGGGCTGGGATGACCCATTGTACTTAATCATCACCCAAATTCATTTTTTTATTATTCAAATGTGAACATCTGAACTTCCAAATGGTATGATTTCTTCTCTTTGTACATTTGGTCTATAGGTGAAAGAACCCATTTATGAGCCAGTTCATCCCAAAGAACTAAGAGTGTTCAAGGGATTTGGATGAAAGTCATGGGGAGCAATCCAGGAATCTTGGCAGCTGCTATGCTGGCTGGTCTCACCAGTAGCCAGCCTGCTTTGCAGTGTTGTTCAGAAGCATGTGCCAGAACCCAAAGGAGGTTGTACGGTGTGGCCTGCACCAGGCCCAGGTAAGCCTGCTTGGAAAGTTGCCAAACATTACATGGGGCACACTTACCTAAAAAAATTATTCATTTTTTATATGAAATTTATTTTTATTTATTTTTTATCTGAAATTTATCTTTATTGGGGTAACATTGATTTACAGCACTGAAGTGATTTATGTGAAATTTATTTTTTTAAAGATTTATTTATTTATGCATACAAGAACTGGTGTGCAGTAGGGTGAGAGGATTCACCAGAGACAGAATGGGGAATAGAATAGGCAGATTGACTGAAATACACTGCTGAGAGGACCAGTGAGTGAGTCAGGAGAGGTCTGCTCGCCATGTGGGTATCTCCCTGGCCAGGGATTGAACTCGTGCTGCAGTGGCTGCAGACAACTTCTTGGGTTGCATCTTAACCCCTTGCGCCATCAGAGGGAGGGCCAATTTATGTGAAATTTAAACTGCACTGGATATCTTGTACTTTCATTTGCTACATCTGGCAGCTCTTGGATCTCCTCTGCCCCCACTCTCTAGGTTAGAGCCAAACGAGAGTCACAGGGATGGCCCCCTGGCTCCCAGCTCTCCTTCCCATTGTTTCTCCCTGACCCCTAAGACCTCATCTCTGCCCCACTGTCATAAGGCCACCTACCTTTTTCACATCTGGGACATTTAGGGGTTTCTTCATGTGAGCAACCCAACCCACTATCCCGATGTCCAGTGGAAACACGACTTCTCGGTCAGAAACCACCAGGTTGTCCTCAAACTTGGAGGTTGGGGTGACATTGAGCAGCCTGGAGGCCACCTCAGGCATGCCGTTGCGGGCCCGGCACATGAACAGGCTGCAGCAGTCGGCCCCCAGCAGCTGGGCCAGTCTCTGCAGAGCCTGGTGCACAGCCAGGTCCACACTGCCCACCTCCTCCTGTGTGGCCTGCAGCAGCTCCAGGCACAGGGCCGACTCCTTTGCTGATGTCAGCCTGGGGAAAGCCGAACTGGCCGTCACTGGCACCTCCATATGAAGCTTCTTGTCAAAGTATTCCTTGGCAAACCCAGGGTTGTCCTCCAGATATTTCTCCACGGCCTCTTGGCTGATTTCGCCCATGGTGACACTTTGCTGCTGTTCAGAAAAGCTGATGCTCACTTCCTGCAGTGGGCACCAGGAAGTAAATGCATCCTGGTCAAAGTTACTGGGGAATCCTAAGTGGCACTCCCAAGACCCCAAAAGGTCAAGCTGAATGGCAGTGTCTGCCTAGAGCTTTCAAACTGCCTGTAATTCTTGGGATGTGACAGAAGGTCCTGGCTTACAGTGGGATTCGGGAAGCATAGGATTAAAGAGTTCTTCAGGACACAAAATCCCTAAGCATTATTAGCTCATAAATCCTCAGAGCATCTTAGATCAGCCAAGCAAGTGGCAAGTTGAAGTGACTCTTCCACAAAAATAACTGCCCGTTGGTGGCAGTCCACAGCGAGGATGAACAACATTACATCAGCATCAATCAGTGAGACGATCAGTTCTTTCAAAACAGTTATATGAAGTGAAACTACTCCGACCTCAGAAGTGACCATGTTTAGGTAGCAACTTTAACAAACATTTGGAAAAGTTTACCATGATGCAACATAAAGCTGAATATTAATTTTTCTCTTTTCTTAAAAGTCCTTTCATTCCTCCAGGTTGCTTGACTTCCTGTGCTCTTCTTAAACCATTGCCTCTCAGCTCCCCTCACTCCAGAAAGCTGTGCCTCTGAAGTATTTTTAAAGGACAAAACTTGGTCTGGAGAAGTAAACAAAGCCAGAGATTTGCCAGTGACCTATGCTTAAAGAAGCCACAATGTAAACAATAATCTTTGTCAAAAGATGTGATTGCCAAAGGCAGCCCCTACAACTGCTATCCTGACATTACTGGTTTGGATTTTGTTTTCAGTAGCAGGAGCCAGATCTCACCCACATTTGCTCCAAGGTACAGCCTGTTAATCTACTGAATCACCCCTGCCTTGTTTGTTGCTAGGCTCCTTAATGTCTGTCTCGGGGGCTTCTGGCGTGGAAAGCACACTTACTGCTACTTAGGATTGTTTAATGTTCAGTTTATTAAGCTTTTACATGGATTAAGCACATTTTCCCAAATATTTAAACACTATTATGCAACTAATAAGTCAAACTACACATTTCATGAATCGATTTCCTTGAATATTTAAACGCTGATTTCAAACATAGTCAAGGTCTTTTAAAGCATTTAAATAAGACAAGTCTTACATGACAAATTCTCTTGAATGGCAACAGCTATATTACAGTGACTCTGAGGTTATAGTTACAACCACGTTTAAGTCCACTTCAAAAACTGCAAACCTAGGAGTTCGTTAACTCTCTAACCCTAAAGCTTTACCTTGCTAGTGTGATAGTCCTATTAGAGAATAAAGGGAAAGAGGATTTGCAATCTCTCATGAAATGAGAGATTCTGGGGCCTCCCTGGTGGCACAGAGGGATGAGTCTCAGACTGTGAAGCTATCTGCAGCCACTGCAACACAAGTTCAATCCCCCGCCAGGCAGTTACCCACATGGCACATCAGACATCTCCCGACTTGCCCACTGCTCCCCTCAGCAGTATATTTCAGTCCATCTGCTTGTTCTTCTCCCCACTCTGTCTCTGGTGAATCCTCTCACCCTGTACCTCTGGTCTGTACCCCAGTTCTTATATGCATAAATAAATACATCTTTAAGAAAAAGAAATGCATTGTTTTCCCAGGGGAAGAGAACTCTAAACTGGCCCTTGTTGAGCTATGTTACCTCTTAAGGTTGAGCTCACTTGCTACCTTCAAGGGCCTAGTCAGGCATGTGCCTGCCTTTGCACCCCTCAGTCACATCCACGTCAAGTCAGTGGCCCTCCTCAGATGACATTCTTCAGAACACCAAGTGGAGACACTTCAGAACACTCCATTAGCATCTCATAAACCTCATATGGAGGTTCATCTCCCAGGAGAAAGTTGAGTCAGCTGATTCACTCCTCTGATGGGACAATCATCTCCCAACACAAGTTTAGATGCTCTCTTTACTGGGTTATTTTGTGTGACTTAAGTCACAGCTCTCAATTTTCCCAAAAATATGTGTTATGCCCACAATTCCTTGATTCCATCCTTCTTTCAACAGAGAAAGAAAAACACTGATCTATATTCCATATACAAATTTATACTTGATAGGAAAAACATCTATGTTAACATTACCCTACTAATAAAAATTAACATTAAAAAGGGAAGCCTAGATGGCTCCTTCACTGAGGGATTACAGCGCTGGGCTTGTAAACTGAAACCTATTATAGCCAGGTCTCTTTTGTTTTTAGAACTACTTTTAGATCTAATCATCCGCTCATTCTTTCAACACTTGTCTACTGCTTATCCATTATAAACAAGACACCAGACTAGCTCCTGTGCTGAGACTTCATGTTCCCACTTAACTGATTCTCCTCCTCTCTTAGTTACGTGAGAAGATTATTCTTTTGCCCTCCATCCCCGGTAAAGCCATGTGACTAATTGGCCTATGGATTGTGGGCACAAATGTCTCTTCCAGGTAGGACTAATTGGTTCTGGCCTGAGACCCTCTGCTTCTCCATTCTCCCTGCTGCCACCTCAGTTCTAGATGGAGGGGTCTCCCAAATTCTAGAGTGAGGACATCATGGAACAGAGCCCCCTGCTGACCTGCAATGGACATAAAGCATGAGAGAGAAATAGACTTTCCTTGTGTTAGCCTCTGAGATTTGCAGCTTGTCTGTTGCCATATCATAGTCACATCAGTCCTTCACTGTTACACTTCTAATGCAGGGATCCAGAGGGCACTGGGGATGAATAAAGCTCTGCTTCCAGTTTTACAAGCATTTCTGGTTTAATAAGGGAGATAAGAGTAATATCTCCACAAAGCATTGGGCAGAATATGATAAATGCCAGAAGTGAGTTCATAAAAGGAATCATCTCTAGAATGGGTGGGAATGGAATAGAAAATGAGTATGTTCCAGGCGATAGAAACAGCAGAAGCAATAGTTCAGGGTGTAGAGTAACAGGGAAAATAATAAAAGTTGACTCTGGAAAGGTTGGTTGGACTTCAAAGACTAGACTGAGGATTTCGAACGCTGGAAAGTTTGGAGAGTTGAAAGTGACATGAGGATTTTTCTCTACAAATTTAATCTGGTAGTGTTTAGAAAGATGACTTAGAGAAAAGAAATATTGGATATTGGGATACAGATTAAGAAGTTTACATAGCATTTGGTTTATCATTATCAAATAGCTTGAAAATGCATAAAAGTTTTGCTCCTGCAATTCTGATTCTGCCTCTGTAAATTTATTTTACAGAAATAATTAAGAATGTATGTGACTGATGTGGTTACAGGGGTATTTATCAAAAACATAGTTATACAAACAAAAGTTTAGAAATAACCTAAACATTCAACAATAGGAGGTTAAGTAAATAAAATGACACACTGCATCCAGAGACTAGGAAAATACATTTACTGATAATCCTACTATAAAGGTCTGTTTACTGCTGTGAACAAATATTTGTGATATGCAGTAAATTTCTAGATAGTGCTGCAGTAAGATTACACACACACACACACACACACACGCAAGTCTGTATACCAAAATAACAGTGATCATTTCAAAGTCATGGGATTCAGTGTACTAATTTTTCTTCTTTTTTGCTTACCTGATTTCTCTAAAGAATCTAAATAAACATATCATTTATGTAATGAAGAAATTAACATACCACAGTTTCAAAGGCCATTTTCATAAGCTGCAGGTGAGGAGATGAGAAAGGAAGGGGCAATGTGACATACAATAAGGCAACAATTGGCAGGACAAGGCAACTGAAGCTGAGAAAAAGCAATCAAGAAAGGTTACTGGCACTACTTTGAGTACTGGATAAAATTTAATGAAGACCAAAAAAAATGTCAGGAATTTTTTAAGTCTGCCTTGAGCAAACACACAAATACACTTCTGTTGCCTCCTGCCCTTGATTTACACTCATCAGCTCCCCTGCTCCTCTTCCTCCCAGCAGTCCTTGCAGAATCTCCCATCTATGCTGACACGAACTCTGTCTTTTATTCACTTTTCACTTGTAGGCACTGAAAAGAGAAAAGTTAAGAAAAGACAATATTTTAAAAGAAAAAAATTACCAAACAAACCACTCAAAGTGACCTTTTCAACTCTACAAAATAATTATTGGTTTTATTAAACACCACTATTTAATTTTTATGTCAGCATTGCCACCAGCTCATTTCAAACAAAGTTTGTTTTTTTAATAGACACTAAACCATGGGGAGGATAAGAGGGTAATGTTGCGTCGTGCAACAGCATACTGACAAAGACACGAGAGTCATGGAGCAGGCTGTACAAGGCAGGATGCTTCTGAGAGCAAGATCCTGGCCATTTTTATTGATAGAATAATCATAGAGCATCAGCTATACGTGTTAGGTGGACAAGGAGAAAAGGATGGGTGAAACTCAGGAATGTTATCCAGGGCTTGGGGGACACGAGTGTGCTGACCATGTTATCAGCTTGATGACCAAGTGTTGTAATCAAAACTAAACCCCAGACCCCCGTCATGGTCCTAATCTTATCAACAAGGCATTCCACTGATCAGCTTTTGGGGTCCCTTGTCATACATCGGTCCTCAGTCCCCCGGGCATTCCCAGTCATACCTCTTGATGCTTACCCTTCCCAGAGTGATCAAGCTTTCTGCTCTTGATTGATATGAAAGGCACCTTGTAAGGTTTGGCTCATATGACTTTGACTGGACAGTTCTGACCTTTGTATAGGAATGCAGAACTACAGGTAACCATAATGGTGGCTGAACAGACCGTTTAAGTCTAGCAGAACTACACAGGCCACTTAAGTCTAGCAGACTCACAGGGTAAATCAATATCTGAGATGATACAGATATTGACAATTATTCAGATAAAACATCTCTGAAATAATAACTAACTTGATATGAAAATGCCATTGCATTTGCACAGAAATATAAGCCATAAAATACTGAAAACTAAAAAGTGATCATTAGAATAGTTAACATATACAATATATTATCTGTCAAGTACTCTTCTGAGACCCTTACAGATAGCATCTCTTTTAATTCTTAGAATAATCTTATGAAGTAGATATTATTATTATCTCTATTTCAGAGGTGAGAAGTTGAAGCTCAGAGAAATTAAATAACTTGCTCAAAGTCACACAGCTAGGGCCTCCCCAGTGGCGCAGTAGTTGAGCGCTGGGCTGCGAAGCTGCCTGCAGCCTCTGCAGCACCAGTTCAATCCCCGGCCACCCATGAGGGTCCCACATGGCTCGCAGACCTCTCCTGCCACGCCCGCTGCTCCCTTCAGCAGTGTACTTTGTCAGTCTGCCTGTTCTGCTCCCCACTATGGCTCTGGTGAATCCTCTCACCCTCCCGCGCTTCTGACAGTACCCAGTGTTTGTATAAATAAATAAATAAATCTTTTTTAAAAATTAAAAAAAAAAAGTCACACAGCTAGTAAGTGATAGTGACTGATCCTAAAACTACCAGTTTAAATAGGGTTAAATCTAAAACTTTACCTGTGAAGTATACAAGGTATCCCACTAACCACCACAGGGGGATATGCAAAGACTCTTCTTTTACGGCATTTAACTCTAAACATATATCGTGAGATGTCAAACACTAATACAGAGTTAAATAAAAATTCCAGAAACTCTTTTTAAAAGCGTACAGATGTACCAATGAATGATTTAGTTTCCTTAAACTTTCTGCTAACAATATCTTAGATTAACTGAGGGCATTTTGGATCATAATATTGAACCCACAATTCAATTCCACTTAATAATTCTTCTTACCATTGTTCATCACCAAAATTAATCCCTAAAAGCAGGGGTTTCAGCCACATTCTGGCAGCCAGCTGCAAAGGGCACTTTCATCTTGCACATGTCCTCTTTCTCGAGTCTCTGCCGGCACCTAATTGATGGTGTAAGCCAGCTATGTCAGAGGTAATGCAGTTGGTGGAATCTGTGTTATTTTCAACTACATTGATGAAACTGATTAGTGACTTTGTAACCACTGAAAAAAACCTTATTGAAAAAATTAATTTGACCTTTCTTCCTGATAACACTGACTGAATAACTAATCTCTCATTTTCCATCTTTTAAATGCAATCTTTTAAATGGCATCTTTTAAATGCAGTCAAAAGATAAATACTAACTAATTCCCTTGTGTTCATTTTTCTTGGACTCTTCTTTCAGGATGTTTATGTAAATGTCACTTGGTACAAATGAAACTGATTGGAAGTGCTTGATATTTATGAAGGTAAGGACCTACATTTCTTTCATTAGCTCTTCTTTCAATTGGTAAAACATTTTCCATATTTTCTAGGACTTGCTTGTTGCTGTATTAGTTAGGATACACCAGCAGGTACCAAAATGAATGAAACAAGACCATTCATTCCCTGAAGTATGGCAAGAAAATGAAGCATTTTTGTGCATATTATAAACTATCCATAAGATATAATTTAAAATATCATTTTATTTCTAGAAACAAAAGAAATATGTTTGCAATGAGAAAATTTGTTATATTTTCTGATTAAACATTTTCACTGCAGAAAAGTACAAAAAGGCACACAGGAAAAAAATTTTATTTTTTTTGATACTCTTTTATTTATTAAAATTTTATTTTTATATTCCCCACACAATTACAACTCCCTTACTTTGACCCCAACCCCTCCTTTCCCCGCCCCCCCGACCCCTCATAGAGTGTCTCTGGTTCATAGTTGTTTGTTGATTTTGATATTTTCTTTCTTATAGTTATTCTTTTTCCTGGTCCCTTATTTAAGTTTTCTAGATTCCTGCTATGAGTGAGACCATCCGGTATTTTTCTTTTTCTTTCTGGCTTATTTCGCTGAGCATGATCCCTTCCAGCGTCATCCATGTTGCTGCACATTGCATGTGTTTATCTTTTTTGAATGCTGAGTAATATTCCATGGTGTATATGTACCACATCTTCTTGATCCAGTCATCTATTTTTGGGCATTTGGGTTGTTTCCAAAGCTTAGCTATTGTAAATAGTGCTGCTATAAACATAGGGGTGCAAGGGCCTCCCTGGTGGCTCAGCGGTTGAGCACTGGGTTGCGAAGCTGCCCGCAGCCTCTGCAACGCCAGTTCGATCCCCGGCTGCTCCCCGGCCACTGGAGGAGGGTCCCACATGGCGCACAGACCTCTCCTGCCACCCGCTGTTCCCCTCAGCAGTGTACTTTGGTCCTTCTGCTTGCTCTGGTCCCTCCTCTGGCTCTGGGGAATTCTCTCACCCTCCTGCACTTCTGACTGTACCCAGTGCTTGTATAAATAAATAAATCAATCTTTAAAAAAATAAAAAACATAGGGGTGCAAGTGCTCTTTGGAATTGATGTTTCTGTGTCCTTTGGGTAAATACCTAGGAGTGGAATTGCTAGATCATATGGAAGCTCTATGTTTAGTAGGTCAATAAATCTCCACACAGCTCTCCATAGTGGCTGGACCAGTTTGCACTCCCACCAACAATGCAGGAGAGTTCCTTTTTCTCCACAACCTCACCAACATTTGTTGTTGCTAGTTTTTTTTAATATGTGCCATTCTCACTGGTGTAAGATGGTATCTCTTTTTTTTTTTTATCATAAGAAAAAACCCAAAGGGAATTTATTTTATTTTTTTTAATTAATAATAAATTTTATTTTTATATTCCCCATACAATTTCAACCCCCCCATTCTGACCCCAGTCCCTCCCCTCCTGCCCTCCACCCCCCAAAAAGTGTCTCTGGTTCATAGTTTTTTGTTGATTTTGATTTTCACCTTCTTACAGTTATTCATTTTCCTGGCCCCTTATTTAAGTTTTCTAGATTCCTGGTATGAGTGAGACCATCTGGTATTTTTCTTTTTCTTTCTGGCTTATTTCGCTGAGCATGATCCCTTCCAGCGCCATCCATGTTGCTGCAAATTGCATGTGTTTATCTTTTTTAAATGCTGAGTAATCTCATTGTGGTTTTGATTTGCATTTCCCTGATTGCAAGTGATGTTGAACATTTTTTCATATGCCTGTTGGCCATTTGCATTTCCTCTTCAGAGAAGTTTCTTATTAGCGCTTCTGCCCATTTTTTGACTGGATTATTTTCTTTGTTTTTGTTGAGTCTCATCAGCTCTTTGTAGATTTTTGTGATCAGTCCTTTATCATCAGTGTTGTGTGCAAAAATGTTCTCCCAGTTGGTGGGGTCTCTCTTTGTTTTGGTTATTGTCTCTTTTGCTGTGCAGAAGCTCTTTAATTTGATGTAGTCCAGAAAAAAAACTTTAAATGTCCTTAATCCTATCACACTGAGGTAATCACTGTGAACATTTTTCCTTTGATGTTATATATTTGCATATTTGAAAAATATTTTATGAGGATAAATTTCAAAGAACTGAAGTTAAAAACATCAGTTGACCTGTATTCATGTATTTGCAATCATGAAGAAATCTAACAGACAATGCCAAAATAAACTGTTTTTCTTTCCTAGTGTCTGGGACATCAAGGTTCATGATTTATTGCTAAGGAGTACTGGGGGGGGAGGGAGAGGAGGGAGAATAATTATACCAACCTTTAAAGCGCTAACAAAACATTGTCATAAAAACAATGAACATGCATAAAGAAACAAAACAAATAAACTTAATTCAACAATAATAAGATTTTAGAGTATATGATCAAGTGATTACTGGACAGCAGGGGCCAGTGAGTGGGTAAATTGGCTAAAAGGAGCCACTGGCATGGTAATGGATTGAGACTTTTAATATACAGAATTTGATTTATAATGATGTGTATCTGAATCTTACATAATGGTATGAACCAAGGTTACTTCAACAACAACAAAACAGATGCCTCTAAAACAAACAAACAAAATAACTAAGTGGGCTTTTTGTGGACAACACCAAAAAAACAATCACCATAAAAATGTATTGAAATCGCCTACATCCATACCATCCATATGGTATGTGGTAAAGGCCAGCAGACTATGTGGTCGGAGAAACTAAAAAGTCTGGGAGTGTTATAACTGTCTGAACGCAATTGGGCTCAGCCAGGGGCTGTCCCAGAATTGGAGGTGTCGAAACAGATGCTAGAAAACCTCTAGTCTGGAAGGTCGAAGAGGGGATGCAAGCACTGGGCAGGAGAGAGAGCAATGTTCTCAGTGCTTTCCCCCATGGGTATGTAGAGATGCCACCCTATGGCCACACACATGCTCCCTGCAAGAGAGGCTCTGACACAGACCTTATTTGAGGTGATTGAGATGCTATAGCCGATGGTTAAATTGCCTGTAACCAAAAGGTCTCTTCGTTGACTGGTTGGCCAGAAACAAGACTTTCCTAGCTGTGGGGACATAAGAAGGTAAGTGCATTATCTTTGGTACTCAGAGACACCTAACCTAAAATGGGGAACAGCAGTGGAGAGGGCAATGTGGGAAATAGAAGCAGAAACCAGGTTGGGAGATGCCCAACAGGAAGTTTCAGGAGCCACAGATCTCTTTTCTGGTGGCTTAGAAGTGGCCTCAATGCCCTGCACAGCGTTGGTCTAAGGACCATTCACTCCTTATTTCTGTTTGGCAGCCTTCCTTCTTTTCCCCACCTTCTTATGTCAGAGCTGACTGCAGTAAAATGGTTGAAATTTATCTCAGTTCTTTCCAGATTGGTCATGAAGATACAACTGATATTCAGAAAGGAATCTTACAAAAATATTTTTTTGCCATATTAATAATTCTCATTTAGTCAAAAAAAAGCTGTGTCTTCTGACTGTTTTGATCCAATTAAAGAGACTCTAACTCTGGACAGAAAGAAAAAAATACGGTCAGTAAATTGTGTCATCGTGTAGGCAAAATAACTAGTCACAGCAACTGACCATTGACGTTATAGGATTTTGTTCACCTCCACCCTATTGTCCACTCCTCAGCCAATTTACCTTGGCTGTTTTGAAAACAAAACAAAATTCTTCTATGGCTTGGAAGTAAAACTGCATTTTAAACAATGGGTAGATGTGTTTCAAAGTGGTTTGAGGGAAGTGCCGCAGAGTAAGTAGGCGACCACCGAGGTTGCTACAGTATTTCCAGCGCTGACCAGGGTTGCGTTTCTGGAGAATATTTAACAGGGAGGCTTTAATGCTTCTAAAGATGTTGAAACTAAAGAACAAATATTGACCCAGAGGGCACCACAGCTCTCCCGAAAGAGAGTAAAATAGACCCTTTGTAAAATGAAAAACTCCTTGGCCCATCTATTCCCAAAACCACGCACAATTGGCCCTCTGAGGGCGGAGGGGTAATTTGGCACAGCCGAGGTCTGGGCACCGATGCACCAGGCGGCATCAGCGGTCCCCTCTCGCCTGGGAGGCCGCGTTCTTCCCGCCAGGGCGACCTGAGGCCCCAAGCAGAGCATCTGGGCTCCCGGCCACCCCAAGCGGCAGTGGGGCGCATTGGCACAAGTGATGGGTAACCCGGCCAGCGCTTGGCCCGGGGGCACGTTGCCGCTGGAAAATCTGGGCTCCGCCGAGGCACCCCGTGCGGCAGCTCCATCACGCCGCGGGCGGCACTGGCGGTGAGGCCCTGGCTAAAGGGACCCTCCCTGCGCCAGGCGGCGGTGAGTCAGGGCGCGTGATGCAAGCACTGGCCCGCGGCCCCCGGCGCCTCCCCCTCGGTCTTTCACCCCGCGCGGTTACGAAAGCGCGACCCCCCCAGCCCGGAGCTATAAAGCGGCGGGGCAGCCCCCGCGGCGCGCTCGCCCAGTGCTCCACGCGCGCCCGGACGCGGCGGCCAGGCTTGCGCGCGTCTCCCTGGTGAGCCGCGGCCGGCGCGGGCTGCGGGCGGTGCGGGCGGTGCGGGCGGTGCGGGCGGTGCGGGCGGTGCGCGGGCAGTGGCGCAGGGTCCCGCGGCCAGGCGCTGACGGCGCGCGGTCTCCGCAGGGCTGACTCCCGGGCAGGATGGAGTGGGTGTGGGCACTCGTGTTGCTGGCTACGCTGGGCAGCGGCCGGGCAGAGCGCGACTGCCGGGTGAGCAGTTTCCGAGTCAAGGAGAACTTCGACAAGGCTCGAGTAGGTATCTAGGTCTCCCGACCCGTGTGGACAGCCCCAGGCGCCGGGTCCCGTGTGGTTCCTCTTCCCTGGGCACCAAACCCTGCCCCTGTCTTTTTCCCAGTTCTCCGGGACCTGGTACGCCGTGGCCAAGAAGGACCCCGAGGGCCTCTTTCTGCAGGACAACATCATCACTGAGTTCTCCGTGGACCAGAATGGCCAGATGAGCGCCACAGCCAAGGGTCGAGTCCGACTTTTGAAGTCAGTGGGGGCCCGGGGCCGAAGGCCAAACCCTGGACGAGGAGGGAAGGGCGCATCCTGCATGGGAAGGAGGGAGGAAACCTACACCCCGCCTGACTCAGGATCCTCTGGGCTTTTGCAGTAGCTGGGATGTGTGCGCAGACATGGTGGGCACCTTCACCGACACAGACGACCCTGCTAAATTCAAGATGAAGTACTGGGGCGTTGCGTCCTTTCTCCAGAAAGGAAGTGAGTAGTCAGTTCAGTGGGACCGTCTTGGGAAAAGGGCGCATACCAGGCCAAATCTCTGTGCTCCTTCTTCAGTGGCATCCTTAGGGAAAATGGTTTGTAGGTGGCAGGAACCACAGCACTGCCTGAGGGTAGGGGCATGGGACTGGGGGCAGCTAGTTAGCCTCCTCTCTAGTCCTAACCTCCTACCCCCAGTTCAAAAACCTGACCGAAGCCCAAAAGGACCTTAGGGCTGGTCAGGTGACCTCTTCCTGCCATTTTCCAGCCCAGCCTTGCGACAGGGTGTATAGCCTTCTTCATGCTTATCAAGCTTAAAAAGTACCCCAGGCCGCATCACGCTCAACCTGGTTTTGCTTCTCTGCCTTTTCTTTGGGCTGAATCCCTGAGACAGCTTGAGTACCTGGGACCCCAGCACAGGCTGGGAGACTCCACTCCAAGGACACAGGGAATAGTGTGCACAGCGTTGCTACACTCCTGGGTACCTGCCCATGGAGGCTGGGATGCTGAGCCAGGCACCGTGTTCTGGGGGCAGTGAAGTCTTCCTTCCTCCTCTTCCACGTGCCAGAAGTCATGCAGGGGGAGAGGGAGAGTAGGCAGAATGTTGGGGACTCTCAGAAGAGAGTCCGGCCCTACACTTGGCTGGATCCTGGAAACACAACATCGACATGCTCTTTCTACCTCGTCCTTCACCCCTGCCATTTTTCTTAAATTTCAAATATGGAGTCTGTTTGGTTAGCTAGAAAATAATGTAGGCTAAAGGACATTGTAGGATCTTAAACATAGACAGGTAACCCTACAAAGTAGGTTCAATATGCAAATGAATATACCGAGGCCAAGGGAAAGAAATATGTTGGGTGCCCAAAGTTATGCAACAAGAGCCAATGTCAGAAACCAGGGCGTTCCACTCCCGGGATCAGGTGGCTCTGAACAGCAGGACTCCTAATACAGGGCAACTTTTGCAAAGTGTTATTTGAGTCTCCTGTGGGAGAGGCCCGAGGGGGCCATTCAGTTTGTTGGGGGGTTGGGGTGGAACTCAGCACAGTGATCGAGAAGAGACAGGTTCTTCATGCAGCCCATCTTTAGTGGCACACCTCCTTGACATTCTCTATAGTTGTATTAGTTAAAATTGCATTCTTTATCCAATTGCATCTTCAGTATTCATTTCACTGTATAGATGGAGGTGCTTTTCTAGAAGAGGGGGAAAAACTTTTATCCTTACAAATAATAAAAAATATTTCAAATAATACAGAAAAACTTTCTAAAGTGATTCATTTAACATAAAATATCTACCTTTGTAAAATGGGTTACAAAAATGAACTCCAGGGAGTACAAGATTACTAACTCTATGTACAAGCATAAATACCTACTGCTCTATAGCATTTTGGGATGCACTGCTGCAGGGATAGGATTCTATGGGTGCTACATTCGGGGAGGATGAGAGAGAACCCAATGGGAAGGAAGGGTTTTCCTCTTCTCCTCCTCCCCTACCAAGACAGAATGGTTCTGTTCTTATCTCTGGTAAATTGAAATTCTTTCTAGCATTTCATTTGGAGGAAAAAAAAAATTTGAAATCTTGAAAGTGATTGTTATAGACATGAAGGGAGATAACTACAATAGGGAAGGCTTAAGGATCAATTCTTTTGTTGTTACCTTTCAGAAAAGAAGCTGTGAGGCCTGGTGGTTAGGCATGCAAAGTTTAAGTTATACTGCTGCATTTGAATCCTAATTCAGCCTACCACCTGGGGGAAGCTTGGACATATCCCTTATTCTCTGTGTGCTTCAATTTCCTCATCTTCAAAAGGAGGTGATTTATATTGTAATGAGTTAACATGCAGAAAGCTCTTAGAACAGGGTCTGAGACAGGATGTCTCTATCAGGGTGTGATATTATTGCTGCTGAGTTATTCTCCTCATCATGAAATAATAGCTTTATATTCTGGGTCAGGCTCAAGTTTCTCATTTTAGCAGTGAACAAACTGGGGCCTACATTAGAGAAGTGAATAGCCACAGCTAATTAGTGACACTTAGTGACAACTTTTATAAAAGTTGTCAGAATTTTCTGTGGCCTCTGCTCCTTAACAAAATGCTCAGGCATCACCGAAGGTGAGTTTCCCTGACATCCCAGTCTGTGGAGCCAGAGGCACTGGCACTTGGCTTTCTGACTTGCAGATGACGACCACTGGATTATCGACACGGACTATGACACCTACGCTGTGCAGTACTCCTGCCGCCTCCAAAACCTTGACGGCACCTGTGCCGACAGCTACTCCTTTATATTCTCCCGTGACCCCAAAGGCCTGCCCCCTGAAGTGCAGAGAATCGTGCGGCGGAGGCAGGAAGAGCTGTGCCTGGCCAGGCAGTACAGGCTGATTGCTCACAATGGTGAGTGACTGGGGACAGGACTGGGGTCCAGTGGGCAGAGAGGCAGGGCCCATGGGCCAGGAAAGTGGTTTCATCTACATGCAAGAGAAAGTGGAGTGTTGGTGCCATCCTCGAATCATGGTCCTTCTTGATCAGTTCTTTCCTGGTGTTATCTTGAGGCTGATGTAGAGGAGTAAGCAGAGGCCAAAACCCTGGCACTTTTAATTAAGTGAAACAGCAGGAGACATGCTCTTCTTTTTTTCCTGCTCCCTGAAGCCCAGTCTGTGGCACCCTGATCTCACCTCTGACTGCCTAACAATTAATGTTGGTGATGGAGTGACTCCAGTGAGAAGCTGGTCAGCCATTGAAACCATTGGTGAGAGAGACATCCCCATAACAAGTTAAGGAGAGAAGGCTTTCAACAAATGCTCTGTTTCTAATATGGAACCAAAGCCCTAAATTGTCTACATGGTTTTCCTCAATTTTTTTGTGATTCCCCCCGTTGGATCTTTTTATAAGTATTACCCTTTTTTTTTTAAAAGATTTATTTTATTTTTATGCATACAAGAGCTGGGGTACAGGCCAGAGGTGTGGGGGTGGGGAGTGAGAGGATTCACCAGAGACAGAGCAGGGAACAGAACAGGCAGACTGACTGACATACACTGCTGAGGGGAGCAGCGGGTGAGTCAGGAGAGGTCTGCTGCGCCATGTGGGTAGCTCCCTGGCCGGGGATCAAACTTGTGCTGCAGTGGATGGGGGTAGCTTCATAGGTTGCATCTTAACCCCTTGCACCACCAGGGAGGCCCCAAGTATTACCCTTTTCTTGATATAAAAATGGGAACATTCTGGAGGTAAGTGCACAGTATACGTACTTTCCCTCGTGGGAAAGTAGGTTATAAGCTCCTAATATGGTAATGCTAAAATGTAGGAACTCTTTTGTTGGTCATCTGTCACACACTATGACAAACAGACATGAACTGAGACCAAAAACATGAATTGGTGATATATTGATGTTCCATCCTAGGGCAGCCTAAATGAAGGGCCGTGACCGATTCCAACAGCACCAGAGTGCAGGCCAAACCCTTTAACTGCATTATCAAGTTGTTTTTTTTTTAAGATTTATTTTTATTTATTTATTTATGCATACAAGAACTGGGGTACAGGCCAGAGGTATAGGGGGTGAGAGGATTCACCAGAGACAGAGTGGGGAGCAGAACAGGCAGATCTACTGAAATGCACTGCTGAGGGGAGCAGCAGGAGAGACAGGAGAGGTCTGCTGCACCATGTGGGTCAGCTCCCTGGCCAGGGATCGAATTCAGGCCATGGTGTGATAGCACGATTGTGCTGAGACTAATCCCTGAGCCACCAAGGAGACCCTGCATTTCAAGTTTAATCCTCAGGGACATCTTATGCTGTGGAGTCTCTTAATATCCATATTCTGCAGATAAGAAATTGGTGGCTAAGAAAGATACTGAAAGTTGCTCAAGATCTTCACCAGGTAACTGGGTGGATGCAAACTGATGGTTTTTCAGTTTCTGTATTTGTGTGACTTTGAAGCCCTTGGCGGCGCCACCTGGTGACATGATGCAGGACATGGTGAACATTGTAAAATAGAGTGGCTGAGATCCTCCACCAATTTTCTGCAATAGAAACCTTTAAAATACAGGGCCTTCCTGGTGGCGCAGTGGTTGAGCGCTGGGTTGTGAATCTGTCCACAGCCTCTGGAGCGCTGGTTCAATCTCCGGCCGTCCCACATAGTGCACAGACCTCTCCTGCCGCCCGCTGCTCCCCTCAGCCATGAACTTCGTCGCTTTGCCTGTTTTGCTCTCCACTCTGGCTCTGGTGAATTCCCTCACCCTCCCGCACTTTTGACTGTACCCAGTGCTTGTATAAATAAAAAAATAAATATTTAAAAAAAAAGAAACCTTTAAAACACAGTGAGGCGAATGTAAGATAAGGAAGAAGAACACTTGCATACACTAGATTCTGTTTTCTCAGTCCCATGGCCTCCAGAGAAATCCAGCAGGTTTTAGAAACAGCCTCGAGTTTATTTATGAATTACAGCCACAGCAACCTGTAACCTTAGAAGATTTGAACAGTTGGGGCCAAAGGCCATCCTGATATCCATTATCTACAGTAAACATTGGGTACATCTTCTGTCATGAATAGCTTTGTTTTCTCTATTTCAGGTCATTGTAATAGCAGATCCGAAAAAACCCTTTTGTAGCAACATCGAGGATGTCAAGTTTCACCTAAAAACGTCCCACTCACTCTCAGCTGTCAATTCTATTTATCTTAATTTACGTTGGCCCTCTCTCTTCTCCTCCCCTCAGCAAACATAAAACCTTCTTCTGTACACACAAAAAAAATTTATGTTTGTGGAAATAAGTGGACCTGTTTGCACTCAAATGTCTATTGTTACTAGAGTTTTCTAAGGAATCATTTGAGGCTTAAGATTCCAGATTTTGATTTATTAAAACACAGTCATCTGTTTCCTATGCAATGGGTCTTTGTGTTCAAGTGTGTGTGTCAAATGAGAAATTCTGCACATGGGAAGGGTGCACTTTTATATCCCAGGAAGTTTTCTTTCCTCCTACTCTTTATGACCTTTGGCCTCTTCTTGTGCCTAATCTCCATTATCAATGACTGTTGCTTTTCCCAACTTCCTGAAAAAGGAGTTTCCCTGTTCACCCAGGAAGACCTTAGCTGCCAGCAGGTGGGTATAGGCTGGGCCTGCCAGCCCCAGGCCTCAGTCAGCCCATGAGGTGTGCAGGATGTGGGCTCACCTGCAGCTGGTTTGAGAGGTTGCGAGGCATGTTCTAGGTGAGCTCTCAGAAATACCCCCATTCCTTCATTGCTTCTGGCACTTAATTTGCTTCTTTTTCTAGATGTGATCAAAATGTTGAGGAGGAGAGATCTTGGGCTTTCCTGGGGGACTTGGGACATGGGGTTCTGGAATCCAGGTCTAGAGAAAGACCATGGTGTCCCCTGCCTGAAACTTGCAGAAAAATGGGTAGATGGGCAGGTGGAGGAGGTGTCTGGTAGCTGGGAGTAGGATAGAACACCAGTGTCTCACACCATCAGCAGCTCATGTGAAGGCTTTCGTATAATCACATGCAAAACTTCAGTTTTCCAGGAGTTCCCAGATGCTGCAGTTTCTCCTCTTGAAACAGTCAGGCTTTGATATCAGAGAGTTTGGATTGTAAGTTAAAATCCAGTTGAGCTATATAAAAGCTGTGTGACTTGGCACTTGTTACATGACTTCTCTGAGCCTCACTCTTCTCTAGTGAAATATAGGATAACAGCACCTCCCTGGTGGGATGCAGTGAGGATCCCAGGTGTAATTCTGTGATCCCAGGCTGGCATCTACAAAGTGTGTAGGGAAGGAGGAGCTACACCTCTCTCATGTGTGGATATCTCTGCCTGGGTGCTGGCATGTCAAGGACCCAAAGGAGACTCTTGGGCCCCTCCTTCCTATGTGCTTTGTTCCCTCACCAAAGAGGGAAGAGACAATTGACTAGGTACGGAAGTGTCATCTGTTGTCATATGGCCTGTGAGAGCCCAGCTCTCCAGCTGCAGGTGGACCACCCCAGAGATTCCTAAGATAGCCACACATCACTTCAAAATACAGCTTTCATTTACCAAATCTGTTAACTAGAGATGAACAACAGATCCCTGTCCTCTTGTTCTCCAGTGGATCCCATAAATCTTACTGTAGGAAGGAGCCATTCTAGAATTCCCTGAGCAATAGCACCAACTAGCACTGATTTTACTTTCCAGTCACTGATCCAGCCTTCAAGTGCATGTCCCTGGGTTCTCTTTGGCTCTGGTTTCTTCTCCCCTCCCTCCCTTTTCTCTCAGGGATATTTCATGAAAATGTCGGCCTCTAAAGACTAATGACCCCCAACACTAGCTTCAAGCCTGAGCTCCACATACCTTCAAATAGCTGCCTGTTCCCTACTTGCACCTCAGTAGGTTTTTTCAAGCTTGGCTGCCCTGAATGAAGCTCTTGGCTCTCCCACCTCTTTTCTCCCAGATTTCCCCACACTGTTTGCCTGTCCCACCATTTACTAGTGCAGGATAAAAACCTAGAAGTCATGCTTAAATCCTCTTCTTCCCTCCTACTCTACATCCTGTCCATCTATAAATAGCATTTACTTTCCTGAGATCATTTCTCCCAACCCTTGGTGATACCACCCACCTCCATGTTCCCCATCTTCTTTTTCAATTCAACAGCCTCCTAACTGGTCTCCATTTTTATTCTGGTTCCTCAAAGTTCATTTTTTGTAATATTTAAAAACATACATCAGACCCTATCAGTTTCCAGTTGCAAACTCCAGTGACTGTCCAATGAATACAGAATAAATACCCTGTGGTGGCCTGTATGGGGCCTAAGCAGACCTGTAACTTTCCTGCTTTCAACCCATGACCCCCAGCAGGGCACCCATCTACCCCAGCACCAACAGCAGTGCCAAATTTCTTGGTCCATATTTGCCTTGATTTGCTCATACCATCTTCTTTCTGTTCCACAAACATACCAGCCTCTGTACCAGCATCTGCTTGTCTTTAAAACTCTGTTCTCCTGGATTTGTATGGCTGGTTCTTTCTTGTGGTTGATCTCTTGGCTAAAATATCACTCATCAGAAAGTTCTTCCATGTCCCCTCCCTGCTGCATCTAAATTGCTACCACTGCCCTACTTTCTTTATGATGCAAAAGTATTTATTGACTCCTGTTTAATGTTTCTTCCCCTGACTAGAAGGTCTGTAAGCTCCACCAGGGCAGGGGCCGTGACTGTCTAGTTCACTGCTGTATTTGCAGCACCATAGTCGCAGTGCATGCTGCAGGGGCAGCTGGGGGGTGTTCTCCATCTCAAACATGTTGGAATCACCCCACTTTCTCTGACTTCATGACACTGCTTCTCTTAAAGGATCCACAGTTCTTAAATGTGAAAAAAAAAAAGTCATCTTTAATTGCTCCTTGGAAATTCCTCCAATGCTCTTGACATTAATGATCATGACACCTCGCAAGTCCAGAGTGGAGATCTAGAGTAGCCATGACCTTTTGGAGGTGAAATCCAGATCTCAGGTCAGTTCCAAAAATCACTTTGAAAACCAGCAAAGTGTGGCTTTATATGTAGATGTGATTGCTGGACAGTTATAAATAAAAATGTATTAAGTTCAATCATATACAAAGTTCATACTTAAAGAAACCTATTGCACATTCTTTTTTCTAAAAGACAAAATGGTTATTCTGAATGATGACCCCTTAATTTACTGGTACTGTAAATGTATAGTTGCAGAGGTTACATTTCCTTAAAGTCGGGCACGCTGATATTATGGCCCCTTTGACAACATACGTTTGATGGACAGCGACAAACTCTGCCTAGAGAGAAAAATTAATTAGTTGGAAATTACAGACAAATCATTTCTCCTGACAGATGTGTCTGTAAACATGGCTCCCTTTTCTGGGAACGAGAAGCAGTGAAAAATTTTCCTCCATTCATTCTTAAACAGTGACATGTTGTAGAGGATGGGGTTGAGGGCTGAGTTGGCAAACGTGAAGGCCACCACCCAGAAGAAGAGGGACGGCCAGATGACCAGGTCTTGCTTGAAGTTCTGGATCAAGATGAGGAGGATGGTGATGATGATGGGGCTCCACATGATGAAGAAGGAGACCATGAGCAGGAAGAGGGTGCGGAAGAGACGGAAGTCCTGCTGGGACACGCGGATCTGATGGCTCTCTGAGTAAGCCATGTTCGTCGTCAGCCTCCGCCTGGATGCATTTGTGATCTGCAAGAATACAAAAAAAGATGTTGAGGTTTTTGATTGAAGGGGAATCAAGGGTCCCAGAGTCGGCATCTACCCCCTCCTGCTGCACTGGGGCTACTTGGCACTGGAACTCTGTGTAAAGAGAGCACCCTTCTCTGTGGCCCTGCACTCTGCCCATAATTAGAATACACCGAGAAATGGGGCGCTTAGCTGAAACATAAGGCAGAAAATCAGTCACATTGCAGATAGAGTTGATGAGGGGAAGTGAAAAGCTTGAATTGAATGGCCTGGAAGAGGCTAGTCTGGATGTGCCCCTCCCCCTTCATAGGTTTATACTTAACTCCCAAAATGATGGCATTAGGAGCCATTGGGGGTGATGTTGGAGGTCATGGGGACATGTTTCTTGTCCGCCTCAGTCTATTAAAATAATGCTAATGGTTAAAAATTCCTAGGGACACTCACCTGGGGTCAGGTAATTTCCCACAGGCTTTCATTCTTTGTAAGACAATACAACTGGACCCACCCTTAGGGTTCTTCATATGATTGCAAGATGCCCTTCAGCAATAACCATCGGCAAACTGAGAAAATACAGGCTTATAAACTACAAACCTGGACGTTATACAGTACACCTGGACCACAGTGAGGGCACCAGTTGGGGGAAGAGGGAGAGAGAGAGAGTGTGTGTGTTTGGGGTTCTGCTTTCAATGGGGCTGAGGGTGGAGGGTCTAGGATTTATGGGCTTACTCTTTATTAGTGCATTCAATTTATAAAAGTAGGGACTTAAAAGTGTGGAAAGAGAGAGAAAGAAGGAAAAAGGAAAAGACAAGGTAGTCCCAGCTGATCAATGGCCTAAATTAGCCAGGGTCTGTGAAACAGAAGGAGGCTCACTGGGCAGGAGTCTGCCCTTCTCTAGCTGTAGCTGGCAATGCGCTTGAATTAGCTCTTTTTGAAGAGGATGCCCCATTGTTATGGCTGCATCTGTCATCAAAGAAAAGTCAACCCTGGGAGCTTACAATACAGACCAAAGGCTCATGAATGGGGTTAGTGCCCTGTGGAAGACGCCCAAGAGCTCCCTCTCGTCTGTCCACCATCTGAGTGTCCAGCGAGCAGTCGGCAGTTGGCACCCTGGAAGAGGCTGTTACGGATTCTGATGTGCTGATGCCCTGACCTTACATTTTCAGCCTCCAGAACTCTGCAGATAATATCTATTGTTCTTTAATCACCCAGTCTGTGGTATTTTGTTACAGCACCCCAAATGGACTAGGACATATTTTTCCTATCATTTCTTTTTTTGAAAGAGTTCATTCATTGGAGTGAAGCAATATGTGCTAAAGGTACAAACTCAAAACACATGTGGAGGAAAACTACAGGGCCTCCATGCTCTATACCCTCCATCTCCACCTCCAGAAGGGACCACAGCAAGCAATGCTCTGCAGGTCTCTGGAAGTGCTCTACCGCCACACACATCTGGCTCTGGATTCACAGGATTCTGCTCTTTTGCTTTGCGCACAAATGGGACCACACCATGTGCTGCCCTGAACCTTGCTTCTTTCTTAACAGTGTGTCGTTCCACATCAGCCCAGGCAGAAGGCCGCTCAGTGTTATTTGAGTGGTGCACAGGGTCCATGGCTTGGCTGCAGCAGTCTTTCCAAGCCCCTGTTGATATCTATTTAGCTTTTTGTATGTGGGGAATGGGTAGGTGCTGATTGGAGTGGCTCTCTCTGCTCTCCCATAGCCTGCTGGGGAGAAGGTGTCAGGAGAAGGCATTGGGGTGGGAGTTGGGGGGTAGGCACAGAGCACTGAGCCCACACACTGACTTCCTTCCCTTTCTCAGGGGAGTTGAAGATGCCTCCCAGTCTTGCCATCAGCTGAGTTTGGGGCTGTGACAGGCAGTGCTCACTCACTGGGGCAAGCGCTGCCTGGAGTCGGCCCCAAAATGCAATTGTATCTGGGAAGAACCCTCACCGAAGCCTGGGGTGGGGGTGGTTTGGGAATGATCCCCTGATCAGCAGGGTCTGTTAGCACTACCGCACAATGACCTCTGGTCAGAGGCAACGACTGACAGAAGAGGATAGCCAACTCAGGTGGGCACTTGTGCTAGTTGTTTGCGAGGGAGAAGGGGTGCACTGGCAGAGCAGCCTACCCTTCCCTGCCACCTCATCCTCTGCTCCCTTCCCACTCCCATCCTGTACTGTAGGGAGGGAAGGCTTCCAATTGAACATGAGATTGATGGTTTCAAATAGGCAGGTACACCTGCTGGAAAGTTCTGGAATCAGACATTGGTGTCATTAAAGATTCTCCATCCCGGTAAGAAACAAGCTAATCAGAACGCTGCTGGTGATATCTGTTGAAAAATCAAAACCATTCATGTTTATGCTCCCAGCTCAGAGGTAATGATTGACAGGACAACCTGGGTTGTAATAGGGCACTGTACCTGTTAGCCTGGCATGCTGTGTTCCAGCCTGTGACCTCTATCCCAGGGGAAAGACCCAACTCAGAAAGTCACAGCTACATTCATGGCTACTGCTGTTTGCCTAGTCCTGTTTGCTTAGTCTGCCTGTGTTCTCTGCTTTTCCTGATGGAGCAGGCTGTGGACCACACAGTGGGTGCTTACATGTCTGGAGACTTGAACGGCCACAAATCTCATCATTAGCTCTGCACCGGCCTTCCTAGACCTATTCCCCTAAGATTCTTGAGTCTCAAGAGGGGAAGTAATTGGAAGGTAATTAGCATCATTTACAATTTAGGCAAGTTTAACTACAAGATCAGAATGGCTTAAAATATTCTCCTTAGAATACTTCTAAGTAGCTAATTAAAAAATGGCTACTTAATTGTTTCATAATTAAATGCAATTGCTTGTTTGCTGCTAGGCAGAAGCTTAGGTCCACCACTTGGTGATGGAGGCCAGAGCACAGAAGCTGAGCGAACAGACTCCTTTTCTTCCCACTCACTCCCCAACAACAAGAACAGGTATCAGGATCACTTAGCATTACAGGGGTGGGGGGGGGCAGGAATTTGGGTGCCAGGGGCAGGTTGTAAAACACTATTTTATAAATTGTCACATTTAATCTTTACAACTGCTCTTAGGATTTACACTATTATTATTTCAGGAGAATCTGTAGGCATTACTCCCTGGGTCTCAGAGGTCTTGCTTCAGTGTGAATCAGAGAAGGTGGTTATTGATTGGAAGGGACAACTATTCCCATTTCAGAAAGGAGGAAATGGAAACTCAGAAAATTTGAGTTGAGAAACTGTTATTAACAGTGGTCAAAGCTCCGCTCTGTGGAAATCCACTCAGTGGGAGCTGAAGATGGGCCACATGAAAGGCTCCCATGGGGCTGCCATCCTCTTCAGTCCTACCCTCTACCGCCTGCCCTGCAGTGGGGTTTTTCAGGAGCTGTAACCCCTCATCTCAGACCATATGCTGGAGGTCACAGGGGCACATCCAAATCTGGAAGTTGCTGTGTAGAATCAGTTAGAACATGTGTTTGGGTGAAAGCTGGGCTATCCGAGACTACCCAGCCAGTAGACCTGAGAACGGCAGTGGGGCAGGATGGCAGGCGGGTAGGTTGCACGGCAATGGCACCATCTTTGAGTAGGGGCATCACAAACCCTAAAACACAGCCTGCTGGGCACGTAAGAGATGATTTCAACTGGTCCAATTTGCCCAGCCAAGAAGGATGGAGTCATTGATACAGTGTCTTATGACTAGTTTGTGAATAAATGACATTGATGGAATTCACACTTTTAAGCCTTCACTATTGCCTGGCCCTATATATGACACTTGGTTTGTCACTTTCAGTTCTCCCAACAGTTCTGGGACATGCTTTGATGATCCCCATTTTACTGATGAGAAAATAGGGCACAAAGCGGTTAAAGGTCTCATCCAATAGTACTCAGCTATGAAGTTGCAGAGCTGGGCTTCAAGCCTTGGCAGCCTGACTCCAGCCCACACTCTAATTCTTTTTTTTTTTTTTTAAAAAGATGTATTTATTTATGCATACAAGAGCTGGGGTACAGGCCAGAGGTGTGGGGGGTGAGAGGAATCACCAGAGACAGAGTGGGGAACAGAACAGGCAGACTGACTGAAGTACACTGCTGAGGGGAGCAGCGGGCAAGACAGGAGAGGTCTGCCTCGCCATGTGGGTTGCTCTCTGGCTGGCCAGGGATCGAACTCATGCTGCAGAGGCTGTGGATTGCTCCATAGTACAGTGCTTAACCCCTTGCACCACCAGGGAGGCCCCATACTCTTAATCTTACACCAACTACTTCCCATTCTCTTCTCGCTCCATCAATGGAAAGCCTGGTGCTCAGCCATCAACGCTGAGCTCTGATGCTAGGAACACTGACTGAGAAGCTTTTCTGGCTCACCTCTTGCTAGGAGACTTTGGAGCGCTCCTACCTCACTCCCACTGGGCTACAGGCTCCCTGGGGCTGGGTTGGGCTGCCCTGTGGCTTCTGAGCCCAGCCCTCCAGCAAATACCTGACAATGACGGTGAGGAAACAAAATGAACTGACTCATGGACCAAGTGAGTATGTGGCAGGTCTTTTTTTAGCACTGAAAAATGCTGCCATTTCCTCCTGTCTACAATTCCCACAACTTGCAGGGACTGAGAAGGAAAATGGGCCATAATACAGGGTGGCTCCTCCCTAGCTCCCCTCCTCCCATTAGAGCACAAGCAGAGTCAACTTTTACCAAAGGTTTAAAATATCTCTGGCATTGGACATCTGGCTTGATGAGCTTTTAGATTAAACCAAATGCTCAATTAACTTGAGATTAAATTTTATTTAATTAATTAATTTTATTTTATTTTATTTATTTACTGGAGATTAAATTTTATTCTCAAAAAAAAAACCCCACTGGGGTACATTCTGTCATCACCCCATTTGGGGAATGAGAGATGGAGACCTGAGAGGTGAAGTAACTTGCTTAAGGCTCCAAGGTCCAGTGCAGGGAGGGCACTTTCGGGGGGCACCCTGACTCCTCACCTCGGGGCTTGCTGCTCCTGGAGAGGACAGCACCTGGGAATGTGACCTCGGCCTCTCGCATCCGTCACCCCGGCACTTGTCAACATGCAAATGCTTGAACCTACCTCCAGGTACTCCCAATGTGTGAGACTGAGTTGGACCCAGAAACTTGCACTATTCATAACTTCCCCCAAGTGATTCTCATGCACTGCAGTATAAAAACTTCTAATCTACAACAGCAGGTTTGGGGGTTTTACAGTCATTTTTCAGTGCCTTTTGGAGACTTGCTGCCTTCAGACCTGCATGTGAAAGAAACTTATTCCCACCTCTCACCCCTTTGTACGCTGGGTAGCCAGACCATAGGTGCTAACAAGTGGGTGCAGGGAGGAGTTGCTCCCCATTGACATAGCTAGGATCCCTGAGGTTCCTTGATCAATCAGCAACCCTTTGATTAGAATCACCAGACTCTAGCACCACCTTGCCAGAGGACCCACCTTCCTTCCTATCACCAGCAAGCAGACCCCAAAGCTGGGAATGAGCACCAGGCTGTACATTTGCTCCCTAACGCCTTCATGACTACCTGAAGCAGGTTTCCTTTCTCAGTCAAGTACTGAGATAGTAAAGAGTTTCCCATCTTCAACCACCGATTCACTTTCTTATTCAACAAGTGTTTATTGAGCCTCTACTATGTTCCAAGTGCTCTTGTAGGAGTTAAAATACAGCAAGAAACAAGGGCGCCCTGAGCCTCCCAGGTGGTGCAAGGGGTTAAGACACAACCTATGAGGCTGTCCACAGCCACTACAGCACAAAGTTCAATCCCCGGCCAGGGAGCTACCCATGGCGCATCAGACCTCTCCTGGCTTGCCCACTGCTCCCCTCAGCAGTGTATTTCAGCAGATCTGCCTGTTCTGCTCCCCACTTTGTCTCTGGTGAATCCTCTCACCCCCCACACCTCTGGCCTGTACCCCAGCTCTTGTATGCATAAATAAATAAATCTTTAAACAAACAAACAAGGGAGCCCTGACTCCCTGCACTTCCACTCTAGTGTGTATGAGGGGATTGGGGAGGCGCAACAATAAACTTACCAACTGTCACAAAGATAGAAGCATCTCATCTCGCCATGGCAACAGTTGCTGGGTGGTGATGTAAATTAAGGCCCAACAGTTCCCATTGACAGCCTGATCCACTGCAATTGGGTGTGACTGCAAGACTATTACCCTGGGAAAGTGTTGATTGGAAAAAGCCCCCGAAGGTGTATCGCAGGCCTGAGTCACTAGGAAAGAGGAAGCAGGGAAGGAAGAAGGGCAGTTCAGGCCACTGCCCTGAGCACACGAAGGAGAGCCCAGGGGAAGCCTGCTCAGCCCTTGTCCTCCCCCGAGGGTAGACATTGTTTTCTTTACTGCTGCATCCCCAGAACAAGCTATATTGGATCCTTGAAGGAGCCAGCAATGACTTCTTCTCTGGGACAAGGAGTCAGAAGACCCAGATTCCAGCCCAAGCTTGTTCCCTTGTGATCTTGGGCAATAACCAATGTGGGTTCAGTTTTCTCGGGAGCCAAATGGGCCACGGTGGCTTGCTTAGTGAATGAGAGTGCAGATATGGTAATGTTTTGGAAATCACAAGGCTAATGTAAACAGAAAACGTAAACAATTTCTGTCAACCCCTTAACACAGCTGCCCAGTTCCCAGAACACTGAAGACACTGGTCCTCACATTGCACCTGTGTGTTTGCCAGGAGGGTGACTTAGAAGCAGGGAAGCTGCCATAGGTGGCTGGAGTGTGTACGGAGTTTGCCTCTGTCTCTCTGTGAAGATATTCATAAGGCAAAGCTTTTCTGCCAAGCCTTTTCTGTTGCAAGTATAACTCTATAAAATCCATTGAACATCAGTGTTATTAGGCACAATCATCAAGGCCAATCAGTAAATCATTTGAAGTGTCTGGATCCTTGTTCTTCTTTTTTTTTTTTAAAGATTTATTTATTTATTTATACAAGCACTGGGTACAGTCAGAAGTGCGGGAGGGTGAGAGAATTCACCAGAGCCAGAGGGGAGAGCAGAGCAGGCAGACTGACAAAGTACACTGCTGAGGGGAGCAGCGGGCGGCAGGAGAGGTCTGTGCACCATGCGGGACCCTCCTCTGGTAGCCGGGGAGCAGCCGGGGATCGAACCGGCGCTGCAGAGGCTGCGGGCAGCCTTGCAACCCAGCGCTCAACCACTGTGCCACTGGGGAGGCCCTGGATCCTTGTTCTTGCATAACATGGTTTAGAGACAGATGGCAGAAAGGACACCTCCCTTAACACAACAGCGTTCTTGAGGTCCTCTAGAGAGTTTCCAGGTGAGTCCTGACTTGAGAAAAAGATGGAAGGAGGTGAGAAAGCCTTCCCTTTATAGTCAGCTGAGACATTTGAGGCAGGAGTGGAATGGGGCAGACAGGAGCTCTGGGCCTCTAGGGGACGCAGGAGCAGGGGTATCTGAGCTGGAGCTGTAAATGCTGCCAGGCAAGACTGAGCACCAATTCTTTGTTCTTGCCATTCTCCAAATCTGGATCCTGCCGTTTATTCTTTCAAAAATCTCAACACCATCTTTTCCCAGCATGCCCTGAGAGAAGGTTGGAGGATCAGCCCTGCCTAACAAATAACAGGTGTAACTTACTCATTCCCTGTGACAGGTTGGCGTGTCCTACCAGTACTAGCTCTTGCATGGCTCACCTCCATCTACACTGTTGGAGTTGTGATTGTTATTTTACAGATGAAGGAATTGAGCTTTCCCAAAGTTAGAGAACTTGCCAAAGGCCACACAACACGTGAGTGTCAGGTTCAGGACTCAGTTAGGTTACCTTTTTTTTTAATATTTATTTATTTGTGTATACAAGAACTGGGATGCAGGCAAAAGGTGGGGGGTAGACAGAGTGGGGAGCAGAACAGGTAGATCTACTGAAATACACTGCTGAGGGGAGCAGTGGGTGAGACAGGAGAGGTCTGCTGCACTATGTGGGTCACGTCCCTGGCCAGGGATTGAACTCGTGCTGCAGTGGCTGCCATAGCTTCATAGTGCTAGGTCTTAATCCCTTGTGCCACCAGGGAGGCCCCAACTCAGATAATTAACCCTTTTTATGACTCCAAGTCTGTCTTGACGGTCCTTTACCTTTCTTTTATCCCTTATTCATTCCTTACATTTGTGTAGCATTTAACAGTTTGCAAAGTGTTTTCACCTAAACCTCAGCATCACTCCACTCCGTTTCAGGGTTTCACCATACTTAGTAGCAATGCCTTGCCTTTCCCCCTCCCCTTTCATGTGCAAAGCTCTTGCTGCACAGAGAATGTGACCATCCCCACTTGACCCATCTCCAAGCCCACAGCACTTTGCACAAAGCAGACCTATAACAAGTGTCTGGGACTCTGGGGCCAGGCTGCCTGGATTCAAATCTTGATAGTCCTACTTAGAAGCTATGTGACCTTTTTCAAGTTACTTAACCTTTCTGTGCCTTGGTTTCCTATCCTGTAATTCTTATTAGGATTAAGTGAATTAGTTCCTGACACATTCAGACTTGTTCAATACATTTTAAAATATTCATTCTTGGGCCTCCCCTGGTGGCGCAGCAGTTGAGCGCTGGATTGCGAGGCTGCCCGCAGCCTCTGCAGCACCTGTTCGATCCCCGGCCTCCAGGCGAGGGTCCCACATGGCGTGCAGACCTCTCCTGCCGCCCGCTGCTCCCCCTGTTACAGGGCAGGGAGAGGGGCAGCCCAAACCCTGCAAAACTGCCTATTCTAAATGGGTTCTGCCATCCGCCGCATCAACACAAAACATAGGAGACTTTAATGGGAAGGAACTTGAATACAACTAGGAAACAATACAGGAAAGGCAAAGAATCTAGTTTCTAAGTCAAGCACCCAAAGTTACCCGTCCCCTTTTGGGTAAAACTCCATCCAAATGGGATTGGCCCAGAGCAAGGCCACAAAGCCTGCCACAAGTCTAAAGCATCTTCCAGTGGGGACCCACAGAAAAGGGTCAGAAACAACCAGACAAGACCAGAAGGAAAAGAGCAAAATCAAAATCAAGATAAAAGCTGCCATGGTCACCTCCCCACGGGTGTCACCCACATCTGTGTCACCCAGGCCACGACCAAAAGACAAGCGCAGTTTCTTCACGTGTCTCTAGGCTCCATGTGCCTCCTCCAGGTCTCCTTCTGGCTCCATCCTGCTTCCTTCCTTCCTCAGTCTCCTTTGCAGCCTCTTCTCTCTCTCAGCTCCACTCTCCTTTTGGGTGGGGCAGGGAACCTGGAACCTCCCCCTTTCCTGGGGACCACCCTGTTACACCCTCAGCAGTGTACTTGTCAGTCTGCCTGCTCTGCTCCCCACTCTGGCTCTGGTGAATTCTCTCACCCTCCCGCGCTTCTGACTATACCCAGTGCTTGTATAAATCAATAAATAAATCTTAAAAAAAAAAAATTCATTCTTCACTTCTCTTCCTATTTCCCTCACCTCTCTTCTTCCAACATAACGATAATAGCTAACACAGCATTTATACTCTTGAGACCCTCCTCCTGCCCCCCCGCAAGCCCTTTATAGATCTTAACCCCAAATCTGAATCCAGTTCATACCTGAACAAGCCCCAGGCAGGGATGGGGGTTATTTGAGAGGGTCACGAGTCAAGTGGTAGGGAAGCATCTAGAAAACAACATGGGGTTTGGGGAGTGGTTCCACGAGGAACTGGGATTAGCAGACTCAGATGGGGACTGGCCTAGCTTTGGGTTCTGGGCTTCTAAGGTTACAGAGCCTCAGCTACAAAGAAAGGGCCGTAAAATGACCAGATGGAGAGCAGGTCTGTCAGGGCCCCACTTCAATATGCCTATTTGCTAGAGGACCCATTATGTGCCATAAAACCAACATTCAACAATTGTAAACCTCCCAGAGAACGCAAGGCTTTGCTTAAACCTGACATGAGTCAGGCACTTGCACACGCCATTTGCCTGGGCCAGCTCCTGACAGCAAAAGAGCTTGCAGGAGAGGTGAGAAGCCGGCTGGCAGGTCTTCCGTCCCTGAGAGATCATTTCCTGTTTCTTGCACTTTTGAAAGCCACATTCCCTGGGGCCAGGGGGCAGCCCTGAAAGGTCACAGAGGGGACTTCTGGCCAAGTTCTGTTTCTTATTCTACTTCTGGATGCTGCCCTTGTGAGGGTGCTCAGCTAGCCAGCCAGCCCTGTGTGCTGATGGTGCCTTTCTGTCTGTGTATTACACTTCAATAAAAAGCGACTAAAGTGTACACCCTCTATCACAACACAGCTATTTGTGACAGGGAAACAGTGGACACAACCCCAAAGTCCACAAACCACGTCACATCTGCATAACAGAAGACCCGGACACCATTAAAAATAATGAGGCAGAGATACAGGAAATGACATGGAAAGAGGCTCCAGTCTGGTGCTAAGCAAAGAAAGGAGGTTACAGAGAAGATAGCACTATCTCAAATCCAAAACCAAACCAAAATGGAATCTACAAAACATTGGATTGAACCATTACACAGAGTTGATATTTGACCACCTTCTATGATTCATCATCTAGATAGATATATACAACACACACAGCATGAAATGTGTGTATATGTGAATTTATAAGAAAAATTACCGGAAAAATTCACACTTTTGAAAGCAGACATCCTGCCATAAGCCATGGGGCCAAACCGGCTCTTTCCCAGCACCTAAGCCAGGGGATGAGCAGGCTCTGTCAGTGGCCGGACCCCCCAGGCGTCGGGCTGGAGGGCTGACCTGGGCTGGAGGGCTGACCTGGGCTGGAGGGCTGACCCGCTCAGCTGGGAGGGCGCCACAGCAGCGGGGTTTGCCTGCTGCTCCGGCCCCAGCCTGAGCTGCTCTAAAAGAGGAAGCGGCTGGGGCCGTGGCCAGAGAATGCAGCCTGCGGGCAGCCCCTCCGCTGGCCACAGCCGGGTTTGAGCGCCCCGAGCTCAGCCCTTAGGGCCCGGGAGGGGAGGCAGTTAAGCCGCCAGCAGCCCAGAACTACTTGCCTCTGGGCAGCATCCAGGCTGCTGGGGGTTGGAGTGGGGGGCGGGGGCGCTGCTGGAGGCTTCTCTCAGGCCAACTTCTGTGGGCCTGGCTTGATGGTGGCCCCAGCTCTAGAGAAGTTTGAGTGCCATAGAATCCCCCAACCTCGGGCCCAAGAGGCAACAGCAAGCCCCTCTTACCCCCCAAAACCCGCCACTCCCGCACAGGGCAACCTTGCCACTGCAGCCCTGGTGGGTCTGCATGCCCTGGGGCAGCACGGCAAGGGAAACCTAGTCCTGGCCATCACTGCCCACCTCTGTCTGCAGCATGAGCCTCAGTGGGGCGAGCCAGCCACGCCGCTGGGCTTGCACTGCCCTTAAGCAGCAAGGTTTGGGGGCTCCGGAGCCCTGAGATGGGGGGCCTCCAGCGCACAAACCTGTCCTGTGCCGGAGGAGGGGCTGCCCGCAGGCTGCTTACTCCGGGCCGCGGGTCCCCAGCTGCTACCGCTTTTAGAGCAGCTCAGGCTGGGGCTGGAGCAGCAGGGAAACCGCCACTGCAGCTGAGCCCTCAGCAGCTGCACCCGCCAGCCCTCCAGTCCTACTTGCTGGGGGTTTTGTCCATCAACAAAGCAGGAAAGAGCCGGCTTTGTTTTATGCTCTGGCTTATGCGCAGGGATCCGGTTTCACTTTGAACTGTTAACAATGAAGGTAAAGTACATATTTAGTTTCTATGCTACACATTTCTATGCCTTTAATTTTTTTTCTGTGTGAGCTTGTGTTACTTTAACTATGAGCAAAAAGAGATAACAACAATCACAAGACAACTTAAAAAAAAAAATAATAAACTCTCGTTCATCAGTGTCATAGAGGGCAGAGGGTGTGGACGCAGGGAGCCGGGGCTGGATGAGGGGAAGGCCAAGGTGACTTCTGACCCAGAACTGCCTGCTCCACCTGCTCCACCCCGAGCCTGAGTGAAATTTAGCTGTGGCGTTTAAAGCAAACGTACCTGTAAAATTTTGGAGTAACTGATCACAATGAGGAATCCTGGCACCAAGAAGTTCAAAATAACAAAGAATACATCCCAAAAGATCTCTCCGGCAATGTTGGGCCACACCAGGGTGCAAATTTGAATTTCCTGGTTATAAAAAGAAAGAGATCATCATTTAAATGTTGACTTCTGATTTGGCCTTTCCTCTTAGCAGTCGGTGTCACACAGATGGTATTACAGGAAGTCCCAGAATGCCTTCCACTGCTCATAGCCCACTGACAAATCATTGGCCTCTGACCTGCAGAATAACCAGCACTATTAGTGCCCTTCTCCAGGGCAGGCAGCTGAGCCTCAGGCTCACAGGCTGGTAAGAGGTAGAGCCATTCCTAGGTGTGGCTCCTGCCCGTGTGCTCTTTCCACTTCCCTGGATTAAGTTGCAATGGGCCATTGAGTTTTCCAAGCCTTCATTTCACAGGTGAAAAAACTGACCCCTGAACAATTAATGAAGAAGGGAAGTAATAGCTGCCCACAAGCACACCAACACAGGAAGGAGGTTTCGGTACAGTCATACTATGTATGCCAAAATCAAGGGTCGGTGTGAAGGATTGTGTTATTTTGGGGGATATTCAAATGTCAAAAATGTGACAAACTGTATCAAAGGTCATGGCTTGCTTCAACTCAATACTAGAAGCCAGACTCAGGGACTCTGTCTTCATCCATCCATTCAACTCATACTGAATGCTATTCCAGGCAGAGGGGAAGCATTTTTTATTGTTGTCCAATACGTATCACAATTGAGTGAGGAAACTCAAAATGCAATTCAATCGTCACCTCTTTTCCTATTCAGGGTTAGCAGAAAATTGTAACATTTAATATTTATTGAGCATTTATTCTATGCTGGGCAACACTTTCCATCCCTTATCTTACTGAAGGTTCACAAGCTCTATATTGAAATGTATTATTATTTTCCCCATTACACAAAGTAACTAAGGTAACATTACACAGGTAACTAAGGCTTAGAAAAAGTCTTCTAAAACAATCATTTAAAACACTAAAAGCATATTCCTTTTTAAGTATACAATATTTTCCCCAAAGAGCGAAAATGTTGTAAAGGATCTCCAGGAACCTACCAGGAAAGCTCTATGGAAAACAAATACTGTTTTCCATAGTATCTACATATCAAACAAGGAAGAATAATTATAGTTGTTCTGTGAAAAGGGAGTGAGAATGTTGCTTCATTTTCCTATTTTGTTTAGAGGTACCAGGTATTCCAAAAACTCGTTCCTCCATCCCTATCCCTACCGTCCACACCTGATGGGAGAATATTTATTAGGTCTTTCTTCCTTTTATTGTTTGAAAAGAAAGGTGAGTCTTTCAAGGATCTCCTGGCTGTAGGCAGCAAGATTGCCTTGGCTTTTTAGATAATCCAGGCAGACTCTGCTGTGTCCAGGCTCTGCCCAGCATGGACCCCCATTCCATGCACTGTGGGCAGCACATAGCAGCAGATACACTAAAGTAACAATCAGAAGAAATGGGTTCCAGCCCTCAGTGTGACTTGGTCTCTAACCCCTATACATGTGACAGAAAAATGTACAAGGAGGGCAGAAAATCAGATGACCCCAGAACCACTTCTTAAAGCCCCCAAGAGGCTGAATTCTTTCCAATGCCTTCTCCAGAATGTTTGCCAAATTTCTCCAGGCTTAACAAGATTTTGTAGAAGAATATGTAATGCTAGAGCAAAGTGTTCCCCCCGACATTCAGGACGAAAAGCAGGTCCTTAAACAACATGCTTATATGATGAGCTCAGTGCAGTTGAAGAAAATGTGTGTGTGTGAAGGAGTAGACTCCACCCATGCATGCACCCATACAACCATTCCCTGGGGAAAAGACTAGAAGGATCTACTCCAGAAAGTTAACAGTGTCTGTTTCTAAGTGGGTCTCCCCAGTTATTTTTATTATTTTGTCTTATCTGAATTTCCTAAACTTCCCATAATGTGCCGAGATTGCTTTTATAAGAACAGGTGAATTTTTAAGGGAAATGACGATCAAAGCTGAAAGACAGATTACGGTCACAGTTTAGCAAGCCTGACCGAGGGGATTTTCTGCTGACAATGAACCTGTTCTATCCCAGGAAGTCACCAAACTCCCTGACTCTGAGGAAGACACTTTTTCACCTTTTATTTGTGGCACACACTCCAGGCAGAGACTGTGATAAGGAAGGAAGATAAGAACTCTGCACAGCACCTTCACACATGGACTAAGCATGTGTAGACTAGATGAGTGATTCATATGCTCTTTAGAAAGCGATATGGTATCATTGGTTAAGTGCAATAGCTATTCTCATTAAAGAATTAAAAAACAGGCACCAGGCCTGTAGTCTGAGATGTAACTTGGTGTTCCAATTTTGTTTGTGGGAAAGTCTGTTTGACTTATTTTAATGCGAGGTACTGAAACTTGTAGAAGGAACTCAGCAGGAGTCAAATGTGGAAAGTGGGGCAATGAGCCTTTAGAATGTTCTCTATACTTGTTCTGCATGTTTCAAATGTTTCCTGATTTGAAAGCCAAATGTGCCAGCCCTGCTTTGTTACCACAGAAGCAGAGCTGATAGAGCAACAGTGTTGTTTGTTTTTTCTTTTCATTGCGGTAACACATTGTGGTAACAGTAGTTTACAACTCTTTGTAAGTCTCAGGGGTACAATTTCTCACCTCAGCAACTGTTATATATCACCTCACAGCCACCACCAAATATTCAGTCACCATTCACCACCAACTAATTGGCCCCCTCTACCATTTCCCTCCTCCCTCCTTCTCCTCGGATAACCACCATTCTGTTGTTGGTGCCTAAGGGTTTGTGTTTTATTTCATTTGATTGCATTTTCCCTCTTTATATTCCACAAATGAGGAAATCACACTTTTTTTGCCTTTCTCCTTTGACTTCACTTAGCATAATCCCCTCAAGATCCATCTATGTTGTTGCAAATGGCAAGGTTTCATCTTTTTTATGGCTGAGAGGTATTCGTGTGTGTGTGTGTGTGTGTGTGTTGTGTATCACATCTTTATTCAGTCATCTGTCTTTAATCATTAGGGTTGTTTCCATATCTTGCCTGATGTAACTATTGCTTCAGTGAACATAGGGGTACATATGATAGTTCCATTTTTAATTTTTTGAGGAACTCCCATACTGTTTCCCATAGTATCTACATCAATGTACATCCCCATCACTAGTGGGAATATGGGTTCCTTTTTCTCCAAATCCTCAGCAGCACTGTTTCTTATTTTCTTAACTTTTTGATAGTAACCACTCTAGCCAGTGTGAGGTAAAATCCCATTGTGGTTTTGGTTTGCATTTTCCCAATGATAAGCAATGTTGTACGTCTTTGGTGAAATGCCTGTTTACATCCTCTACCTGTTTTTTTAATATGTTGGTATTTTGCTGTTGTTGAATTGTATGAGATGTCTGTATATTTTGTATTTAACCCCTTTTTTGATATATGGTTGTGAATAACTTCTTTCGTTTAGCAGGTTGCCTTTTCATTTTAGTGATGTTTGTTTTGCTATGCATAAATGTTTTGGTTTGATGTGGTCCCATTTATTTATATTCTCTTTTGCTCCTTTTGATAACAACAGTGTCCTTTAATTCATTTGCTCAACTACTCACTGACTTAAGCCATGGTGGCCGAGTCTCTGGGAAGCCACAGCGAGGATGGACAAGCCTCAGTCCTAAGCTTCAAAGAAGTTACGATGATGTAGTCAGGGAGGGAGAGAAGCACTGAGAAACTTCAATACAGGGCAACAAGCTGGAAGTTCCCAGAGAGCTAGAGGTGACAGAGAGTGGAGTCAGTGGGAAAGCTGCTTCCAGAAGGGCTGTGCTGCATGCAGTGTATTTGTCAGGACAGGGCTTCAGCCATGCAGGAGCTCTGGCGTAGGGACCAGAAGGGATGGAGGTCACATACAATGGTGTTAAATGTGACTTCTATCTCTCCTTGGCAATCTTAATCCATTTTTTATGACTTCTTTTTGCAAATGATGCTGCAATCTACTCTTTCCAGCCCAGTTTTGTCCTGAGCCCCTGGCCTCACTCACCCCACTGCCATGAGGACATCCTGCAGGGCACCTAACAGGCATGTCTCTCTTCAAATGTTCCACCCACAAAAGGGTCCACCCCCTGCAGTCACCGACTGCATGGGACGCCATCCGCCATTCTGCTAGAATCCTGAGTACAAGCTTTCCGCCTTCCTCTCTGAAGCCCTTCCCACTCAGAGGGAAACGTTCTATCTTAGTAACTATCCCACCCACCCATATATCTCATTCTCACAGCCCAGCGCCTCTTAGCCTAGGCCCTTTCATGCCTCATAAGTCCAGTCTTCCTAAACGGGGGTACCTAATTTACCTAAAGGGTCCTAAAGGGATCTACCAGGCCCTTCTCCAAGTGGCCCCCAATAACCCTTCCACACCGTCTCTTGCTCCCTGTGGGCTATTTTCTCTGTCCGTAATGTCCTTCTAGTCTCCCACGTCCTTGTCTGGCTAACTATCCCTCATCATAGGCAGCACTTGGCTGAGATACTCATTCTTTTCTAAAACTCCCCTGTAAGTGGGGACAGTTACTCAAATACTGGCCCCTGCCCACAATGCCTGACTTGTTTGCAAATACCAATGGATTGCAACTGTTTCTTGTCTGCTCCTCTATTCATTCTCCCTGGAGTACCCCTGGGGATCTCTTTGTAAATCATGTGCCCTGCCCCACCTCTTCAAACAAATGGAAGACTTTAAGATCATATTTAATGAACTTGGAATCCTTGTTGGATATCTTCTCTCCTATCAGTTTCCCAATAAAAAGAGGGACTTACTTTCTCAAATCTTTAAAGACTCTAATATTAACACAGGCAAGCAAACCGTGTTTGTGTCCTTAGCCAGCCACACTCAGTAGACACTGGATGGCCTTGCTGGCCTGGTATTAAATCAGGACAGGGCGAGCAGTGAGATCGAGTGTTTCTAAGGAAGTGAGAACTCAGGGGAGATGGCACCAGGAGGAACCAGACAGAACCCTGTTAATTCCGGTTCCATCCTTTGCCCACTCTGTGGCATGAGGCATTTCAGCCTTCAGAAAGTGAGCATGAGAACCCGTATCAGGGGATTATTGAGAGAGCCCAATTAGGGCCGGGGCTGGGATGACATCTGTGCTCAGTACATACACCTCCTTGGAGAGGATGATTGTCTTGGTCATGTGACTGGTGGCAGGGGCAGGAGGGAAAGGATTCTCAGTAAATGTTTGTAGAGTAAGTGGACAGCACATTCCGGCCAAGGCGGCCAGTCCTCCCCACCTGCCGGTGAGGGTCACCGCCCCGCCGGGGCCACGGCACACATGGGCAGGAATCCCCTGGGGACAGGCTGAGCAGACTTGACTGAGATGTCTCCGTTGCCAGGATGTGTCCACTCTCTTAGAATGGCGGTCTATTATTTTACAGCAATCAGAGGAATTACACTGTTTGAAGAATGTTTAAAATGTTTATAACCAAAGATAAGGAAACTAATAATAGCTGGCAATTCCTGAGCGCTTAACTGTGTGTGCGCCAGGTGCTGGCCCACTTACCGAACGTTAGTGCCCATGAACATCCCGTGAGGTTAATACTGTGTCATGTGCCACTGAGGAAAGAGAGGGACAGAGGCGGGACAGCTCTCCTGTGTCATGGGGCTCCTAGATGGCAGGGCCTGGATACGAACTCAGAGTACTTGACTCCAAAACCTGCACACTCCTAATACCAAACTTTCTAGCATCTTCTACCATGTTTATCATTTCATCCTCCTTTTAGTGAAGTCTGAGAGTCACCCTGGGCCGCTGGCACCATGTTCCAATCTTAGGGAAGTGGGTCTCAAATAAGTGGCAAGTGTTTATCAGCACTGTGTTCTTGGGCTCAGCTCCTCAAGACGGGGGTGGAAGGGTTGGAGATGTGGGATGTAGGGCTTGGAGTGGGGTGGGGACCCAGCGTGTGCTCGAGGTTCGTTTTCTCATCTGTGGTTTCGTAGGAAGATGCCCTCCATGCCAAACTTCCATATTTTGTGTCAAATGAATGGGGCAGGCAGAATCTACAGCCTGGAACTGGGAGCAGAGGGCTGAGAAAATAAGTCTTTGTTATTTTTAAATGAGACTCAGCTCAGTCTAGACCCTACTCTGTCTCTTTTCAAATGGCCACTCTTCCTTTTTGCCTGTTGTTCATTCTTTTCACTGTAATTCTTCAACCACTGAGCTTTCTTGTGTTCACCTACAAAATGAGAGTTTCCTCCACATTGAGTCATAGCCCTCGAGGAACTGGTGGGTGTGGGGGGGAAAGGGGAAGATAGAGAAACAGGAACAGAGGACTGAAAGCTGGCAAAGCCTCTTCTGGTTTTTTACTCACAAGCTCCCTCGTCCCTTTATTTCTAATTTCAGGGACTAAGGATCCTGCAAACAACTCACCTGGCTCCCAGTCTCCCCAAGTGCATCTGGGTCCATTTTCTCTCTGGGACTTTGCCCACATTCTTCTCCAAAGGTGCTTCAAAACAAGTTGTTTCCACACTTAAACAAAAGAGTCTGCGTGTGTGCCCTGAGGGGGCTGGGGAAGGCCAGCACCACCCAGCCTCCGGGGGAGAAACACCAAGAGTGGAGACATGGAAGCCCCTCATCTGGGTGATGATCTGGTGCAAACAACCCTTAGGTTTGTCAACAAACCATTTTTGTCTGGACTTCTGGTAGGGCAGGGACAAGAGTCTTATTTTTTTAGCGATATTTTTTAGCAATATTTAGCAATATTGTACCTAAAGTAATTCTTAACGGAAAAGGCATATAAAGGGAAAGAAAAGATGTGCATAAGATATTTCTACTTGATCTTTCACTTCCTGTATAGGAATTTAATTTCTATAAGAAAGCAATAGGGATAAATGCTCAATTTCTCAAAACCAATGTAACTCATTCAGAAAATAATTAAAAAAAATTTAAATCTGATAGAAGAACCCCAGGTCCCAGCTGACTCAATGGTTTCAGTTATGACCTGGTCTTCCACTGATTTTAGAAGCAACTATATGACCCACCTTGATTCTCAGGCATATCTGAGTTGAGGGGGACTGGCCTATCCACAAAGCTAGGGTTGCATTACCTGCCCCTGCCACTCCACTAGCATAGCTCTGCCTGCCTTTCCTGGGCCCTGCTTGAGACTTACACCTTCTTCGATCAATGCTCCAGATGTGACAGAGTTCATACTAGTTAATCATTCAAGACCTTAAAACAAAACAAATGAGCCAGGTATTCCACAAAGGAAATAGACTATTAAGACAGAGACTTTTAGGTCTGATTTATGTAAAAAGATACTGTTTACAAGGATGCAAAGTTCTCACCGGCAAAGTAAAGGCCTCTTGAGACTCATCTGCAGAAATTGCCTCTGTGTCCATGTTCAGGAAGACACAGCCAAGTCTCCCTGGGCAGACAGTGTTTTCTCCATAGGTGGCATAGCCTTCCTCCAGGTCACCTCTCGTTCCCTCCTGCTGTCGTCCTGTGTGTTACCCTCCCACCCTCTTCTGACAGGTGAGAAGGCCTTTCTTTGGGGTTGGGGTTTGTGCCCCACACGCCTACCTGGCACCAAAGTTGAGTCTTAGTGCCCTCCATGTGGGCAAACCCAGCAACCTCTGTAGGGAAAGGGAGGAGGCAAAGAACCCAGCCTGGAACAGACCCTCAGGGACACTGAACCCTGAGCAAGCACTTGAGTCCCCCAGTAGGAAGCACCAAAAGTCCTTTCCCTACCCGTTCCCTCCAGGCACAGAGAACCCAACACATCCGATGATAGTCAACCTCAGGTTGCTGCCCCCCACTGTAGCCTGTGTCCAGGTGGGGTGTCCAGGGGTAAAGTTCAGGAATCTCAGTGCACAAACCCAATAGGCACAGAGTACAGCAGCAACCCAGAACAGACCTACGCCAGACATTCCAAACCATGGAACTCAAAAGGACTCGAGACACTGTCCTGAGCTGGCCACCTTTTTCAGATCACGTACCCTAATGACAAATGTGGGTGCCATTTCCAAGGATAAAGCTTAATGACCTAACCCCTGTGATCTGTGGAATATTTCCAGAGCCTTGGATACTCTGGATCCACCCAACCAAGCCTCTCAGCGTAAGAGCCCAAAGTCTAGTCTGAGCCGTCCAACTTGTAATTGGGAAACCTAACGCTTTCAAGCTGAAGTCACCAGCCCTGCAGAGGCAGCACTGGGTCTGTGTCCCCCGGTCTCTAATGCCCTTTCTCCCCACCGACTCACACCTGTCTTCCAGTTCTCAAAGCAGGACCCTTGCAGAGCCAGCACTCCAGTCCCTCCTTGCACTAAGGAGATACCCCTGAGCAAGCGAGCCTCAATTTCCTCATCTGAAAAGTAGGTGTGGTAATAATGGTAGCACCCAGGGAGAAAGCAAAAATCAATATAATATGATTAACCATTCACATCCCCAGCCTCCACGGTTCTCTCTGACTGCCTGTTAAACTCCCCTCTATTCCATGGACACCGCAATAGAGGCCCAACACCTTACAGGCGTTGTGGGGACTCCACTTACATTGTTTTAGAGGGTGCTCAAGTAACGACATCTCAGGGCTAAAATTTAAGAGAAAACTTCACAGCGCCAAGCACCAGTATCTGCAACAAATGCCCTATTATCTAGTTGTAACCATCATCCTAAGTCACCGTTTTGTAAGATCCCTCCCTCCCTGTCAATCCGCCCTGGTCGCTTGCCCTTCCTGCGCGCACAACGGCGCTCACCTGGTCGGTGCCGAGGAGTCGTTGCGGGACAACCTGGAAGAAGATGCAGAGAGGCAGGGCTGTCAGCGCCGAGTAGCCCCAGATGAGCGTGAGCAGCAAAGCCCGCGTCCGCGGCCCGGGGCCACGGACTCCTCGCTGCAGGCGCACGATGCACACCATGCGCTCCAAGCTGACAGCAGCCAGGGTGAGGATGGTGACGCTGCCGCTCAGGCACATCACGTAGAAGACCAGGTGGCAGGCGACCTGGCCCAGCAGCCAGGCCTCCGTCCAGCGCACAACCAGCACGGGCGGGATCGCGCTGGTGAAGAGCAGGTCCGCGCAAAAAAGGTTGAGTACAAGGCAAGCTGTGGTGCCTCCGCGCCTTCGGCGCGCCACCAGCACTAGGGCGCACAGGTTGCCCAGCACCGACACCGCAAAGATTAACGCCAGAACGACAGTCTCCACGGTGCTCAGCGCTATCCGGTGGTCGCCCTTGAAGTCGGAGAAGAAGGGGAAGCGGGTGCGGTTTGCCAGCTCCAGGCTGCGCGGGGGCCAGTGCCTACAGTCTGCGCGCTCTCAGGGAACATGCCCAACGCGCGGCGGCCCGCGGCCCGCAGCCCTCTGTGAGCGCGCTCTTCTGGGAGGTGACTGAGAGCCAAGGCGGGGAAAGAGGGAGGAAGGCGGTTGCGACATCTCCCCTCCGGCCCCCTCCCGCCTGCGGAGCGCCCGCGCTGGGCGTAGCGAGCTCAGCTCCCGGCGCTGGGAAGAGGAAGTGCCGGAAGGAGCGCTGGAAACACCCTGTCTGGGTGGTCACCCGGGGAAAAGCTCACCCTTCAGGTGGGTTTGGCAGCACCGGAGGATCCCTGGAACCACACATACCCAGTGAACCCTCACAGGCCAGCCCAAGTCTCTCATCTTCCAGAGGCACCAGTGTGCCAAGTCCACCCATTTAGCCAAACTCACTTGGGAGTATCAGAGCTGGACTTGGGAAATCATTTTAGCCTATGTTGTTCAGGCCTCACCGAAGAAGCTACCTGGGTCTGGGGGCAGGTGCCAAAGAGCCTTGCAATGGGTTTAGATTGGGGGTGGGGGAGATTGCAGAGGTCAAAGGGGGAGAATCTTTTGTTTTATCATCGATAACATTAGACTTTGGGTGGACTAAGCTCGCTATACACAGTTTTTTTGATCCGTAAAATGGAAATAATAACACCTCATTGGATAATTGTGAGGATGATATAAAGAGATCCACACTCTGAGCACATAGTAATCACTCAAGAAGTGTCATCAATTACTAGTTATTGTCATTAAAATGCATGTCAATTTTGCATTCTGAGCAATGATATAAAATGTTTTCATGTAAAAAATGGTGGGATCCCCAAAATCTTGAATAAGCTCAACATCCCCAAAAAGATATTCCAATACTTTCAGGCTGTGAATGTGCCTCAGGCACCCTAGTTTGACAGGCCCTGGGCAATACAGTCTCCTTATAGATGAGGAAACTGAGACACAGCAAGAAGTGACATGTCGGAGGTGGTCCCCCATTAGTAATTAAAGGTCAAGTCACCTGCCCTTGTCCCAAATGCTTTCACCACACAACTGCTGTCTAGTTTTCTGATATAGGGAATTCGGAAGTTAGAGAATTAAGAGTGTCCAGTGACCTCTTCCTTGACCAGCCACCCTCTCACCACCCACAGCTTTCCCCTCTCCCGTTTACCGTACAACCAGCCCTCTGCCTGGCAATTGTTCCCGTGCATTTATGAAGGGTTCAGTCTGGCAGTCTGAGGAAGGGTGGGGGAGGGGGGTTGTACTTGTGTGTCTGTTAATTACCGTGTGGGGAAGGTCTGATTGGCAATGTGACCTCTGACCTTAGTGGCAGACTGCATGTCAGTGGGAGAAGCTCATTTTACACCTGGATTGAGCTCAAACTAAAATGGAACCAGCTTGTTTCTGAAAGGGGGTAAGAGGTTGACATATAGAGAACGCAGGTGGGATCTGGCAACTGTCTGATTAGGGTCAGGGGATATTCATTCTCATGTGAGGGAAAGGAGAGCTGTGTGTGTTTGGGAGAGGGGAGAAGGAGATTCCATTTTCACAGGCTGATGTGTTATAGGGACAGGAAGAGGTTTTTGCAGTGTGAATGACCAGAGTGGAGTCTCTGCGCTAGGAGGTCTACTCCATCGTTACCCTCCAGGGTTCTTCAGATGGCTACATGGTGAGCACAGAGGTCCCCAAACCACCTCCTTTCCCATCACTTTCATGGCACCCCTAGGCCAAAAGGAAAATCCAACAATTCCATTTATGAAATAGTTGGTCACAAATGATTTAATAATACTTTATGTTCTAACAACTTAGAAACCACCTTCAAAGACAAAAACAGTGAACTGAAAAATAAAATTTTGTTCCGGTCTTAAGCAACCAGAATAGTTTCCTGATGGAATGGGTGCACCTGTTGAGCTTTGAAAAACCAGTCATCAGTTTGGGCTGTTGCCCTCATTTCTTGCTCCATGTTGATTTTTATGCACTGCCTGCTTTTTATCACAGTAACCCCTGAAAATTCATGGATTTAATGTTGAAATTGTGAATTAGGTAGTTTGTAGTTTATGCAGAGTCCAATGGATAGTTCCAGAGGGGAAGGGACTAGTCCTGTTTCCCTGGGTCTGAGCACACACAGGCTCATAGTTACTAATGCGGCCTTGGAATCTCCCTGCCATGATCAGAATCCCGGCTGTATACGCACTGTGAGACCTTGAGCAAGTTACTTTAGCTTCTGGTGTTCAGCCTTCCCGTATATAAAACGGTGATAATAACAGTACTGACCTCGCAGGGGCTGTTTTTTTTTTGGGGGGGGGTGGGTTGTGCAGGGTGGTGGTAAATGAAGTGTCTGCACATCAAGCTCTTTTTTTTTTTCCCCCAAGAATATGTCGACTGCAACTTTTGCCTGATGATTCAGAAATGGGTATGCATTGTGAGAGTCCAGTCGTCCATAAGAGCTTTGCGAGCTTTTGAAGGAAGTGTTGTGTGCAGTATTGGCTTTGCTTCTGGAATCCAGGACACAGCTGAAATTGCCTAGTGCCAGTGACTGACTGTCTCATCTGGAGTAATCTTCTTCACCATCTTTTCTGGCCTAATAGATATTTCATTCTCACACATTTGCCAAACAGACATCCGTTCTCTTCTCTTCTCATTGTTTCCTTGAAGAGAAGTGATAGTTCATAGAAATGAGAAAATGAAACAAAATAGAAAATTTTATTTTCTTTTTAAAACAACAGTATAGAGTTAAGGTTGCAGTTTAAAGTAAGATAATTTGTCTAGATACCAAATTTCAGAACCCATGCTATATGCCAATAAATGGCACAAATTGACATGGAAAAATAGCTTTTTTTTTTTTTAATCTATTTCTCAATAGGGCATTTGGGTTGTTTCCAGTTTGGGGTAATTAATTATAAATAAGTTGTTACAAGCATTTGCATCCAGGTTTCTATTTTTTTTTATTATCTATGACTGGTTCATTTATTGTGTCAGTCAATGACAATTTCATAATTCATACAAGTATATTCTATCCTTAATATTAAATTAAAATTTGAATATAAGACAATATCTTAGACTAACTTTAGAAAAATAATGAATAAGAAGTTGTATGTCACTTCCCAAGCACAGATAATTTCTTTTTCTTTTCTAGCTTCTTTTAACCTAATAGCTCTAAATGTTATAACTTGGTACAAATTTACCACCCTAAAAATCTGAACTCTGTAAATTTCAACCAATTGCAAAAACAAAACAAAGCATGTCTGTTCTTGAATTAATTGTGGAAATAATTGAATATAATTACCAAGAACACCTTCAATTTCCCAAATGAAACATATTTTTGAATATTCTCTCTTTATATTTATGGTGGTCTCCAGAATCTTTCATGATCATAGTTATATAGTCATATGCCCTGAACACCTAATAGGTATCTCCTTTTTATTTTTTTATTTTATTTTTATATTCCCCATACAATTGCAGCCCCCTTATTTTAACCCCAATCCCTCCTTTTCCCGCCATTCCCCTCCCCCTCCCCATAGTGTGTCTCTGGTTCATAGTTATTTGTTGATTTTGATTTTCTCTTTCTTACAGTTATTCTTTTTCCTGGTCCCTTATTTAGGTTTTCTAGATTCCTGCTATGAGTGAGACCATCTAGTATTTTTCTTTTTCTTTCTGGCTTATTTCGCTGAGAATGATCCCTTCCAGCGCCATCCATGTTGCTGCAAATTGCATGTGTTTATCTTTTTTGAATGCTGAGTAATATTCCATACCACATCTTCTTGATCCAGTCATCTATTTTTGGGCATTTGGGTTGTTTCCAAAGCTTAGCTATTTAAAATTGTGCTGCTATAAACATAGGGGTGCAGGTGCTCTTTGGAATTAATGTTTCTGTGTCCTCTGGGTAAATACCTAGGAGTGGAATTGCTGGATCATATGGAAGCTCTAACTTTAGTAGGTTGAAGAATCTCCACACAGCTCTCCATAGTGGTTGGACCAGTTTGCACTCCCACCAGCAGTGCAGGAGAGTTCCTTTTTCTCCACAACCTTGCCAACATTTATTGTTGCTAGTTTTTTTTTTTTTTTTAAATTTATTTATTTATTTATACAAGCACTGGGTACAGTCAGAAGCGCAGGAGGGTGAGAGAATTCAGAGCCAGAGTGGGGAACAAAACAGGCAGGCTGATGAAGAAATACACTGCTGAGGGGAGCAGCGGGCGGCAGGAGAGGTCTGCGCGCCATGTGGGACCCTTGCCTGGTGGCTGGGGATCGAACCGGCGCTGCAGAGGCTGCGGGCAGCTTCGCAACCCAGCGCTCAACCACTGAGCCACCGGGGAGGCCCAGTTGCTAGTTTTTTTAATATGTGTCATTCTCACTGGTGTGAGATGGTATCTCATTGTAGTTTTGATCTGCATTTCCCTGATTGCAAGTGACGTTGAACATATTTTCATATGCCTGTTGGTCATATGTATTTCCTCTTTGGAGAAGTTTCTTTTTAACTCTTCTGCCCATTTTTGGACTGGATTATTTTCTTTGTTGTTGTTGAGTCTCATCAGCTCTTTGCAGATTTTTGTGATCAGTCCTTTATCATTAGTGTTGTGTGCAAAAATGTTCTCCCAGTTGGTGGGGTTTCTCTTTGTTTTTGTTATTGTCTCTTTTGCTGTGCAGAAGCTCTTTAATTTGATGTAGTCCCAGCTGTTGATCTTTGCCTTCACTATCACTGCTTTGGGTGATGTGTCTGTGAAGATGTCTTTGAGGTGCATGTCATGTAGTGTTTTGCCTATATTTCCTTCTATATATTTTATGGTTTCAGGTCTTATGTCTAGTTCTTTAATCCATTTTGAGTTGGTTTTTGTACATAGTGTGAGGTAGTAGTCAAATTTCATTCTTTTGCATGTAGTGACCCAGTTTTCCCAGCACCATTTATTAAACAAACTTTCTTTGCTCCAGTGCATATTCTTTGCTCCTTTGTCAAAGATTAGTTGACCATAAATCTGTAGGTTTATTTCTGGGTTTTCTATTCAGTTCCATTGGTCTGTGTGTCTGTTCTGGGTCCAGTGCCATGTAGTTTTGATTAGTATGGCTTTGTAGTATAGTTTGAAATCTGGGAGAGTGATGGCCTCCATTCCCTTCTTTTTTTTTTCAGGAGAGTTTTGGCTATTTGGTGTTTTTGGTGGATCCATATGAATTTCATCAATGTTTTTTCTATTTCTTTGAAGAACGACATTGAAATTTTAATTGGAATAGCATTGAATCTGTAGATTACTTTTGGTAGGATGGCCATTTTGATAATGTTAATTCTTCTGATCCTTGAGAAGGGGATGTCTTTCCATTTCTTTGTGTCTACTATTTCTTTTAACAGTGTTTTATAGTTTTCTTTGTGTAGGTCCTTTACTCCTTTTGTTAGGTTTATTCCCAAGTATTTGATTTTTTTGTTTGTTTCAATAATAAAAGGAATAGTTTTCTTGATTTCTTCTTCTTCAGATTTATTGTTTGTGTATAGGAAGGCTACTGATTTTTGTGCATTGATTTTGTATCCTGCCACTTTACTAAACTGATTGATTAGTTTAGTTAGTTTTTCTGTAGAGTTTTTAGGGTTCTCTATGTATATTACCATATCGTCCACAAACAGTGACAGTTTGACTTCTTCCTTGCCTATTTGGATTACTTGTATGTCTTTCTCTTGTCTTATTGCTCTGGCTAGGACTTCCAGTATTATGTTGAAAAGCAGTGGTGAGAGTGGACATCCTTGTCTTGTTCCAGATCTTAATGGGAATGCTTTCAGCTTTTCACCATTGAGAATGATATTGGCTGTGGGCTTGTCATAGATGGCCTTTATGATGTTGAGGTATGTTCCTTGTATCCCGAGAATTTCAAGGGCCTTTATCATAAATGGGTGTTGTACTTTGTCGAGTGCTTTCTCAGCATCTATGGATATTATCATATGGTTTTTGTATTTCTCTTTGTTGATGTGTTGGATTACATTGATTGATTTTCAGATGTTGAACCAACCTTGTGTCCCTGGAATAAATCCTACTTGGTTGTGGTGAATTATCTTATGGATGCATTGTTGGATTCTGTTGGCAAGGATTTTGTTAAGGATTTTTGCATCAGTGTTCCTTAGGGAGATTGGCCTGTAATTTTCTTTTTTTGTGCTGTCTTTGTAGGGTTTTGGTATTAGTGTAATGTTGGCTTCGTAGAATGTATTTGGCTGTATTCCTTCTTTTTCAATTTTTTGAAAGAGTTTGTGTAGGATAGGCACTAATTCACAGCTGAATGTTTGGTAGAATTCATTTGTGAAGCCATCTGGGCCTCAGCTTTTGTTTTTGGGGATTGCTTTGATTACTGCTTCAATTCCACTGCTTGTAATTGGTCTGTTTAGTTGTTCTATTTCTTCTTTGTCCAGCTTTGGATGATTATATTGTTCTAGGAATTTGTCCATCTCTTCTAGGTTGTTGAATTTGTTTGTGTATAAGTGTTCACAGTAATCTCTGATTATTCTTTTGATTTCTACTGAGTCTGTTGTGACTTCTCCTCTTTCATTTATAATCCTATTTATATGTGTTTTCTCCCCTTTTTTCTTTGTGAGCCTTGCTAGAGGTTTGTCTATTTTGTTTATTTTTTCAAAGAACCAACTTTTGGTTTCATTGATCTTTTGGATTGTTTTTTTAATTTCTAATTCATTTATTTATGCTTTTTTATTATTTCCTTTCATCTACTGGCTTTAGGGTTTTTTTGGTTGTTCTTTTTCTAGTTCTTTGAGCTATGAGATTAGGTTGTTTCTTTAAGTTCTTCCTTGTTTGTTAATGTGAGCCTGTATTGCTATATTTTGTCCTCTTATTATTGCTTTTGCTGCATCCCATACATTCTGGAAAGTGGTGTCCTTGTCATTCAACTCAAAGTATTTTTTAATTTCTTCTTTGATCTCCTTATTAGTACAGTGGTCTTCCAGAAGTGTGGATTTCAATCTCCATGAAGTGGGAAGGTTCCTTGTTTTATTTTCATGATTTATTTCTAGCTTGATGCCTTTATGATTGGAGAAGATAGTTGGAATGATTTTGATTTTCATGTATCTGTTGATGTTTGTCTTGTGGCCCAGTATGTGATCGATTCTAGAGAATGATCCATGCGCACTTGAGAAAAATGTGTACCTGGATTTTTTGGGGTGCAGTGTCCTATAGATGTCTGTTAAGTCCATGAGTTCTATGTCTTTATTTAGGGCCCTAGTATCTTTATTTTTTGTCTCGTTGATCTGTCCATTGGTGAGAGTGGGGTGTTGAAGTCTCCCACTATATATGTATTTTCTTTAATATCTGTTTTCAGAGCTGATAATAATTGTCTAATATATTTTGGTGCCCCTTCATTTGGTGAGTATATGTTGATGAGTGTTATATCTTCTTGATGTATTGTCCCCTTGATCATAATGTAGTGTCCATCTATGACTCTTTTTACTTTTTTTAATTTGAAGTCTATTTCATCTGATATAAGTATGGCTGTTCCTGCCTTCTTTTTTGGTCCGTTTACTTGTAGTATTGTTTTCCAACCTTTTACTTTCAGTCTGTGTTTATCTTTTGTGGTTAAATGTATTTTCTGGAGACAGCAGAAGGTTGGATTTTGTTTTTTAATGCAGTCTGCTACTCTGTGTCTTTTTACTGATGAGTTTAATCCATTTACATTTAGAGTTAATATTGAAATGTTGGCATCTGTGTTTGCCATTTTGTTTGTCTTTTTTGTGATTTTATTCCTTGCTTTATTCTGTTCTTCTTGTTCATTCCTCTGTTGGTTTTGGCTTTAGGACTTCTTGTAGAATTTTTTGGAGTGGGGGTTTAGCTGTAATGAATTTCTGAAGTTTCTGTTTTTCTGAGAAGGTCCATATTTTATCTTTGTAGCGGAAGAAGAGCTTTGCAGGGTAAAGTATTCTTGGTTGGCATTTGCTGTCTTGAAGTTTGCTGAATATGTTACTCCATTCTCTTCTTGCCCGTAATGTTTCTTCAGAGAAGTCAGAAGTTAACCTGATTGGCTTTCCCTTATAAGTTATCTGTTTCTTCCCCCTTGCCAGTTTCATTATTTTTTCCTTGTCTTGGACTCTTGCAAGGTTTACTATTAGGTGTCTTGCCATAGTTTTCTTTTCATTATGGTAATTGGGAGTTCTTCTCGCTTCTTGTATGTCTATATTCATCTCCTTTATCATGCTTGGGAAGTTTTCTTCAATTATCTACTTGAATAATTTCTCAGTTCCTTTGTCTCTCTCCTCACCTTCTGGAATGCCTATAACTCTTACATTTCCTCTCTTCATGGAGTCTGATAATTGTCTGAGTCTCCTCATACTGCTTCATTTGCACTTCTCTCTCCTTTTCTCTTTTGGCTCTTTTTATTTCTATATCTTTGATAGTACTGATCCATTCTTCCATTTCATTGATTCTATTTTCATTGCTTTTCCCAGAGTTCTTTATCTCCTCTAGTAATCTTCTTATCTCTTGCACTTCTTTTCTTTCCTTTCTTAAGGTCTCAATTTCATTCTGCAGTTCAGTGATTATTTGTCTCAAATCATTTTTTTTCCTTTTCATTTTCTGTCTGCTTTTTAATCAGGATGATTATTAATTCTCTATCTGATAAGCCAAGAAGTTCTTCCAGGTCATTGTTGAGCTCTGGTGACTGTATTTCTTTTTGTGATGTGTCCTCCTGCTGGCTTGCTTGGTTATTTATATTTTTTCTTCTCCCTGTTGTTTGCTTTCTAATTAGTTCTATGCATTGGGACGTTGTGCCACTGGTGTTGGCGGGCATCTCTTTGGAGTGCTCCTTTAGGGCTGTTGGAAACTGTTTACCAGACTGAGACCAGCACTGGTAGGCCAAAACTCCACCAGGGTGTTGATGCTGTGTTGCTGGGCTCTGTCCCTTACAGTTCCCTCCCTCTGTATTTACTCAGTTCCAACAGGGAATCAGCTAGTTGGTGATTTAGTTCTGGTTAGGAGGTTGCGCCAGAGACCCGTACTTGCTGATTCTGTGCTTTTTCCCAGTGGTTCTCTGAGTAGTGGAGGTGGGGTGGAGGGGAGCAACTCAACACAGGGACTCTTATTCAAGCCGGGTGTTGTGTCTGCCCGTGTTCACCAGGTGTCATGCCTGCAGCTGTATGGATCCCACGCCCTGAAGTCTACATGCTAGGTCTCAGTTTCAGGGCTATCAGATCCAAATTGCTGTCTGTCACCCTGTGCAGTGCCCGCTGCTATGGCGCGTCCCATGCCCCCAATCCTGTGCCTGGCTCTCAGTTCCAGAATGGGGTCTTGCTCCACGCTTTATTTCCCTCCTTACCCCCATTTGCATGGCCCACCCTCTCTCAGCACCTGAGGGTGTTTTTGGGATCCTTGGTTTCCAACTATAGGGTGTTGGTGATTTTTTTCTGGTCACTACGTGGTACCAGAGAGCTTTCCTAGTGTCCTTCGGGAACTGTTTTTTCACCCCATGGGTCCTGGGGAACAGAGTGGGAGTGGTGTGAAGAGCCTCAACGGTGTGGGGGTGCTGTGTCTGCCCTGTGCCCCACCGTCGTGGGGATCCCATGCCCCGAATTTCATGCCCCGGGTCTCAGTTCCAAAGCCCTCAGGTCCAGGACACGGGCTATAGCCCAGTTCAGTGTCTGCAAAAATGGTGCCTTTTGCACCCCACTTCTGTGTCTGGGTGCCTGGTTTCTGATTACTCAGTGAGGGACATTCACCTCAATTATGGCTCCCGCGTGTCTCCCCACAAGCCTAGGTTGCAGGCATGGGGACCTGCTTTCATATGCCCGCTGCTTTTCCGCACAAGCTTACCAGCTGGCCTGGGGCTGTTTGTAGGTCTTCTTGGAGTCTTTATTTTTCTCTAATGGCGCCTGGAGCCGTTTGCTCACCTCCACGGGGAATCCTGCACTGTTCTCCATGTTCCAGTTCACAGGGTGGGTGGCTGAAATAGTTCTTTTCCACTCACAGTCCCTCTTGATGCATAGTTTGTTTTTGTTGGCTATTTTAGTTTTTTTTTTTTCCTCCTCTCTGTTGGTCGGAGAGTGCCCACTTTGTGGGTGGGGGAGGGGAGCAGGGTTCTGCGCTTTCCTCCCTTCTAGTCCTCTTTTATGGCAACTTTCTTCTTCAGGCAGTTTGCCAGAGTCACCTGTTTATCTTCCATGACCCAGTTCTCACAGGGACCTGCCGCTTTTCCTCCCTATTAATTTTTTTTTTTATGGGAGGTCTTACTCTCAGCGTTTCCTCGCCGCCATGTTGATCCGAGTTTTTGGTATCTCCTTTTTCACATCAAGCTCTTAACACAATAGTCATGGAGTGGGCAGTAGGTTGTGTCCTGCCCAACACTGAATAGGCACTTAAGGGCTGACCACACATCCACGTTCTCTGAGTCAGCTTCAGATTATGAAATTATTATTATCCCCCTCTTTCATTCTCAAATTAACCTGGTTTGGAGCTTAATTGTATGATCTGCCTGCTTTGGTGTTGATTAACTCACTCAGAGCTCCTAAACTCCCAGCACTGGCGTGGATTCCAAGCAATCAGACTCCAGAGCCTTTGCTCTTAATCACTAGAGCTGTGCTTTGTCATTGAGGGGGACTTTGTACCACTGCTCCCCACCCCTCCTGCCCATCCCCAGCATTTGGTAATGTCTGGAGCCATTTTTGGTTGTCACAACTAGGAGGTTACTACTGTCACAGAAGAAGGGGAGAGGCCAGGTTTGTGCCTGAACATCCTGCATGCCCAGGACAGTCCCTCCACAAGGAGCCCAAATCCTGCCTCGCTGTGCCCTCCTGGGGCCTCACCGGATTGGACTTTGCCCTTCACTGTTGACCACTCTCATGGCGGCTCAACTAGTCACCCAAGCCAGTAATGTTATCATTTTCCTCACAGGGTTTTCACTGGGAACCCTGTAACCCTTTAAACAAGCCTCCAGTTGAGGCTCAGCTTCAGGTTCTTCCCCAGGTGTGCCGGGCCATGACCCCTTAGGTCCCCAGGACTGGACTCAAAGTCATCAGGGTGGACTGGCCTCATGTGTTTCTCAGAGACAAGACCACAGGAAACCACAGGTTTAGCCCTTGTTTTGAGAGCTCTGCTTATTGCTCATGGTCATTAATTATTATTATTATCATGCTCCTTGGTCTCCTCCACTCTTAGATAAAATGGTAGAAACAGAAACAGAGTTGTGGCTCCACCAAGTGTAAATATGGACAGACTAGTTACTGAGTTACAGAGAGCACAGCACTGAGGGATGACCTCTGTGCCTGTATACTTTATATTTTTAACCAAACAGGTGGAGCAAAATTTTTCCCTGTATGTTTTTCTTGCTTTTCCATGGAAAAATTTTATAAAGGTGGTATGAAATGCTTGCTGGCCCATTTCTTCCTCTCCAAACCTCTCTGTGAGTGGTCTGTCATCTATCTATCTATCTATCTATCTATCTATCTATCTATCTATCTATCTATCCATCCATCCATCATCTATCTACACTCCCACCATCAATCTATCAATGTATCTATTGGATTCAAGACATTCAGTCCTTTCAGAGATAGAATATCTCCTTGCAGAATTGGGGTTTATTGTAGAGCAGAGTGCAAATGGTGCTTACCTCTGTGTAAAGATTTCAAGTCTCCCTCTTTCTTATGTGCCACTCTTCTTCCTATCCTGTCCATGTGGGTCCTCACCAAACCCCAGGTGCAATTACTGAATTTTCACAGCTGAGTAGTCACCTCAAACAAGGCCATTGGGGCCAGAAGAGGGCCACCTTGTTCTCTGAGAAAGGCCCCTGTGCTACTTCTTCAAGGAGACCCAAGACTGTCCAAGCAGAAAAAGCACTGGGCCATGGTGCGCACGCACAGCAGTGGGGAAGGTGAGCGGGCAACCACCCTGGGACAGGACAGCATCCTGTGTGCACAGCACCCACCATCCTCTCGACTGTCTGCATCCTACCAATCAGCCAAAAGGAAAAACCTAAGTAGATGCTGGAAAATGAGAAAAGTAAACCCAAGCAGGACTCGTGACCAGCCACCTGGTTGTGCTGTATCACACACTAGGGGCCTGCGCGGTGACCAAGTCAGGCCACAACTAGCACATGTATGCTTTATAAAAATTAGAGGGCATGCAGTTAGGAAGAGATCCCCCCTCCTGAGATGTGCTGCAGCCAAGACACAGGCTCAGCAAGCAATATCCGGCTGCACAGGCGGCGTCCTCTGCAGGGAGCCCACATGTAGACTCACAGGGCTCAGCCTTGGATGTGTGGGGTTTCAGAAGCAAGAGACTCTCTCATCGGCTCTTCCTGTCCACTTATTGGTGGTTTCTGCTCAAGCCCTCAAAGTCCACCCTTATATCCTTTCACATTGGGGCCACCAACTGGGTAAGAGCCTCCGGTGTGTCCCACCTCACTGATCATTTGCTGGGGCAATTGAGGAGAGTGGTCAGGCTGGTCGTCCAGCATGGGGGTATCGGCTCTCTTTTTTTAAAAAAAAAAAAAAGGTTTATTTTATTTTGCATACAAGAGCTGGGGTGTAGGCCAGAGGTTTTGGGGTTGAGAGAATTCACCAGAGACAGAGTGGGGTCAAGCCCTCAAAGTCCACCTTTAAATCCTTTCACACTGGGGCCACCAACTGCTCAAGATCCCCCTGCGTGTGTCCCACCACGCTCGTCATTTGTGGGGCAATCACTTCAAGTTTGCTGTTGCCAATATCTTGCCTGAGGGTATGAAGAAAGGAGTGCAAAGGTCAGTCCTGTAGCAACTGAAGAGAGCTGATGCCAGCCTCCCTGGTGGCACAAGGAGTTAAGTCTCAGCACTATGAAGCTATCAGCAACAACCATTGCACGAGTTCGATCCCCAGCCAGGAAGCTGACCCCACTCTGTTTCTGGTGAATCCTCTCAACCCCAAAATCTTTGGCCTATACCCCGGCTCTTGTATGCATAAATAAAATAAATCTTTTTTTTTAAAAAAAAGAGGGCTGATGCCACCATGCTGGACAGCCAGCCTGACCACTCTCCTGAAGTGCTGGTGTCACTGAAGTGTGTTTCCCAAAGCAGAGTCTTGCCCATTTTATAAATATACTCTCATCTCCATGTCCAGAGTGGGAGTTCCCAGGAGCCTTTACAATGCATTTTTTTTCCTGCTTAACTTGACCCAAATTAACTCCTGTTGCTTGTCACCAAGAAGTCTAATCCATGGAAGACCTAGCACCTGTCCTTTCTCACCCCTAGTATTTTAAAGATGGCATTTTAATGAGTCAGATGGCATCTAAGATAGGAATTTAAACCCCGAAATGTGATCTTGTGATCACCTTGTTCCATTCTTCTAAGGAGAGATGCAATCAAAGTCTTCAAACACAATTTTTTTTTTTAACTCAGAAGAGACTGCAGTCAAGGGACAAGGCATTTTGCATTTCTATTTAAGTGGAAGCTTTTCTCTGTGGCTCCCTGTGGGCCAGGAGCCATATTGGTCAGCATGGTAGGTGAGGAGACCATCCGCACATATCTAAGAGCACGTACCGCACGCCAGGCACCAGGCTCGGGCCTAGACACACGCAGACAGGAGGCGAGTGACGCAAGCACCAGCCCAGAGGAGACTTCTGCAGTCCAAGATGTGGCCTAACTGAAACTCCGCATGTCCCAAGGAGACCATTGGCCGAGGTTTTAAGTGTTGCATTACTCCTCTTGCATCAATTTTTTTCTCGGTTTGGCTTTTTTATTTTATGTTTCTGATTGCAAAAGAGAAAGAATGGAAAACACAAGAAATAACTTAAAGAAATGTAATTGTCATTCTTCCACGCAGAGATTATCCTGTGGGATCTTGCTGTATAGCTTCCCTGTGACTTTTCTCTGAATCTGAGGTTGTCCATAGGCACATGGGTATTTTCTAAGGTGGAGGTCAAGGTGCACACACTATTTTGTAATATGCCTGGAATATTATTTTTCTATTCTGTCAGTTCCCTTGGTGCCCATGGCTGCATGTGTAGTTACTCCATCTCTTATTGCCCAGGACTCGGCTGCAAGGTAGAAGAACACACCTAGTAACACCACAGACGTCCTTGCTTCATTTGCCAATGGCATAAAGTGATAAAAACACAGTTTTTCACAAGGCTAAGCACATCTACTTTTAATGGCAAGATTATATCCTGCTTATTTTTTGTTGTACTTTTATGACAAAGTATTTGTGACTTTAAAACAGAAACAACCCTCTGCAAAATGTGGGCAATCCTAAGTGACTAGATGGGATTTATAACAAAAAATTATTCTGACCTGTGGGGTGCCGACAGCCACTCCATCTGTCTCGTGGTGATAAACCCTTTCACATTTGTGTTTTTATCTCATCGAGAGGACAACTCTCCAGAGCAGTAGTGTATGAAGCTTAAAAATAACCACCATTGGGCCTCCCCTGGTGGCGCAGGTGGTTGAGCGCCTCACTGTGAAGCTGCCCGCAACCTCTGCAGCGCCCGTTCCATCCCGGCCCGCCAGCGAGCGTCCGCATGGCACTGCAGACCTTTCCTGTCTCACCCGCTGCTCCCCTCAGCTGTGTATTTCATCAGTCTGCCTGTTCTGTTCCCCACTCTGTCTCTGGTGAATTCTCTCATCCTCCTGTGCATCTGGCCTGTACCCCGGTTCTTGTATAAATAACTAAATAAATTAAAAAAAAAAAGCCATCATTGTGTGAGGGTTAGCCCAGAAGAAAGCAGCTGTGGGGAAGCATGTCCTGGCCGCTGCTTCCCTGCCCCCACTGAAGTGAGGTCCAGTGGGGTCCACCTTCAGGACAGGTGCTGCTCTCAGCAGGAAAGAAAGGGTCACATTACAAAAGCAGATTAGAGTCACAAAGCATTCATCTTACAGATGAAGCCAAGAGGCTCAACGTGGAGAAGGGAGAGGGTTTGGTCACAGGGTTTGTTAGTCCTCAGCAGAGCAGAGGCAGGCTCCTGGCTCCCATCCCAGTGACCTTAGAGGGAGTTACCTGTGAGTTTCAAAATTTAGGTGATGCGGGGTGCCACACGGGGTATAAATGTGCTGTAGCAGAATCAAATTGGATGGAACATTCTAGAACTCCACTCCAGAAGCAGCAAAGTTGTTTTCTGTTGGCCTGGCCTACTGATGAGAATATAATGACTAGAAAGGCCACTAAATTTCCCATGGCATTTCCCCCTTTAAGCCAATATTGACTGGATGGTCCCTCAGGGTTCTTATGTTTGCAAGATGTCCTTCAGTGATAACCACGAGGAAACTGAAAAAATAGAGTTTTATTACTTCTAAGACCTGGAAATTACACAGCACACCTGCGTCACAGCAGTGAGGTTGGGGGGAGAGAGAAAGATGCAGGGGTCTGGAGTCCACTTTTATTGGGACTGAGGATGGAGGAACAGGCTTTCTCTTTATTGGCAAATTCAAATCCTAAGAGTGGGAATTTAAAGCACAGGAAGAGAGACAACAGAAGAAAAAAGGAAAAATACAAGTCAATTCCAAGTGACCAGTTGACAAGCATCTTTGAAATAGAAGTGCCTCAAATAGGGGAGAGAGCCTGGCTCTTACTTAGTGTGTGACTATATGTTTGACTGAATGTTTGTGACTTAATGTTTGTGACTAGCCCTCCGGAGAGGATGCCCTTCCGATTATCAGAGTGGTCAGCTCTGGGAGTTCACAATACACACTCCAGCAACCAGAAACCCTGGCTAGTGGTCTCTGCCATCTCTGCTCTTCCCTCTGCCTTGGGTTATGTACTTGGTCACTCTGCCTGTGGAGGTGCTGGCGATGAGTAGTGAGTGAGCATCCCCAGGAAATGTCTGATCATTTGGATGGCGGTCTCCAAGGTTTGATTCCTGGTTCTCCAGTTCTCCAGCTCACTGGCTGTACTCCCTTGGATTACTGACATCACTTTTCTCAACCTCTTTTTCTCATTTGTTACTATACCCCCTCAGACTATAAAGATAATGAATATTAGGCCTTTAGCACAGTGCCTAGCACATACTAAGGGCTTAAAAATGTAAAATTGAGTTATTTTTTCAGTACCTGATATATAGTAGATGCTAAAAAAACATTTTTAATAGTTAATAAGTGATGAATAAATGAGAAAAAAAGGAATTCTGAGGTTTTGTGTGTCTTCTAGAGACCACCCGTTGCTATCTCAGACATGTTCCTCAGGAGCCTGCTGGAAGTTGTGTAGATATTCAGGAAGGGAGGGAGGGAGCCATCACCACACAAGTCCTCTCCCCACACCCACACCCTGTGCGCACACACACAGAAACAGAACATTTGAAAGGAAATGGTACACAAGACGAGTAAATCTTGAGAAAAGGATAATTTTGTTGGAGCCCAGGGAGGAAAAGAGACATGTCAGGGTTGAATGCAGGCCAGTGTCCAAAGCTGGGACTCTTCAGAGGGCCTGGAAAGACTCAGTAGGGCCTGAGTGTGCACTTGATGGTTCTCTTTCTCCGTGCTGCACCTGTTCACCAGCCAGTGGCCAGTGGAAGCCTTCCAGGAAGGGCTCCAGGTGTCAGGGCCATGAGACCACAGGGAGCTGGATTCCTGGGGACAGTATAAAGGGGAGAATGCTGGACCGACTCAAGAACTCAGCTCAGGAGCTGTGTGTTCCTGGGCACAATCATTGCTCTCTTGGGCATCAACTGCTTCCAACTCCTTCTTTCACAAATAAAAATGTTGCACTAAAATAAGAGCTTGACTGCTGGTTTCCAGTGGGGGTGTCTGTGGAGACCTTGCTAAGCTGCTCCACACTGCCCCCTTGTGGCACTTGTTTGTCGACAGTGCATTGTTTCTCAAAGCTCAGGTGTTGGGGGGTGCATCAACCCACCCACCCATTCATCCATCCATATTTCCTTCTTTCCATTCAAAAACACTGATAGGCACTCTAGGAGTTGTTAAGGACCCCATAGCAAATAATATGTTGTCTCTGTTCTAAGGAGAAACTCACAAAAATAGATAAATATGGGACCACCAAGTAAATATTCCAAAGGAACCTTGAGTGAAATGTCATGGGAGACAGGTGGGGGTAGTAGCTGTTTCTCCTGGGGCGGGGGGTTCAAGCAAAATGTGCAGAGGAGCTGGCTGGTTGGTTAGTCGACAAACTGGTATTGGGTGACATTCAGAAATGAGTTGGGGTGGGAGTGCGAGCAAAGGCAAGCATGGGGGAGAGGTAGACCTGGGAAAGTTGAGGAAGAAGCAAATTCTTCCTCACCCATAATTTCCCCTTAGCATGTCCAGGCTCATGGGGCTCCTGACAAGCAAGGTCACCTGGAAGCACGGGACACTGCCCAGGGGCCTTTCTCCTTTACCTGCTTTCTGGGCTTTTCTAAAGGAGAAAATCATTAGGTCAGTTTCTCCCCCAAAACTGATTTTATGGGGACGACACAACCCAGTGCTTTAAAATATTCCTTTTGCCCTGTATCCTAGGTTTAATCTTTGAGGCTACTTAAATAGGCCTTTGTTTTTGCAGAGGGAAAATTAGAGTCAAGACCTAAGAAAAGAGGATGTGACAAATCAGGTCCCACTGCTCTTTTCCGTGGCTTTGGTACTTCTCTGAGAGATGTGTCAGCTCTTCACTTCTGAACCTGGGAAGAAAGAGATCTCAGTTCACATCTGGGGACAATAATGATGAGCAGAATCATAAGGGTGAGGGGTGACTAGATGCCACTCAGAGCTGTGATCTGAACCTGGAGGTGCTGAGTGACACCCAAGTGCCTGCTGCAGGTGGAGACGTGAAGGATGGGTCTTTGGGTCTTTAAGATGTGGTGCATATGCCTATTTTATACAAAAGTGGGTGTGCGCACGTGCACACATATACACACTTACCACAAAACTCTAGAAATGCTGCTTGGGGATATACGCGTCCTTGATGGCTGTGCTTTTGAATTCATCCTGTGACTTGGAAATTGCCCACGTTATGAAACGTGTCTCCCCAAGGTCAAAGTCTGACACTGGCTCTCCCAGCCCCCTGGCCATGAGGCATCCCAGACTTAGCCAACCAAACACCTGTGACAGACTTGGCCTTCAGGATTGAATGTGAAGAAGCTGGGGCTACATAGAATCCATTTTTGGGTGAGGGTTTAGGACACGGTTGCATTTCTGGCATCTAGAGACCTAAACACTGTGTCTGTGTCCTGGGTGGTGACAATGGAGCCGCCAAAGGGCGAGAGGACACTGATCCAGACTGGAACGACTCCAAGACCAATTCTCTGTCCCTCCTCTTGGAGACACGACAAGCTTCATAATGCCCTTTCCTGTTTAACCCTGCGGCATGGGTCCATGTGTAAATTTTCCTCTTTCTGTGCTAAAGCTTTGCTCAGTCTCATCGCACTCCCGCCTGGCTTCGTCAGAGTTCCTTCTCTCTAGAGAGCCAGCAGCCTTAACGGAGCACTTTCTGAGTGTAGGTGCCATGTCCTTTGTTTCTGCACCCAAGGCGGGAACGAGGTCGTAAGGCCTGGTTAACTTTCTCCTACTTTATTTTCCCCTTCTCCAAGCTACATTGCAAAACCAGCCATTTCTGTCCTGCCAAGCACGTCACCTTCCCTTTCTCCTTTCTCACAATCCCTGCTATTCCTAACAATTGCCAACACAACGTTTTTTTGTTTCCCTGGGTCCGGCATCACTTGGCACTGGAGGGGGTCCCAGAGGGACGGAGGGGTGTGAACAGTGTGTAAGACGGAAAAGGGAGGGGCCGGTGACTCCCTCACCCAGGAGACGCCAGGGCTGGCGCTGGGAGGCCTAGCCTGACCACACGTTCTGAAATCACAATGTGGGGCTCACGCTGCTGACGTGGCGCTTCCGCTCTCCTCACAACTTGCCTTTTAGGAATTGATTCCCTGTATTTTTTATGCATGAAGTGGTTGTCTTTTTCTTTAGGTATTTTCTGAACTTGGTTTCTCCTAACTCTACAAATAATAGGCAGCGTTTCCTGACTGTGACCCCAGTGCTGTGGCGAGCGCTTTGTGGGCTGGGCCTGCGAACCTCCCCACCACCCTGCTAGCAGGTGAGCATCATTGTGGCGGCTCCTCCTCACAGGTGAGAAAGCTGAGCTCAGGAGGATATTGTTAGGACTCTGGTTTGCAACCCCAGGAAGTCAATGCAAGCTTAAAAAAACAAAACAAACAAGGACAAGGAGCAGGATAAGAAAGGAAAAAAAGAAACGGATCGGCTCAGGTAAGCAAGTGTCTGGTGGGTGTCCCTTGAGGAGCACCAGGCTCCAGGTGCCCAGAAAACCTGGCAGCCATCTGGCCTCCTGACCGTCTTCTCTGAAATGCCTTTGTTGCAGGCAGCTCGTCCCCGGTGGGAGCACAGGGGCGCCGGCATGGCTGTACTCCCACCCAACTCCGCAGACCCTTCCCTAACACATTTCTCAGGATTCCCAAGGGTGACTCTGGACAGCAGGCTTAGGGTCAGGGGCCCTGGAATCTGAAATGAGTCTGAGGGCAGTTTCCACAGTCAGAGAACTGAGATCAAAGAAGGGCAGGGATTCCTGGTAGGCTTAAAAAGCGGGGTGTGGAGAGGGGTGCACAGCAGATTAAGTAACAAAAGATGGATGCCCCAATTCAAAGCCAGTTGTGACTTCAACAACAGCCGTCACTTCCCCTGAGGTCCACAAATGACTGGGAGGTGTGAGCTCTAGTTCTGGTTTTGTCACTAACTGGCTGGGTTGACCTTGTCATTGTAACCACATAAGTCTCACCTTTGCCACTTGCAAAAAAAAAAAATATCTGTCTAATCTCCCTCATTGATTTGTTTTTGACATAGTAGACTTAGAATTAAAAGTACTTTGAAGAATCAAATATAAAGTATTGTAGTATAACTATGTATATATTCCATTTGGTTTATTGAAATTAGTTTAAAATCGTATCTTTTCCTAATTCCCTTTCTTATTTTTTTCCCTTTTTCTTTCTTTTCTAAAGATTTATTTATTTATTTATACAAGCACTGGGTACAGTCAGAAGCGTGGGAGGGTGAGAGAATTCACCAGAGCCAGAGAGGAGAGCAAAGCAGGCAGAGGGACCTAAGTACACTGCTGAGGGGAGCAGCGGGTGGCAGGAGAGGTCCGCGCGCCATGTGGGACCCTCCTCCAGTGGCCGGGAGCAGCCGGGGATCGAACTAACACTGCAGAGGCTGCAGGCAGCTTCACAACCCAGCGCTCAACCGCTGCGCCACTGGGGAGGCCCTCTTATTTTCTTTTTAAAAAACTATTACAGAAGCAATACATGCTATGAGCAATTTTCAAATATAGAGGGGGGAAAACATAAAACACCTATAATCCATTATCTTTGAATAACTACCATTAACATTTTGGTAGTGTATCTTGTCTCTTTCTGTATGTGAGGACACATGTAAGGTTTTTTGAAAATAAAAGGATATTTTAACAATCTTTTGAAAATGACTTTTCCCATGAATAATGTTGCAAACATTTTACATGCTATTAAATATTTTTCTACATCAATTTGTGGGAAGAATGGTCTTCCATTGTTAACAAAACTTCTCACATTAGTGGATTGGTTCAAATTTTTCCCTATTGGCGAAAATACTACAAGATATAACTTAATAATTAAATATTTGTTCACCTTCATGACTATTTACTTAGAAAACCTTCTAGATGTGCAATTTCTGCACCAAAGAATCAGGGTATCTATTGCATGTCTAGAAAGTTTGCACCAAATTATAGTCCCGTGAGCTATTAATTCTAGCATTAGTATTCATAGTAGATTTTATCATGTTTTTAAACTCTTCTAAGTCTGGTATCCTCAACTTTTTTTAACTTTAGATCCACAGATCCATGATTGCTTCCCCTACATTTCATTTTGCTGATGGGACCGCTGTCTCCCCTTTTCTCCTTCCAAGTGCCCAAGTGTTTTCAGGTGCAGATGTGAAAGTGTGAGAGGTAAGTGCAACACACAGCTGGGGGTGCTTCTCATTTGTTCATTTAGCTTTGGCCTGTCTCCAAGAGGGCCCCAGAGAAGGATAATTCCTGGTATCCATTCCCTTTTCTGTAATCCTCTCCCTTTGAATCCAAGCTGGTCTTGTGTCCCATTTGTAAGTAGTCAATTGCAGTGAAACGGTGTGGTGGTGTGGTGTGACTTCCAAACCTTGGCCGCAGGCTATCTGTAAAGGCAGGACTGGACGCAGAGCAGGTTTTCTAATATCCAGCAGACCGGGTAAGGGAGGAGTCAGAGTCCTTAGTGGCTTTTTGCAGGTCTTTTTATTTAGATTACCAGGTACAAGGCAGGCAGGGGCGCTGGGGGCTGGGGGGCTGTCAGCCTCCCAGCCCCCAGCAGGTCTTCACTCTGGGCTCTCCGACCTTCTCTCAGCTTCTTTCTCTGCTTCTTCCTCAGCTTCTGCTGGCGTCCACATGACGCCGCCCTTAAAAGCCCAGTCTCAGCCCAGGTGAATCCCATCTACCTATGCCCATACCCTACTCCAGGTGCCCGCCATCAGGCATGCATTCAGGACCACAAGGATCCATCATCTATCCTGATGGCGGGAGGGCAGAAAAGCCTGACATTTTTTCCTTACCCTATACTATCTAACTGAAACTCCAGGAGAGACTCTCAGACAGAACTACCCAACTGGTCCCACCAATTGAAAAACCATGATAAGGAATACTAAATTTTTGCTGTAAGCCACTAGATTTGGGGGTGTGCCATTACACAGTAATGCAAGAGCAAAACTTCTGTGAAATTTTCTTTCAGTAGTTTGAATCTAGGAGCAAGTCTAACATTTAATGGTTAAAAGTTGTCATCTTTAGAATGAAATAACCTGGTTCTCAATTTTTGCTACCACCTTCTTAGCAGTTATGTGTGGGAAGTTATTAAACTCTCTGAAACTTGCTGTACCAATCACTAACATGGGCATGATAAAAGCAACTGCTTTATGGCACCATTGAGATTAACCTAGATAATGCAATTAAAGTCCTTAGCACGATATCTGGCACATAGCTATTTCTTAAAACATTTCATGATGGTAATCTCTGCTGCTAATGTACCTCCTTCATATGACTTCCTTAAATTTGTTAAAGAAAATTAATCAAACTACCCTATTATTTTTAGTCTCTGCCTCAGCCACCATCACCGTGATGCCTTCTTTAGGTATTCCAGGGACTCTCAACATTTTCGGTCTTGGAGATGTAGTTGTGGTTAAAGTGCAAAGTGAGCTTAGGGTGGTCTAAGTGAATTTTCAGATGTCAGTTTCCTTAAGGAATGTTTTACATATGTTGTTGTCATTAATCAAATATTGACTTGATTTATGGCCACATTCTTGAAGTCTGCTACATGCACATTTGCACCCTTGTTTGTTTAAAGGTTGACTCATACCTCATGTCCCTCAATGATTTTACTGGAAATTCTAAAGATAAGAGATGTTTTTTAAAGACAGTCAAATAATTAAAATCATTGTTTTTAAAAGACCCCTATTCACTTGCTCCAAAAGCATATTAAATGTTAAACCTAATATACCTATTAAACTATTCAACCTGGATCTTAAGAAACTTACAGTCCACTGGGGTGGGGGGTGGTGAGGGATGGGGAAGACAATGACAGTCAAGTGAAAGATTACAGCCATATCTCGCTTAACAACCTACTAAACCTATGACCTGGTCCCAACAGGCTATACCATATAGCTCAGGTGAGGAGGAGGATATACCACCTAGGTTTGTGTAATTACACTCTGTGACACTCCCATAGCAACAGGGTCACTATATTATATAATACTCAATGAAAATGACTCTAGAACAGGGAGGCATGAGAATAAGATCAGAGAAAGGCCTTTCCTGCTACATCTTTTTTTTTTTTTTAAAGATTTATTTATTTATGCATACAAGAACTGGGGTACAGGCCAGAGGTGTGGGTATGAGAGGATTCACCAGAGACAGAGTGGGGAGCAGAACAGGCAGATTGATTGAAATACACTGCTGAGGGGAGTAGCAGGTGAGACAGGAGAAGTCTGTTGCGCCATGTGGGTCAGTATCCTGGCCAGGGATCGAACTTGTGCTGCAGTGGTTGCAGATAGCTTCATAGTGCTGAGACTTATCCCCTCGTGCCATCAGGGAGGCCCCCTGCCACATCTTTGCAAGCAGGATTCCTAGCCTGGTGAATGCGGAGGTAGATATGAGGAGTGACAGTCTCCCACCCAGCAGCTGGTTCCAAGCCCCTTTTTCTCTGACGTCTAGGGGTGGCCATGGCAGGCACAAGAAGCTATGTGAAGCTCATAACTGTTTCCTTTGGTGGCCTATTACCTTCCTCTGGCACTTGTAGGAGGTGGGGCCAGAACAAGCTCTGACAATAGGAATGCAAGCAGAGTACATTATTGTCCATGCAGCACAATTAGGCTGGTGCTGCCCACGTCATCTCTCTCTGCTGTAATGCCTTGGAGGCATCATGTTCTAGGTGGGGTAGCTAAGAGGTGAAGGAGGCCACCAGCTCACAAAAATTGTGAGGTGAACTAGAAATAAATCTATATTGTGTTAAGGCACTGACCCATTCTAATATACCATGTAATTCATTTCTAGTCCATGAGATGTAAGGAAAGTATACTTTAGAGTTTCTGGATATGTCCATTTCCAATAAATTCCCTTTTATTAGATAAAATGAGAGAGGCATATAAAATGTGTTCATTTATGACCTGACTAGCTGTCTGCCTTTCGGTTTTGAAAAAGCCTCATTAGATTGTGATGTTCAGAATTGCAGCAGCCATTACGTGAGCATGAGTCAGGGGTCAAGATAATTACAGAGATGACAGCCTTACTTGCGAGATTACTACATCTACATTGGAATTATTTGAGTCCAGCCTTTTTTTTTTTTTTTTTTGACAAATAATAAATGCCCCAGTGGTACCAAATCTGTTCTGTAATTTACATCTGAATGCTTTTATGCTGATACAACAGCAGGTCCTTTAAAGATATTATTCTTTCAGTGTTGTTTCATTATACTGTTGACAAGGAAAAAACAATCCTGGCCAACACTAAACAAAATGACATTATTGGAGGATCTGTTTTTGTGACACAGGCTTTTAGTTTAAGTCTGAAGAGTTTCCTAGAAACTACCAACAGTTAGATGAAGACTTACTGTAGGTGCAGGTGGAGATGAAGATTGTGGTTACGATGGAGGAATAAAATGGGGATAGTTGGGGATGGGGAATGTCACTTTCATCTCTGCATTCCCATCCACACTATAATCATTGCTGAAAAAGACAAATAATCCTGGACAGCGTTTGCCCTTCTGCAATGTGCTTTCATGTGCATTTTCTGACTTTATAGTGAGTGATAGAAGAGGAGGTAGGAACTCAGTCTCTAGAGGCAAGTACACAGCGGTTCAAATACTGGCTCTGCCATTCTCTTTGCTATGTGACCTTGGACAAGTAATTTAAGCTCTCTAACCTGTGACTTCCTCATCTGAATAACAGGACAGTGATAAGAACACCAATACTGTGAGGTAAAGGTAGACAATAGGAAGTATTTTAGCATATCACTTGGCATACTAAAAACACTACTGGGGAGCTCCTAAAATAAATGTTGATTATCATGACATCGTAGGATGACAGCAGAGGCAGGCATTAGAGTCCAGAAAGCTGAGGTGCTGGAAGAGTGACCTGCTGCATCAAAAAGATTCAGTAACCCCTAGGGTTGCTGGTTCCTCTTTCAGGGCTTCTTCCACAGTAACATGCTTCCTGGAAATTTCCAAAGGTAAAACAAAATAAAGTTTGAATTTTGAGATACTTCCATTTTGGTGTCCAATAAACAGAACCCTTTCCCATAATTCACTCCTTTAGGAGGAGGGGTTTGTAGCATATATGCAAATGTGAGACCATTAAATTTATAGTGAAAATCATATATTCTGGAAGTTTTCTCTTAATCCTCAATATCAGGTTCCCCTCCCTTTCACTTACTCTCTACCTTGTAAAAATAAATCAAGCAAAATTGCACACCTTCATAAGCTATACAAGATTGGCAGAGGTGCAGCCTGCAACTGAATCAAGCAGCAAAGCTAAATTTTTCTCTAAGGCTTTTTCTTCTCCGTTAAAAACTTTGATTTTGTTATCTCCACTGATATATTAGCATTCAAAACAGTTTTCTTTCTGTATCTTTGCATTTATGTGTCTCAGCATCATTAGATTAACAGGACATAAAGGAACACCACTCCCTGTATCAGAATCTGAATCAATGACACTACCCTTCCTCTACACCGATTCTGTCATCAGAAAGTGATCGATAGAATACAGGCTGTTTCTCTTTAGGCTCTGCTTAATGATTCACTTTCAATGTAAGTGTTTCAGGAACAAACGCTATTAAAAATTGAGTATTATTTGTTTTCTTAAACCTACTCAGTCACCACGTCTTTCAGAAAGCCTGTCTTCCCTTGGCCATGGTAGGGACATCTTGGTTCCCCAATGGGATGCACTTCGCTGTGCTATCACTGTTCCTCATTGAGGTCCACTGTGCCTTGGCTCTGCTAAAGGACCCACCTGTACACATCTCTACACCTCTAATGCCTTGCACAGCACCTCGCCTACTACAGATCCAGAGGCTGAATTAACTGATGAAGTCAGTGCTTACTCACCTGTAACACCAGTTAAAACATTTTAGTGGAAGATGAACTGTTCCCAGAGTTGAATCAATATAGTGAGCCTCGCAGGCAAGAAGGTGAAGGTTATTATCTGATGCTAAATTATTCTCCTAAGTGCACACCATTCCTTCTTTCTCTGGTTGGGTTAAGAGATACATTAATTTGATTCTCTCTGAAAACTCCCTACTTCTGGACCATAGGATGCGTCCCAGGGCTCAGTCTCTCTAGATTCTAGGCAAACCCCTTTCTTGGTTTCGACCTTTCCACCCTTTTTTGGGTGCTACCACCTGACTGATCTTTGGATGTTTGCTAGTATTTCCCTCTCAACTCCCTAAAGTGAAAATATTAGACTCAAAAGCAGCAAAGAACAGAGGATAAGTAAAAATAGAGAACACACCAACACACCACTGGGGCTGGAAAAGTAATTTAGCTGGAATCATAGCATATGAGCTAAGCGGCAGGGACTCTAAAAACCACTGCCTTTGGGGCTTGGAACTGCCTCACTTTCCTACAAACCTGCTTAGTAATTCTGGATAAGCCACTCCCCTATCTGGGCCTCTGTTTCATCAGTAAGTCAAGGCTCTCTTGAGGCCATATCCCTTGGTTCATACAGTCAGGGACCAATAGTCTGGATTTGGGTCCTAATTATTACTCACTGAATGACCAAGGCATTTCCATATCTACAATAATGCATGGTTTGCTTAAAAGTTATAAGGAAAACAACTTCTTTATTGCATATATTTCTGATTTAATACTATGGTCTTTATCATAATATTGTGGAATAGAACAAAAACCATCTGGTGAATAGCATTTCTTTATCTTTTGCCAACTGTGGCTAAAAACACTGAATACCTGGATTAACAGTAAGGGTAAAATTTTATTTTCCTAAACAGATCTGTACACTTTCTATGGACAAAAACAAACTATATAATTTGACATGTTTATTTTTTTTTTGCTTCTGTAACAAATAACTCAGAATAATATTTATTGATCAAGAATTGTTATCTATTCAAGAAAGATGTCTGAAAGCATCTACTTCTGCCTTCTTTGTGTAGATTTTAGTTCCAATGTATCCTTAACTACCTTATCATCTGACACTGTTATCTGTAACCCTCTGGCTTTGCTCTCAAGGAAGAACTCTTACAATACCTATCTATATATCTATACGCTTGACATATTAAGACATTAAATAACTTTATTTTCTCTTTTATATTGCAAAGAGTGGCCCAGTGTTAAACATTTTAGAAAACCTGAAGAAATAAAAAAAATGTTTTGATTTACAGAAGCACGTATAAAAATATATATTGAGATAATCTGCTTATTACATTGCCCAGTTTTTATGGGTTACAAAAATAAATAAATATTTGAAAATCAAACGAGAGGGCTACATTAGATTTTTTTTTAAAACTCTAACAATTTTAGCTGACCAACATGTGCTAGTGAAATTCAAGTTAAAGTTATAGTCAGTTAATATGACATAAAATGTCGTATGTTGCCACTTAAGGAATATTCCTTAAAGCAGAATCTGCTTTGCGCTTAGAACATAGCTAGGCTTACAGTTTCAACAATAAGCAGCATAGAGACCAAGAAAATTCCTAACTTTTCTATAACAATGAGCAAAAAAATGAAGTCAGTATCACCACCTAACAATGGACATCTAAATTGGAATTGTGGACAGCTTAGCTTGAATGAAAAATTAAAATACAATAAAGATCTTTGCTTAACTATCTTTGAGCTTTTAAAACAAAAAAACATAAGGCATTTGTTTGCCTGTCAATAGATTTAACCTATAAGCAATAACCTGAACTATCTTTTTTCCATCAAGTACTTTTAACAGTGCAAAATGTTAGTTATCTAAGCATTCAAAAAAAAATACAATGATCACTCCTATGCCAGTCAAGGTTGACAGGCAGTTTCTTATGAAAAAGATGAAATAAGTAATTCAAAATGACCGTAAAGCTAAAATAAGATACAGTATTGACTCTTTTGACAAAAAACTACTTTGAACAGTATTCAACGTGGACAAGTAAGTCTCGATGTTCAGTGGCTGGATACTGGATATTGCACTTGGGACACTCCACCAGACTTTCGTTCAGTGCAGCAGCAGGACTTTTTGGTGAGGCAATTTTCACTCTGTTCTCATTCTCTCTCTGGAAAGTGACTAATGGTTCTGTGAAAGCAAACTCTCGAAGTTGCTTCTGAAAAATAAATGTCAAATACAGTTTGCTTATCAGGCCTACTGGATAATGTGATCCCTGCTCAGTTCTGCAGACAGGTTTTCTTTTGAACCTCTGGTCATCATGTTAGAGTGGTAACATCGGAGTTGGTTATAAATTAACCAAGTTGCCCACGAATTACTAAGGTTGGGTGTATATATAAACAGGTTTTATTAAAATGCCTAGAATCAAATGTAAAGCAGGCCTGTGTGCAAGGCTTACTAAATTTGCTAGTTTGGTAAAAATACAGCCAACTTCAGCAAGCTGAATTGCATGGAATTAATAATAGAAAAGAATTTTAGCAGAGTAAACAGATTATACACAGAAATGACTAAGATATTGTATAATACCTTTGAGACTTTCCTTTTTCATGATTTTTTTTCCTGAGGAACTTAGAATAGTCAGTAAGGCTTAAAAGCAAGTATTTTACAGCACACTATGAAAATGATGGACAGTAGGAACACAAAGAAAAGTACAGAAATAGATGTTCTTTAAGCTGTATCCTCTTAGTTTGGGAACTGGTTTGATATGTAAATGGAAAGGTGGCAGAAAGAGAAAGAAGAAAATAAGTTTTAATTTATTCATTCCAGACTCACCGATGGTTCCAACTGTGTTATTTGATTCCTTGTTTTTCGGAGCTCCTTAATAATTACATGCAATTGATGCTGCATATTTTGACGGTCAAGTTTTTCATTTTCAAAGTCTAAAGCACATGCTTGCATCTGGAAAAAAATGCCCAGGACAAGACAATTACAGCTAGTATATACAGCCTAAGTCTCTTGACTGGATGCCTGAGTTTTTTTATTAGCATAAGAAACACTGTTGTACCATTGTAGCAAGAATTCATCTGAGCACAGAAAAATGTTGAGAAATGAAGATGATTATGGCTGAAGATTTGGTTCCAAGGAGCAAAGTCAATGCCTGAACGTATAACTAAGTGGAAATAATTTAACAAGTTAGGATTTTTCTCCCCATCCTCCTCTTATGGTGAAGTGGGAGAAGGGAAAGAGGTGGTTGTTCCCTAGTTTGGAATGTTTTAAAAACCTCTAAACTATGATTTTGAGATTAAATGGTCTCTTTGAGTTCTGCTTGAAGTGATTAGAAAAATCCTGTTAGGCCAGAATATGAACTGTAAGAGTCTTTGAGGAAGAACAAAATCTGACAAGATGAATATCTACCTGTCAAGAAAACTGCTATCTTACCCCAGAGAATCTGGTTTGGCATAAAAACAATCACAGGGATATATGGCTAGCACGATCTCTTTAAGCATTTTCTGTTAGAGTTTAAAAAACATATTTTCTACAATTTTCAAATGGTTCTTGAGGAAAAATACTATTTTCTAACAAGTTGAAGTAAATTTAGAAGTAAGAAACCCCAATAAGTACCTGCTGTTCCAACAGAGCTACCCTTGTTTGTTCCTCTTGCTGCTTTAACAGAGCAGTGTAAAGAGACTGCACCTGTGGGTGTAAACAGAGCCACTGTTGTCACATGGAACCTTTTAGCAACATCAGGCCTTTTATCATTTGCCTGGGATGCATAACAGTTCACTTCACAAGTCTCACATCTCTAATTGGGACAACACCTGCTAGTAGCCCCTGCTGGGGGGACAGTCTCCCAGCTGGTTGGCTGCGTGATGGCTACCGATGCAAGCGCTGATAGCACCACTGAGGCTGAGGATTCACTGAGGCACAGACAGAGGTTGATAAACAGCACTGAGCTCTGCAGTGGGCACAGCTACTTCCCGGAGATGCTAACACCTACTAATACTGCCCAGTAGGATAACAAAGCCAGCACTGCCTTGTCTCCTTGATGTCAGAGTTGAAGCAAAATTCTCAATCATTTCTGCTTAATTCTAGTAAATACCACCACTCACACTAGAGGCAGAAATGAGGGTGTAAAGACAAAGAAGGTAAATGTTATAGACTACTTTTTCCCATTTTAACTTCTGGAGGATTTTTAAATTACTATTCTAATAGCAGTAATAACATTTTCTTAGCCGTTTAGTTTTCAAAGCACTTTTATAGTATCTCAGTGAATCATCACCAGAGATTTATAAAAGCAAGAAGAGGTTATTATTATCAGTTTGACACATGAATAACCTTAGGTGAGTCACTCCAGGACTGGGGACCAAGTGTGGACTCCAAATGGTTTTTCATACTTCCATGCTGCCAAGCAAAATTTAAATGAATGAGTTTCTGTGCAAGTAGTATTCCAAATCTATAATCCTAACTCTGTAACTTCAGCATTACTGAGGTTGCCTGGCATAAAGCTGTGAGTATAATGAGAATATAGAAGGTGCCACGTGAACCTAAGTGTAGTATCCTCACATCAAGGTGCCAGCCTAGGAATGAGCTTAGACACCCTGTTATTCCATACCTGCCTTTAGCTTCTCACATGTACCCACTTCCTTTCTTACTCAGAACCTTTGATACGCCATTCCCTCTGCCTGGCGGGATTTCCCAGTCATTTATCTTGCTGGTTTTCTTCTTGTCAGTATGCCCTTGTACAAACACCATCTTCTCAGGAAGACCCCCAATATCCCTTTGTCATATAACCCTGCTTTATCTTCTATATTTAGGTACTTGCTTATGGTCTCTTTCCATTTCTAAATATGAACACCCATGAGCGGTGCAAAAACTAAGCAAAAACTTTTTTTGTTCCTTGCTGGTTCACTATCTGGTAAAGCAGTCCTTGACACTTAGTAAGTACAATGAAAAAGTTGAACTATAAGTCATGGAAAGCCTTCCCGGTTAGGCTTACCTGAGATAACAGCTCTTCAGATCGCTTCTTCTCTTCTTCAAGTTTTTCCCTAGCAATATCATTCTCTTCTTTGAGCCTTTGTATTTTCTCTGTTTTATGCCTATCATCTTCCAGGTGTTGGACATGTGCCTTTCTTTGTAAACATAATAGCTGATTTAAATCCTGAACTTCTTTTTGGCTTTCTTCATATTTTCTTCGAAACTCACTAAGTTCAGAATTCAACTGAGTGTTGGTTTGTCTTTCAACCTCAAGATCTTTCTTCGTCTTTGCCAAAACATGGCTGTAATATTTTTGCTTTTCCTCTTGAAGAAAACCTGTGACAAACACATCAGGGCACAACTCACTTTATAAAATAGGCAATATTCCTGAAAAGAAAAACATGAAGGGCCTCCCCGGTGGCGCAGTGGTTGAGCGCTGGGTTGCAAAGCTGCCCGCAGCCTCTGCAGCGCCAGTTCGATCCCTGGCTGCTCCCCGGCCACCGTAAGAGGGTCCCGCATGGCGCGCAGACCTCTCCTGCCGCCCGCTGCTGCCCTCAGCAGTGTACTTCGGTCCTTCTGCCTGCTCTGCTCCCCGCTCTGGCTCTGGTGAATTCTCTCACCCTCCTGAGCTTCTGACTGTACCCAGTGCTTGTATAAATAAATAAACAAATAAATCTTTAAAAAAAAAAAAAAAAAGGAAAAAAAAAAGAAAAACATGAACACGTTTCTATAAATGAGATGACCTTATTTTCTCACCTTTCAGAATGAAGAGTCAAGAGCTAGGGCTGATATTTGCAGAACAAGAAACAGAAGTATGGTTTCATACTTCATTATTTGAAGTTACAAAACTAATACATGGAAGACTAAAAATAGAAATATAACTATTCTGTGGGGAAGGAAACTCACTACTGTTTAAAAAAGACAAATCAACAAGTAAGGATGTAAGCTCACTATTTATAGAGATGGAGTTAATTACCAGAATCAAGAATAGAAATGTTAGGGCCTCCCTTGTGGCTCAAGGGGTTAAGCACCACACTATGAAGCAATCCACCGCCTCTGCAGCACGAGTTCGATCCCCGGCCAGCCAGGGAGCTACCCACATGGCGCAGCAGACCTCTCCTGTCTCGCCCACTGTTCCCTTCAGCAGTGTACTTCAGTCAATCTGTCTGCTCTGCTCCCCACTCTGACTCTGCTGAATCCTCTCACCCCCCGCATCTCAGCCTATGCCCCAGCTCTTATATGCATAAATAAATAAATCTAAAAAAAAAAAAAAAAGATTAGAAATGTTAAAAGCAGCTACCCTGACAGGGGGAAGAAACTGAGATCAGGATAGGAAGGGAAAGGTGGAACAGGGCCCCTCTCAACTAATATAGACAAAAAATTAGATTCAACATGAACTAAAATCTTACTTTCAGTGTAGCAAACTTGTAAAGACAATACAGTTAACAATTTTGTCAGCTTTGATTATCTCTAGAGACATTCCCTTCTGTATTTTCTTTTTAGCATTAGCTTTGTTGTAAATATTTCAAAGTGAACTCCAAGTTCATGAGCCTGACTCACTCCTGTAGAACTCAAGGCTTTAGTCCTGTTGAGGCTGCCAGTCTTTTAGGAACCACTTTGCATGGGGGTTTCTCTCCTTTCCCGAGCTCAACACCTGTAACTCAACACGAGAACCTGTAGCTCACACCTGTAGCTCAACACAAGAACCTAGTTCCTCTTGCATAAAGTGGAAATGACCTTTCTTGACTGGCCTCTCAGCGTTCTCGTGAAATTCAACTGAAATAATGTTAGAGAAACTGCAAAGCACTTGACAAAAAGACAGTATTGTTCAAAACTATTGCAGTTCTACGTTGAGATTTAAGTGACTGAAGCATCTTTTATAAAATGTATTCTTCCTCCTGGGATGGATATAAATAAATTCTAAAGGGACAAAGAGTAAAAAAGGTAACAGGTGACAAGGCCAGCTCTGGGGGAAACGTTGGCGAAGGACTTTGAAGGAGATGGGAGGGGGTGAGGTGCACAGTGGAGAAAATTTAATGTAAATTTGGTAGCTTCAAAGCTACCAAAGATCCCCCTATCCTGAGCCTCATGCCCTCTTTTATCAGAAATCAGTGAGGAAATAAAACAGACTTCCTAAAATGGTATTTCTTATTTAAGGGCTAAAAGACTTGCTTATTTTACTTTCTAACACATCTATAAAAATCTAAATTTGATGAATCTCTCCTTTTGGAAATGTCAGGCAGGCCTACCCCAAAGGAACATTTTTATACCAGTACCTTCTGATTCTGTCTTTTTGGTCTGCTGTGGGAGTGAATGAGCAACTGTTTCCGATTTCTGTTCCAACTCAGAGATCCTTGCTAAAAGTCCTTTTACATAGACCTCTCGCTGCTGATCATACACAAGCCACTGCTGATTTTTCTCCAGAGCCTCAATATGAAAATTAAAAAAAAAAAATCAATAGCAAAATAAAATACAAAAATATGATAATAATAATACAATTTTTATTGTACAAATATGAAAAAAAACCAACAAAATCTTAAAATGGACAAATGAATTATAGAATAATTTTAGACAACTAGTGTATGGTTTATGACACAGAAAGATATTCTAATGTCACATACCTTCAGGATATCTAAAAACATGGCAAAGATATGGTTACATGGGGTTAAGTTCATTTGACTGCTGTCTCCTATACACAACATATTTCCACGTCACCCTCTAGATGCCTTTACTGGCCAAGGTAGAGACTAGCACTGCTCAGATACCCTTCAAGAAAGAGCTATTTCTGCCCAACATAGGATTTTGCTCAGGTTTGCATCCTGTCTGACAGTGCCCCTGACCAATCTGGCTTCTTTCCTTTTCCTTTCACAGATGTTGCTCCCACATAAATTATTTGCACTCCTAAACCTATCTCAATGTCCTGGAAAATCAAACTTAAGTAGCTGCTCCTTCTTTTATTCAATTTTCACCCTTTACATCTTTTAGAACTCAATTAAAAATCCCAAACCGGGATCACTCACCTGGTTTGTGTAGAGGTACACACACACTATTAATAATTAAAAATTATTTTACCAACCATCTTCAGCTCTCTATGTGTTTGCTGTGTCTCTCAAACAGAGAGTAAGTTCCTTGAAGGATTCCAGCTGTTGCTTATAATACATGTGCAAGAAATTTTTTGGATGATAACATTAAAATAATCAGTTAGACATGGTAAATGATTCATTTTACTGTTACTGCTAATAGTTTTTCATTTTGTTCTGTCTTTCTGTCTTTCCCTCAGGAACTTATGTATGTTCTGATAGCCCTACTAGGCCACAAAGCATAAGTTTGAAAATCTTATAAAATTACACCTACATTTTCTGTGGCTCCTACCACCTGATTTGTGGCAAGTCATCAGCACATAAAAAGCTACATTAACTTTAGTGGATAAAACAAGGTGCAATATATAGACAAAAGTGTGTAGATCTATGACACAAGCTCTGTGACTCACTGTTCTTAATCACTTGATGCTTGGAAATTCTATTGAAAGCAAAGCCAAAGGAAACAGCCCAGAATCCCCAGCAACTACACACCACCCCTCTGCCTCACCTCTTGCCCCCAGTGTTTCCAGGGAAGGTGGCAGTTCTGTTACCGAAAATGGGGAGCAAATTCAAGTTGAAAGGTAGCAAAGATGATTCATTGGCTAGTGCTAGAGGGAGAAAGGCCTAAAAATTATTTAATTTACTAATTACTTATGGTACACTTAAGTCTGAAAACACGTACTTGTTGGTTTAAGGTTTGAGGTGCAATACCCTAAAACGCCACGTGATGGCAATGTTACTTCAGTCAAATAGTAAACATTTCTACTCCCTACCTCTCTCTTCTCACTGAATTCTGTGCACCTGCTCTTTTATTTGATTGCTATTAACGAATATTGATATTATTTTTGCATCCATCATGGCATCAGTTATCTCTTTCAGTTTTATGTCATCTATACATTTTTTAGTCAAGCACTGAACATTTCTATCTAAGTTATCAATAAAAACAGGACCAGAGTGGGCAAAAGTGGAGCCCTATAAAGTGATGCTACAATGCTTCTTCCTGGTTTGATGGGGATATATGAAATGTTCCTTGGGCAAAACTTTCAACATGGATTAAAATGTTAGCATAAACTAGAGGAATAAAACAAGAGAATCAATTGATAAAACTGAAATATGAATGGTAGATTACATAGAAGTACAGTGTTCATATTGAATTTATTAAAATTGCTGCACTGGAGTCATGCAAGAGATAGCCTCCTTCTTAGGAATACACTTTAAAGTATATAGGCTATGGACGGAAGTAACTCATTCTAAATAGTTCCAAAAAAATATTGTATGTGTATGGACTGGGAATTGAAAGAGAAAGAGAAAGAAAATAACAAAGGTTGAATTTTGGTAATGGGTATATGGGTAGTCTATATAGTATTTTCATCTTTGTAGATTTTCTTAAATTTAAATTTTTTTCAAATAAAAATTTTAAAATCATTGTTTATTATTATAATCTTCCCTAAATCTCATGTTTAAAAAACAGATTTTTAAAATTATGAAATACTTATTAAAACTGCCTTTTAGCTATCTAGTTTGAAAGACACTGACACTGGACATTGTTTATAGTATTAACTACATGTAATTATTTCAAAATGTGAGGTGAACCTAAATGGTAGCTAAGGAATGATAGAGCTAGGCCTCAAGGAAGATAAACAAAGGTTTTTAGGGCTTATTTTAGCATAACAAATACCACTTCTTAAAATAGGTAGGCAAATGTATACAGGGGATTTTGTAGGAGCTTGAAGGTAGGATGTGGGACTAGAAATGCTGATTTTTCAAAAGTCAAATAATGTGAGCATAGGGATTAAGAGGAGTGAGAGGCTTCTTTCCCTGTTTTCTAAGTTCTCTGACAATTCTCCTGGCCTAAAAGATCTGTTGATATTCCAAAGGGACAACCAGAGCTAAATGACCTCTTACTCCTCAAACATCAGTGGTTGTCAAAGGGTAGTCCATAGATCACTAGCAATAGCAGCAGCAGCAGCAGATGGAAGGGGCTTGTTGGGAATGCAGAATCTCAGGCCCTACCCTAAATCAACAGTATAGGAATCTTCATCATATGAAGATCCCGTAGGTTTGTATGTACATTTGAGTATGAGAGGCTTTGCTCAGCCTAGCCCACCATTTGAAGGTGAGTTGGGTTAAATTTTACTCCACTTGTCTAAAAGTCTTACAAGATAAACAGAACACAGAAGAACAATGTGATCCTTAAATAAATTGGGAAGATAAAAAAGAACAAAAAGATTGGACATAAAGTCATAACATTTCAATGTTAATATTATAAAAGTCACTACCTAAAAAAAAAACTTTAGCTAATATTTGAGGCAGTTAACACTAAGAAGTCTAAAAATTACATGAACGTTTAAGCAACAGTATTTATTTTCAGGCACCTTACTAGAAGAAACAGTACTTAAATTTAAGAAATTTCACAAGATTCCATTCATTCTTTCAAATATTCTAGACACTGGGAATATAGCAGTGAATAAAATATGCAAAAATCCTTCACTCATAAAACTTATATTCCAATGGAAGAGCCAGACAATAAACAAGATAAGTAGATTTTAAGTTTTACAGTAATATGGTACAAGATGGAACTTTAAATATAGGAAAAGGGAATAGGAATTATTTTGGGAGCTATAATTATATACAAGGTGGCTAGGAAAACCTATAGCTCTGTCCTCTGTTCTATGCCAACCCCATACCCCCAAACCCAAGAATGCGACAATTCAGTAAAGACCTGGGGAAACAGTGTCAGGTAAAGGGAGCAGAAAGAGAAAAGGTGTTGTGTTACTCCAACATGGCTGGAATGACAAATAAAGGGGAAACAGGTGTGTAAGGTAAATTATGTGTAGAGATGCACATCTAATGGGGAAGTACTGCTATAAATAGAGTGATAAGAGGTCAGTCTATCACAGAACTGATTTTGATATCTTCTTTATTTTAGTTACCTCTAGGTAAATCATTTTGATAAGGGTAAGCACCTTATCAAAGTACCCCATATTTAGACACTCAACAGGAGCACCCCATATTTAGACACTCAACAGATTTAAATTCTTCTCTTGAAAATCAAATAGTCCTCAGGGTACTCTTGCTAGATAAAATAAAACAGGAATCTTGAGAATGCTTAGACCAGACAGACCTGCCAGTAATATTTCTGGTATCAAAATACCTGCCTATGGATTAATAATTAAATTAAGAATTTTATACTTCATATATTTGATATCAAAACTTAGAAAAATAAACTAAATAATAATCCTATGCCCTCAATTTATTCAATTCCTAATGAAGCCCATTAGTTCACTTAGGACATAAATTTGAAACAATATAGTTTTGCATATCTCTAAAATAACCTCATATCAAATTCTAGAGCAAAGAAGTAATGAATGTTATACAAAGAATATATTTCCTTATTAAACTATGAAAGTAAATCTTGGGTACCAAAGGAAAAATTTCATGCTAAAGAGTACATCTTGCATAAAAAAAAAAAGAAACTATAAATTAAATTACATTATAGTAATAAAATAGTTGGGACAATTAGGTTGGGTGCAGAAAAGATGTTGAAGTATTTGGTGGTGATGAGTAGTTTCTAGAACCCTCTAACCTACAGAGATCATATTTAAAGGAATTGGCCCTTTTAATGCCTGGAATGTGACTTAAAAGGCAGAAACCTAGAAAGATGATCTCTAATCATTCAGTTCTCCTTCTTAACATATTTTTTCAAATCATAGCATCAATGCTGTCAATGTCCATGAAATTCAAGAATAAATGAATTAGTTCTCTCTAGCTATAACAATAAAGGGAAAATAAACTTACATCTTTCAGCTTCAGTTCCATTTCATTAATATTACTCATTGATGAGTTGAAGCAGCTTGTAGCCATAGTCTATAAATAAACCAATATTAGTTAACATCTCAAATTTAACAATATAGGTTTTCTCATTATATTTAGTTCCATAATAAGCAGAATACACTTACAGGGGGATCCCCAAATTCAGATTTAGTACATGCCAAAGAACCGTCCTTCCATGTAGCAGAGAAGCACCAGAAGAGAGTTAAGATCTCTTGAAAGCTTCCTAAGCAGATTTGGAAACCCTGAAATTTCATTATCTACCTTGACTTCTGAGGCCCTCTGGATGGCAGCGTCACCAGAATAGCCCTCAGTGCATGTGAACAGCCCAGAAGTTTTCACAAAATAACTGGGCTATTTAAATGAAATCTACAAAACTACTAAATCATAAAACAAAAGGTGAAAGTTGTTTTCTACAATTCTATTTGTAACAGTATTAATCAGTATTAGTTCATATAGATTATATGAAACTCAAAACATAATTTCTTTTTTTCCCTTCATTTTTTCAGAGAGGGAAAAAAAAAGAGGGTTAAGTCAGTGATTAAAGAATCTGCCCTATTCAGGGCCTCCCTGGTGGCGCAGTGGTTGAACGCTGGGTTGCGAAGCTGCCCACAGACTCTGCAGCGCTGGTTCGATCCCTGGCTGCTCCCCGGCCACCGGAGGAGGGTCCCACATGGCGCGCAGACCTCTCCTGCCGCCTGCTGCTCCCCTCAGCAGTGTACTTCGGTCCTTCTGCCTGCTCTGCTCCCCGCTCTGGCTCTGGTGAATTCTCTCACCCTCCCACGCTTCTGACTGTACCCAGTGCTTGTATAAATAAATAAATAAATAAATAAATAAATTTTTTTTTTTAAAAAAAAAAGGCAAAAAAAAAAAAAGAACCTGGCCTATTCAAAAGATCTCATAAATAGCTGTATTTTAGTCTTTTAACAATTGTAAGGGAAGAGATGTATGAATGCTGGCAAGGAAATTCAAAATCTATTTTTCTTCAAAGGTGATATAGGTACTTGCTCTAGTATGTAGTAGCTCTTTCTCCCTCTCAGTTTAGTCCTCTAGGTGCAAGTTTTCAGAACTAGTTCATCAAACCCCTTCCCTTATTTCTCTGGGTACACTGTATGTCTACATTTCCCAGCCTTCTCTGTGGCTAGTGGGGTCATGATTAAATTCTGTCTAATGGAATGTGGGCTAATACCAGGCCTGGTCCATAAAACCTCCCCCAGTTCTCCACACGCGCTCTCTAGCTCCCAGCTTTACGGATCTGGTGGAGGACTCCAGAGAGCAGCTAGAAGGGACCTAGATATCTGACTGACTGTGGACAAGGCCTCCTTCACCACAACCTCTGACGTGAGAAAAAGAAATACTCGTATAAAATACATTCTTAAAAATGATTTCTACCAAGATTTGCCTTTCTATTTTCAAAACTAGGGAAACTAATTGATTTTTGTGTTTTCAGGAAAAGTTTTAGTCAGCCTCTTTGGATCTGACTGTACTGTTTTATGAGCTTCTCTCTGTGGAATCCTCTAGAAAAACTTAACTGCTTTGAACTTGTCTGTAGAGACATCTTTGTCATTTATGTGGCAGAACACTTAAATGTACAGCTCGGATCACGGTTTACTCTAAAGGGGAGATTAAGACAGACCCTTAATAGCACTGAGGTATTACATCTAAAAGCTATAGATTCTTTATTATAGGTGGTATTAATAGTTAAAATACTCTAAATTATACTAGATTAAATTCAGATGTCCAAATTTTCAAAAGAATTAAAGGTCTAATCAATAAGAAACTATTTATTGAGGATTTTTATATGCCAAGCACTATATATAATATATAGCCTATTGTATGTGTGTGTGTATATATATATATACACATATAAATAATTGCACACACACATACATATACATATAAATAATTGCCTATATATATTTTTAATTTTACTGATGTGGAAACTGAGGTTTAAGAGAGGGCTCTGGTGAATTCTAATAAGGTTAGAAAGGTTAGGGAATTTGCTGAGAGTCACGCACAAGTGGTAAGTGGCAGAACTGCCTCCCACAAATCCTTGCTTTCTGCTACAATAGACACTAAAACAAAGGGAGAGGGAAGCACATGTCATTAGAAAAAGCATACTGGATATTAATTTGATATTATACGTCTGAAGTGAAAAATAACCTCAAAATGAAGCTTATTGTGTTTCATGATACAAACTATTGAAGTAAGAACTAAATAAAATCTTCTTGGCTAATGTAGACATACAGTGGACTCTGTATTCTGAATATTCCCTGGGCAAAACAACAGTGTGGGAAGTGAGGAAGTCCTATTAACTATTTTTGTTTATGGAAAGGGTATTGGATTATTTAAAAAAAAAAAAAGCGACTTGTTGGTAAACTATACCGTTTCATCATTTGACAAGAATGCTTTATAAACTCATTCTTCGTAAGAATTATGAATCATAAGAAAGGAAAAAAATCTGGATTTAAAGAAATTATTAGTACCTGTTTTACAAGAAGCGTACTAGCATTGTTTTCAAGTTCAGCAATTCTTGTAGTTGAGGCAAACAACTGATTTTTCAATACATCTGACTCTTCAGACAAGGATTTCAACAATTGTTCCCTTCTTTCACCTTCCTTTGTTTTCTCTTCCAGCTGTTCAAGCAATGCAGTTGTACTACATTTGACCTTCATCTGGTCTCTAAGTCGCTGTATTTCTTTATCCTTCTCTGTGAGGTGATGATCTTTCTTTTCCCTCTCAGCTTCGAGGACTCGAATTTTCTAGATATAAACTAAGAAGAATCTTAGAACAAAGCCAGGGCAAATACGAAAGTAAACAATATGCTACAATAAGCATTTGTGAAGTGTTTGTTATATATTGAGTCAGCATTTGACTAAATACCACAGTTAAAAAGAACATCAAGCCAACGTCTTATACTCTGAGAGCTCATAGAGAGGTAAACCTGTATATAAATGCCAGATACTAAGTGCTCTAGTTAAGATATAAATAAATAAATGGGACACAAACATACAAAAGAGAAACCACTTCTGTCAAGAATAGTGAGAGAGGGCCTCCCTGGTGGCGCAAGGGTTTAAGATGCAACCTATGAGGCTATCTGCAGCCACTGCAGCACGAGTTCGATCCCCGGCCAGGGAGATACCCACATGACAAAGCAGACCTCTCCTGTCTCTCTTGCTGCTCCCCTCAGCAATATATTTCAGTAGATCTGCCTGTTCTGCTCCCCACTCTGTCTCTGGTGAATCCTCTCACCCTCCGCACCTCTGGCCTGTACCCCAGTTCTTGTATGCATAAATAAATAAATCTTAAAAAAAAAAGAATAGTGAGAGAAAACTAAAGAAAAGTTGGTTCTCACTTGAGTATCTGTGAGTAATCTCACTTGAGTAATCATCTCTCCATCATTCCATCTCTAATAATCTTAAAGGCTAAGGTGAGTCACACAAGAGATATATGTTCATTGAAGAACTTGAAGCACAGAACTTAAAAATTACAGAAGTTTATAGCTGGATAAAGGTGTATTCATTTACTTGTTTCCTATTAAAAATGATTTGGTATCAAACCTAGAAGGTAAATACCTTCAATGTATTTATCTTTTTGAGGGACTGGAAAGAGAAAGAAGGCATGCTTGTGGAACTGCTGCTGGCATAAGAAAGCATCAGGAGAGAGCTGACAGAAAAAGTTTACAGAATTACTTTTTGCATTCTGATATAAAATGAAAAACTTGCATGGGGGGGTGCAAAAAACGTTCAAATATACAATGGAGATAATTGAGTTGAAGGATTGTGTGAAAATAAGAGGATTTTAGCTAACTTTTAATGGACACAATTTGAACAAATAAGCAGAAGTCACAGGAAGTTTAATTTCAACAGATTGAACTGATTCATCTGAACAATGTTTGTCTAAAGTAGAATAAACTGGGAAGAGATCTCCCAGGGAAATTATTTGATTCCTTCACCAGATTGCAAAATAATACTGATGTCTAAGAATTAGTGATGGATCATTTCTCAATGCTTAATAAGAATTACCTCAATTTATATTGTTAAAAAATAATTTAGTTTTATGATGTCCCTATAAAATAAAATGTAAAGCAATCCAATGATTCTATTTAATACAGGCCATTTATTTTCTAAATACAAGCAAAATAGATACTTTGCAAAAAGAAATTAAAAGTTAATGATTAAAATTTTAAATCCTTCCAGTTCTAATAAATCCATAACTGCTTTAATGATCATGCCATAACAGACTATAAATTAGGCAATCTGAAATATAGTTTAACAGAAAATGAAATGCCAATATATGGCAATGATTTTACCTAAAAAAAACAACAACAAAAACACCTGAAAACAAAGATTACTTGGAAAGCTGGCAAAATATAGAATGTGGGTTATAAAAATATTCACATTAAAGTCTCAACTTCATAAATACTTTGAAATATTTAGGTTTGATTTTTTTTTTTTTTACATTTAGTGAACTAACAGAAAAACTAGGTAATTACTAGGAAACTATTTTCTCATCTCTGACAACAAAGCTTACTACAATTTAAAGGATTTATAATGCCATTTACCTCCAAAAGTCTGTGTCTTTCTTTATCAGTCAGCTTTCCTTTTCCGATTGTGATTTCATCCGCTGATGTTTTTAAGGCTGCAATTTCTCCCCTAAATTTTTCTAATGCAGTTTCTGATTTGGAGTTACTGGGCTTTGATCCCCATTTGGCTTTGATTAACTCTTTGGGACTTCTGCAAGACATCTCTGAAATTATCTATAGAATAAAAACATAATTATATTTTATAAACCTGAATTTAAAAGATCAAATCTCAGGCTTAAAAAGGTCTAATAACCCATCTACAAAATAGAAGAAACTTCCTCTCCAAATAGAAATGTTATAGCCAAACCAGTGGGGTATGTATGTGGAGGTTGCTGGTAATAATTTATATTTTTAAATCTGGGTGTTAGATACATGGAGAGCACTTGCTCTTTAAAAAGATGTCAACTTCAATAGAAAAGTGTCTTACATTGCGGAACTTTTCATCCAGTCAAGGAGACAAACAACAAGGAAACAGATTCTTAGACTGTAAAATAAATAGCATACAGGAAATGAAGAATATAGTGATAGATGACAGCAGTGAAAAAAAGGGGAAATCTACTTAGAAAAGGCAGTGGAGGAAGGCCTCTCTGTGGAATTGACTTTTAGTGTCATCCAGTATGAAATCAGAGACCCTGACATTACCAGAACTGTGTAGATTGAGCTAAACAGAGCAGATACCAAAAGATTAGCCCGGATGTTTTCGCCCACTCTGAGATGAAACAGTAAGATAACCGGAAAATCATTTGAGGTAAATGTGAAGGTGGAGTGTCTTAAGAAACGGCTGCCACAGGAAGTTCTTCCCAGTGTGCTTCTGCTGATACCATGTTGACTACTTTTCAAGCAAGTCACTCAAGTACAGAATGGTGGAACCTTATAGATCAGTAGAAATGGAAAGACCCTCTGGACATTTGCTTCCTGACCTTGGACAGAACCTTTGCAATGACAGACTCTCTTGTTTCTAACTTCTGGCCGAGAACCCAGCTAGGATCTCCCAGCCCCTCACCATTTAGTCCTACCCACTGTCACCCCCTGTATATTCAATTCCAGTCAAGCCACTGCTCAAACTCTGCCTTGCCCGGTTGCATCTTTTCCAGGAAGCTTTCCCTCTGCAAATGCCAGTAAGTGACCAGACCACAGGCCACAATCTGGTACTCAGAGAGATTCCCAGCCTTGTTCATTTGCTCAACAATTGTTCCAGGGGCTGATCTGGAATTACTCTGCCACCCACAGAGCCAGACAACGGGTGCTCAGAAAATATCTGTTGACTGGCAGAAGTGATCAAAGACATGCGGGACAAGAGGTGACCAAAGAAACATTTCCTTGCAGCAAACTGCACAAGGTACCTTTTACAGGCCGCATCGTCTTCCAGAGAAGGCGAACCTTACAAAGACCCCAAAGAAGCGCTCCAAGGGCAGACAGACAGGCAAAGGAAATGGGTAAAAATGAGGCACTTGTTTTTCAAAATCGAAGACGTTTGTAGAATTAACATGAAAACACGAACCGGCAAAAAGCTGCACGAACGAAAGGCCTTGGCCAAATCACAGGAAGGGCGAGATAATACCCACCGCAGAGCTGCAAGGAGGGGTCGAGACGGCCGTCGCCAGGCGCCCGGCTCGGTGCCAGGCACGCAGAGGGCGCCGGAAAAGGGGGCATGTAACCCGGCGAGCGGAGATCGTGTCCCGGTGGCCGCGATCTGCCCACCGACCGCGCCTCCCTCAAGGTCCGGCCACCCTCGGGGGTCGCCTCTCCGCAACCAGACAGCACCTGAGGCGAAGCGCGGTGAACGCGACCGCCGAGGCTCAACCTCCGGCAGGGACGCCGCTTCCGGGAATTTGAATCCCGCGGCTGTGGGGCGGGGCACGTCACTGCCGGCGGGGCGCGGCCGGCCGGGGGGCGGGGCGACACCAGCCGCCGGAGCGCGGCTCCCGGATTGGCTGTGGTGTCTGAGAGGCGGGGCCTGGAACCTCGGTGGCCGCGTCTATCGACCCGCGGAAGGACCGAAAGCCTCCCGCCTGCGTCCGCTGTTTCGTTCTGTGGCTCTCTCGGGTCTTCCGTGAGGGCCCGAGACCTGAAGTTCCGGGTTTCCTTTAAGGGGCTGATTTGGGGGTTCTTCGCTTTGGGGATGAAGCAGTTTACTATTGTTAGTGAGCTGAACCTATTGACTGAGCTGGGACCGGCTTATGTTCTTGTCCCTGGGCATAGTTCGCCCTTCTAAATACCAGTTTCGGGTCTCCCCGGTGGCGCAGCGGGTTGAAACTGTCCGCAGCTTCCGTGGCGCCGGTTCGATTCCCGCCCGGCCCCGGGAGATTCCCACATGGCAGGGCCGACCTCTCCTGTTGTGCCCGCTGCTCCCCTCAGCAGTGTGTTTCGGTCCTTCTGCCTGTTCTGTTCCCCGCTCTGTCTCTGGTGGAATCTGTCACCCTCCGGCGCCTCTGGCCTGTACCCCAGTGCTTGTATAAATAAATCATTAAAAAAATAAATACCAGCTCACACAGTGTTTGTATAAAGAAATCATTAAAAATATAAATACCAGTCTCACCCTGTCTGTAATGGGGGACCTAGATTCCACCAGCAAACACTGCCCTCCTCCCTCTCCCCCCCTCTTCTGCTTGGGCTGAGCCCTTATCCTGCAGAAAGGCAAGGGGTGGGGCCGTAGAGAGTTTAGCAGGTGCGAGAATTGATAGGCACGCCAGGTTTGAAGCTGAGATTATGAGCCCAAGAGGAGCAGGAGGCAGGCCCTTGCTGCAGATTGCTGCCTCCAACTTGGACTTGATGTCTGCCTATATATATTGGTCAAGTCTGCGTCGTGGGTTACTTCCTTGAGGACTCTTCTCTATTACTAAAAGGAAGCTACACAGAAAGTATTTGGCAGGGTTAACCTTTCTCTCTTTGACCAAGCATAAACGCACAGGAGATTTAAATTAGCAGGACACAATAGCAAAATATTGCAGGAAAGCAACGTGACACAGGGTTCAACTCTACATTAGGTCTGATATTGTTGAGTTAAGCTACTGCCTGCCTCTTACTAGCTGTGTCATCTAGAAAAAGTCTTGATTTACTAATCTGTAAAATGATAAACTATTAAGATCTACTTCATAGGTAGTTTATGAGGATTGAATGAGAGAATCCATGTAAAGGACTTGGTGTGTATTAAATGCTTAATGTTAGCCATTATTACACACATACACACACACACGCACACACACACACACACACACACCAACAAACTCCTATGCCACTAAATAGAATGAATGGAAACCATGTAGAGAATTTTAAAGAATTTTTTTAAAAAAGCTTCAAGAAGACTTCCAAGAAGTACTCCAAGGAGCTCACATTTCTGTTGGAAAAGTGAAGAGAACTGGGCTTTTTCATACGGGTTGTATTAAAGTTCAGAGGGGATTGAGGTGGGAGGAAGCCCTAGCAAAAGACTGGTGTGAATGTTATTCATTGCCCAGAGTAGAGAGGAAGGGCAAAATGAGTTTGCATAGAGATTTATAAATGTTCTTAGATAAAGAAAGAGAAATCCCCCTGCTCAGCTTTGAGCCAAATGGGGAATGGAGAAGTGAAGTTATGGGAGGGACTATAAAGAGGAATGGCACCTGAAGTCTAGGAGCTGAGGGCCTGGTGTCTGGGCCTGCTGAGCCAGACACCCCAAATACACATCTGTTCCCCAGGCCCTTTTCTTCTGGTGGGAACTCCCCCTGTGACTAGGGACTCCTAAGGAAGAGGAGCAGCAGGAAACTCCTTGGCCTGGGGGTTTGTTTAATTTTGTAATTATTATGCAACCCCCAAAATCAATGTTTGCTCTTCACAGATAAAGGTGCTGGCAGGATGATATGAGAGGAACTGTTAATTTGCACAGATTTTGAACCACAAGTTTCAAAATTCATCTTTATTCATTTATGGAGAAAAATTTAACAGCCAAGCAGCCTGGATATTTATCTCAGCATGTTAGCTCATTTTCTTCCCAGTTGGAAAATTCTACTTGGGAAACAAAAACAAAAAGCCTGAGGAATGGGTGTAGACTTAATAAAAGGCAATAGTGAGACTGTCCTCGATGAATGTGCCCACCACTTTTGAAGAGTTGTGTCTTCCAGAGTGATGTTAATGAATCAGTTTCTCACTGACAAATTACACTTGTGCTATGGTGAAAATTTTCTTCTGCTCTATCCAATATGGTAGTGTTATAGGACAGGGAGAGGGGCAGCCCAAACCCCGCAAACCTGCCTATACTAAATGGGTTCTGCCATCCGCCGCATCGACACAAAACATATGAGACTTTAATGGGAAGGAACTTTAATAAAACTAGGAAACAATACAGGTAAGGCAAAGAGTCTAGTTTCTAAATGAAGCACCCAAAGTTACCCGTCCCCTCGTGGGTAAAACTCCATCCATATGGGATCGGCCCAGAACAAGGCCCCAAAGCCTGCTACAAATCTAAAGCATCTTCCAGTGGGGACCCACAGAAAAGGGTCACAAACAACCGGACAAGCCCGGAAGGAAAAGAGCAAAATCAACATCAAGATAAAAGCTGCCATGGTCACCTCCCCACGGGTCTCACCCACATCTGTGTCACCCAGTCTACGACCAAAAGACAAGCACAGTTTCTTTACGTGTCTCTAGGCTCCATGCGCCTCCTCCAGGTCTCCTTCTGGCTCCATCCTGCTCCTTCCTCCTTCTCTTCTGCCGCTTCTCCTCTTCCTGCTCAGCTCCACCCTCCCTTGGGTGGGGCAGGGAACCTGGAACCTCCCCCTTTCCTGGGGACCACCCTGTTACAATAGCACTGATCACATCTGGTTGTTGAGTGGTGGAAATGTGACTACTGTGTGAGGAACTAGATCTTAAATTTCATTTAATTTTAACTTAAAAGTGGTAATTGGTTTAGCTATTGGGAAACATTTAAATATGTTTAGAACAACTTGAGTATTTAAAACTGTTTTCACTGTAAATTTTATGAAATCTAAATATATAAAAGGTATTTCTGATGAAAAATTTTTGCTCAAGTTGAGATGTGTGAAATATACCACAGATTTCAAAGGCTTGGTAAGAAAAGTAAGAATGTGAAATACAAGTATTTTTTTTTAATTACTACATGTTGAAATGATAATATTTTAGATATACTAAGCAAAATAAAATATATCAAAGCTAATCTGTGAAATTAGCTAAAACTAATCTCTACATTAGTTTTAATGTACATTCTTTACTGTGACAGCTAGAAGATTCAAAATGATGTACTTTATGTTAATTGCTATTGGACAGCACTGATTTGCACACAATAAATTGTTCTTCAAATGCAGGAAGAGAAGGAACAAATCAACTTGCCTCCTTCCAATCCAATTGCCCCTCAGCAGGGATCATTTTTTTTTTAAAGATTTATTTTTATTTTTTTTTATTTATTTATACAAGCGCTGGGTACAGTCAGAAGCGCTGGAGGGTGAGAGAATTTACCAGAACCAGAGCGGGGAGCAGAGCAGGCAGAAGGACCGAAGTACACTGCTGAGGGGAGCAGCGGGCTGCAGGAGAGGTCTGTGCGCAGCAGGGATCATTTTAAATAATGCAGATCTACTCATGTCACATAGTTCCTAGCACAAACAACATTGTTATTGACCTGCCTTTATTTTCAGCAGAAAGAAGCAAATTCCCATTGTCCTCTCAGGCCTACCAGCCAGGTGTGGAACCAGCCACCCCACACACCTTTAATTCCTTGAATCAGTAAGTTTTTTACCTGCCTCAGGTCCTTATGGCTGGAGGTTCACCCTGGCTGAAATGTTCCCACTATTATCTCCTTTCCTACTTCCCTTTCAGATCTTACCTCTATTCTCATTGCCTAAGGGAGTACCTTTCTGCCTCCAGAGAAAGGGGATTGTTACGGAGCAGCCCCGATAACCCATTTAGAACAGGCGGGTTTTGGGGGGGGTCTGGGGTGCACCTCTCCCTGCCCTGTAACAGGGATCTCCTCTGTTTACAGTGCACAGTAGGTCCTCAAATAACATCTTTTTGTTCAAAGTCATTTTCTTATAATGCTGATGGAGACAAAAATGATTTCTGTTTTTGCAGAGTTTGCATATTCTTTCCAATTTGCTTGGGTTTTCTCCAGGTACTCCAATTTCCTCCTGCACCCCAAAGAGGTGTACCTTAGGTAAATTAGTGTTTCAAAATGTTCCAATTCTGGGTGAATATGTGGGGTGTGTGTGAGCATACCCAGCAGTTGGAGGGCATCCTGTCCAGGGCTGGTTCCCACCCTGTGCCCTGAGCTGCTGGAAGCAGCTCTGGCCATCTTGTCCCTGAAGTGGAAAAGTGGGTTGGAAAATGAGTGAGTGAGCACAAATTATTGTTTAATATTAGAAGTTTGGGGGTCTTTATTTAAAAGTCAGGTGATGTTTTTGTGACCACAAATTAGTCTTAGGAACTTAACACCTGTTTATATCAAATACTCTATGGTAAAACTGGTTATCTATCTTTTCACTAGAAGTTCCAGTTTCCAAGATCCTTTCAACAATATTAAGTGTGAACCAACTGTACTTCTTTAAATCATTCACTATGTTATAAAATACTATCACATTTATGTGTATAATACAACATATAATACAGTTATCACGTGTGTAGTTCTTTGAGTGGTATCCTTTTCCCTCTTTAGACTGTAAACTCCTAGAGAATTTTATCTGATTTTGCTAACTTCCTTATCTTGAGCACCTGAAATCACAGTGCTTGAAGAAATTAGGTAGTCAATAAACATTTACTCAATGAATGAATGAGCTGATCAGGGTCTCCTCTGCCCTAGACTGTTGTGGAGAAAAGACAGTCTTTATCTCCTCCTTTCTATTATCAAAATTCCATAACAGTCACCAAAAGTGTTATTTGAGAGCCCTGTCCCTTCTCACAATAGATCCACTGCTTTTCCTAGGCTTACGTTCATCTCCAACCAGGGAGGGTTGCACTTTAAATCAGTAAATAGGGAGACACCCTCATCATAGAGCTGAGATCACAGCAGCCCTATCAGTAAGTGACACATTTGAAAGCCATATGGGTGGCTGTTTAGGCAGATTTTCTCTGACTGCCCAATCTCCTATAGGAGGATTCTTATTGAAGTTAGTGATACTTGATCCTCTATTCAGGATGCATCCTATTTGGAGAGGACAGCCCTCTGGATACGTACTGCTCTGCCTGTTTTAGCTTCTTTTAAAATTTGATTTTAAGCCTGTGAGTTATTAAAATGTTTCATTTGTATCCAGATGACAGCTGTCTCTCCACTGGAAAGTTCATGGTGAAACCCACAGGCATTGATTCACAGCCTGAATCAAAGGCTAGCATCCCCTTGTATAACCTCTGGAGCACCTTCTCAGTTCTGCAGGAAAGGGAAACAACATCACCTCCTATGGCAGATACAAGGCCTGTTGGATCCTAGAGATTACTGATTTATAAATGAATATGTATTTTTTAATTTATTTTTATTTTTAGCTTCCTGACCTCATTTAAATAAGATTTCTGCATACTACTGCTCACACTATGACAGCTCTCTTTCTGATCCACATCCTTTTCCTATGGACATATAGGCAGTTGCATGGGAGGGAAAGATCTCTTCTTGAATCTACCAAGTTTTGATTGCTTTTAGCTCCAAATCAACTTGATACCAATGTGGCACATTTTGGGGGAGACTTGTTTTGATCTCTTAAAAGTATGCCTCAGTATCCTCATCTATAAAATGGGATGATGAACTAGAACTTTCTTTAGAGGATAAGGCAGTGGATGGATTCATTGAGACAACATGGTTCATAGAGTCTGGCATGGAGTGAGCAAACAGTAAGGGTTGGTAATAACAGAGCTAGCAAGACTCTGGGAGTTGGTTGCCTGCTTGACTGCTTAGGCGCTCTCTCCACTTGACCATTTCATCTCACTCACGATGTTCTACCAACATCAAATTACTTCAAGTTCCCAAAGCTTACCATATGTACTTGTTTAACTCTATATCAGATCTCACAGTCAGACACACACACACACACACACACACACACACCTCAATTCAAACATCAATATTCAGTCCAGTGTTATTTCGTGGAATCTACCCTGCTGGCCCATGCCTACCCTATCAGATACCTGTTCCCACTATGTTTATCATTGTACTCACTTCATTCTTGCTATAATTACCTATGGGCTTCTTGCAGAAAGAAATTGGGTCTTATTCAGCTCTGTGGTTAGCAGTTTGCCTGGCACCAAGTAGATGTCCAGTGTTTGCTGAACAAATGCATGTCTGCATGAATGAATGAAGACTTACAGAGGAATGACTGGGAGACTTTTATCTATCAAATTTTTTTTACTTGTCTGAAATTATATGTTTTATTATGTATTTTATTTTATTTTTTATTATTTTATTTTTTATTTTATATATATTTTTACATCATTTTTCATTTTTGTACAATGTATGCATCTTCATCTTGGTTCTATTCCCCATACAATTCCCACCCCCCTTATTTTGACCCTAATCCCTCCTCTCCTCCCCACCCCTTGTGTGTTTCTGGTTTATAGTTGCTTGTTAATTTTGATTTTTATTTTATTATAATTAGTCTTTTTCCTGGTCTCTTATTTAGGTTTTCTAAATTCCTGCTATGAGTGAGACCATCTGGTATTTTTCTTTTTCTTTCTGGCTTATTTCGCTAAGCATGATCCCTTTCAACCATGTTGCTGCAAATTGCATGAGTTTTTATCTATCAAATGTATTGATGAGGAATAAGTTCTCATAAACTAATCACAAAGCTTAAGATGATTTCACTTTTCCCTGTTCTGTTTCTTCTAGGTTTATTTTTAGAAAATATAATAATACTTACCTGGAGAAGTTGGATTCATTCCTATCTTATCCTTAATTCCTCTAATTGCCTTGAATAATGACAATATGATGACACCAAATATGAAATACTTTATTCCTCCTACTCCCCAAGTAGACCTAGTCACTGCCAGGGACTTTTTTTTTTTTAAAGGAATAAAGTTTAAATACAGTACATATTAAATTATTTAAAAATAGCTACCACTACTGCTATGCAAAACCCTGTAATTAAACTACTGAAAAATAGTATTTTAGTTCTAAAAACTATTTTAGTTATCAACTGAATTACTTCTTAAGGAAGTACTTCAGCCCACACATCTTAACAATGGACTCTGTGTCCCTGCCAGTTTGAAAATTGCTGGTAAAGTAATACCTAAGATTCTGTAAAAGTGGGATTGGAGTAAGATACTATGAATCTATCTTCATTTCTCTAAATCCTCTTTGCTACCCTTGTTAATTTGCTCCCCACATGGAGAGTTTTTGCTAAGTCTTCCCTGGCCTCTAAATATTCCTCTTTCTCTATTTGTTTCGCCTCATTGCTCTAGGGCAGATTTTAGGCTACTCACATAGACTAATGCATGAGTTTACTTGAAGAAAGAGGGGAGGGAAGAACAATGAAACAGAAAAATGTGAGGTCTCAGCTGAGGTGAAATTGGAAAGGAAATAGGACTTGGGAGACAGCAGTCTTGAATCCTGGCTCACGTTTTTAACTCTTCTGAACCTCAGCTGTATCCATTGTAAACATGAGCTGTTGAAATCTGTGACTGATAAGACATGTGAAGGGCCTGGCATGTGGTCTCCGCTGTGCGAAGTTCTTTCAGGCCAAATTTTGACTTACTCTGCCACTGATATGCCAGTCCCCAATACCCAGTACTTGTGTAATAGATATTCAAGCATTTGCTGAATAAATGAAAATATTATTGACAAGTAAATGGTTGATCACACTGTATAAATTTACTCTGAATACTCTTATTCTCCCATGATTTTTGCAAAAGGAAATATTTTTCCTTAAGTGTTTTTGGAAGCTAATAAATTTATATCTAAAATTTGAGGAGAGGGGGTCTCCCCGGTGGCGCAGTGGTTGAGCGCTGGGTTACGAAGCTGTCCGCGGCCTCTGCAGCGTCGGTTCGATCCCCAGCTGCTCCCCGGCCACTGGAGGAGGGTCCTACATGGGGCGCAGACCTCTCCTGCCGCCCACTACTCCCCTCAGCAGTGTATTTCGTCAGTCTGCCTGCTCTGCTCCCCGCTCTGGCTCTGGTGAATTCGCTCACCCTCCCGCGCTTCTGACTGTACCCAGTGCATGTATAAACAAAACAAACAAACAAATAAATAAAAAAAAATGCCTCTATTAAAAAATAAATAAATTAATTAATTAATTAAAAAAATTTTTGAGGAAAAGAAGCCCTGTTAACTTTCTTTGCATTTGAACAAAGCTAAATAGAAATCTCTTATCCTTTTGTTTTCTCCCCCTATCTCCAACTGTAACACTAATGAATGAGAGTCCAAGAAAAAGAAAATAATGCTGTACAAAGGAAGAGCCTAGTATAGAGGAAGAGAGGGATGAGCATCTTCCCAAGCTCATAAAGGTACAGGGAAAATCACATTACCTACTGGAGAAGACACCACAGACTTCTGCACACAGGGAAGCTGGAGAGCAGGAGAACAAAGTCCTTGATGGCTGGTGGTATCCAGGAGCATGGACTGTGATGCACCTGAGCAGTAGCAAAGCTGGTGCAACTGTTTCCAGGATGCACAGAGGTTGCAAAGCATGTGTAAGTGATATATTCCAACAGAGCATAGCAGGAAAATCTATAGTCAAGCTACAATCAATAATCTCTGCCATTTATTAGCAGTAAACTTTAGCAAGGGACTTAATCTTTCTGTGCCTCAGTTTCCTCACCTTATAAAATGAAGGTTATTATAGAACCTTCTTCAAAGGTTGTTGTTAGGGTCAAAGTATAAAAATAAAGCAATTTTTATTGCAGTATTTTTTTTAAGATTATTTATTTATTTATACAAGAACCGGGGTACAGACCAGATGTGCAGGAGGGTGGGAGGATTCACCAGAGACAGAGCAGGGAACAGAACAGGCAGACTGATGAAATACACTGCTGAGGGGAGCAGCGGGCAAGACAGGAAAGGTGTCTGCTGCACCATGTGGGACCCTTGCCGGCCGGCCAGCTGTAATCGAACCGGCGCTGCAGAGGCTGCAGACAGCTTCACAGCACTGAGCTCAACCACCTGTGCCACCAGGGGAGGCCCTGCAGTTTTATTTTTTTCCTTTACCAAGGTAGCATTGATTTTCAACAGTGTATATTTTAGGGGGATAGGTCCACAACAAGCATTTCCTAGGATGCTTGTTACCACCCCACCCAAAATAAAGCTTTTAAGGCATGTGCTGGCTCCAGAACAGGGCTTTAGGAAACTTGAATGAGTCAGAGGTTGCAAGGAAGTGGAAAGTAAATGTTAATGGTGAAGATGGCAGATTGATGGTATATAAAAATACATGCATTGCTTTTGAGTACAGCTCTGCATTCTCTGAGGCACAGTGAATGATCCCCACTCAACTCGCAACACACACACACATACATTTTATTTGTTGGTGTAAATTCAGACTAATTGGCAACCTCTAAACACCTCTCTTCTCCAAAAATAATGGACTCTAGTCTCTGCCACTGTCTCCTACTGGTCTCAGGTCTTAAAGTTTCCCTTTTCTCTCTTATTCCCCAGTGAAACACAGCTCACTATCAGGCTATCCGTATCCCAGGAGTCTTCATGGCCTTGCTCAGGAGTTATTGAAGTTTGGGGAGAAGCTTTGACTAGGCCACACCACTTGGCCACCACTTTTTTTTTTACCCCTCAAGTTACCACTCTGCAAGTACAGTATCCTAAACTTACCAAAAATTTATTAAGGTAATGATGGTGTTTCCTTCCGTAGTAAAGTCATGGTGAACTTTAAAAAAGGAGCGCTGGTCCTTTTACTAGGTTCAACTTTTGCTATTTAGCTCATTCTCTGATGCCAGTGTTTACTCAAAGTTATAGACATCTGTGTCACAGAAAATTCCAGAAAATGCTAGGGACTGGGAAATTAATCCTTTTACGGGCTTCTTTTTTTTTTACCAAAAAAAAAAAAAAAAAAAAAACAAAGTAATAGGCTCTTCTGAATAAATACCATCAAACATACCCAAACATACTTTATGCCACCTTCAATAAATATGTGTGTGTAGTTAGCTGTAAAAACTCTGAAAAGATTTCCAATAATAATATTGTTGAAATTTTGGATTATGAACAACTAATTTACTGAATACTGGGTTTGCTTGGTAGTTATCAGGCATACTCAGAAATTCTTACATAGTGCAAAAATCTTTGAGTTCTTTTCAATTGAAATGAAAATTTTATAAATACTTAAAACTTACCAATAAATGAAGAAGATATTTTGCTTTGTTCTATATATATATATTTGAAATTTAATGTAACATTTTGTTCTTTTTTTTAAGATTTATTTATTTATACATACAAGCACTGGGTACAGTCAGAAGCGTGGGAGGGTGAGAGAATTCACCAGAGCCAGAGCGGGGAGCAGAGCAGGCAGAGGGACCGAAGTACACTGCTGAGGGGAGCAGCAGGTGGCAGGAGAGGTCTGCGCGCCATGTGGGACCCTCGCCCAGCAGCCGGGGATCGAACCGGTGCTGCAGAGGCTGTGGGCAGCTTCGCAACCCAGCGCTCAACCCCTGCGCCACCGGGGAGGCCCTTGTTCTATATATTTTAAACTAAACAACTATTATTTCAATTTGGAAATCTTTTTTTACATTTCTTAGCCAATAATTACAAATTCATTTTATTTTGAAATACTTTTAGTTTTACAGAAAATTGGCAAAGTGCACAGAGTTCCCTTATGCCCCTCAGTCAGCTTCCCCAAGTGCTAACATTTTATATGCTTACGGTATATCTATCAGAGCTAGGGAATTACTTGTGTTCCAGGGAATCTGAGATTCAAGATTTTCAAAGACATCAACCAGATGTCTCTAGTCCATCCATTAATGTTCCATTATTTTCCAAGCAGAGCCTTGATCTCGTGACAGGAGCCCTGTCTTGGTTCTCCTGTTCAATATTCTTTGGAGTTGGCATCTTTTATGACTAAATTCTTGTTCTGGTCCTGAGCACTCCCTTCCCTCCTACTGCAGGAGAGGAGAGCCTTTGAGTAGCAAGGAGGCCTTCTGAAGTTCATTCTTAGCATTTTTTTGTTATTAATCACTCAGCCTCTTGATACTCTTTCCAGACTGTCAACTGAGTTTTGTAGTAGCTACTTAAATACAAGTCCTTAGAATTGTTGTTGCTCCCATATATCTTGGCTACCTGGCTTATCGCACCAACTAATGCATTCCTTCCCTCTGGTATGCCAACCCAGTTTACCACTGATGATACTTTAAATAATCGCACTGTGCTGTCGATGCTCACATACCACCAGTGATGGCGTTCTTGCCAGCCGGTTGTGGGGAGTTGAGTCCCAAATCCTATCTTAGCGTCTACTTTCTTGGCCCATTGCTGCACCAACCATGACAGGTTGGGTTTTCCAGGGGAATATATTGTGATGGATATTAGTGTCCAGGACTTTTGCAGTAAGTATGCTTGAAATGAACATCACTGAAGGGAATGGAAGGAAGTAAGGTTTGCAGTGAGGAACTGGTCTCAACACCAGTATTAGCTGACCCCACAGGGAGCCGAGGAACTGGGCTGGTTGCATAGATTGTCACCACTTGGGGCAAGAGGACCAGATCTTCATACCCTTGCACTGATCAGTCATTGGAGGTAGGTTGCTCCTGGAAGGAAACATGCCCTTGAGGACAACAGTTTCCTTCAGTGTAGGCAGTCACCAAAGAGGGCTGAATGCCAAGAGGCATTTTCTGGCAGCTCTATCAGCATCTGTAGGTAATAAATTATTCATGGAGGGAGAGCTAGATGATACATAACATCTATCACAAGCCTCTGGGACCCACTCCCCACCCAGGTCCTTCTACCCACCACCCAGGAACCCCCTTCAAGCATAGGCATACCCATAGTACCAAGTATTGGATACATACCTGACACCATCCTTTTTCCTTTTTATGCAATTTCTCTCAGTCTTACTAAGAACGTAGCATCAGTAAGAGAAACCAAAATTTGTACTACAGCATCACCTTCTGGAAAGCAAAAGTAAGACCCCTAATTACCAATACATTGAAGTGTTAGAATGAAAGGAAACAAACCCTTGCTTTTAAAGTTCGCAGCTTCAAATGTATACAGAAACGCTTTTCATCAAACACCATGAGAAATCAAAGAAATATGGTATCACAAAAACAAATTGACAATTTTATAACAACTGAACCAAAGCATACGGAATATTAAGATCTAACTAATAAAGAATTTAAAATAGCTGTTATGAAGAAATTCATTGAACTACAGGAAAACTTAAAAAAAAAAACAACGCAATGATTTCAGGGATAAAATTAATGAATGAAATAAGTACTTTATCAAAGAGATTGAAATTCTAGTAACCAAACAGAAATTCTGGAACTAAAGAACTCAATAAATGTACTTTGTAAGACAATGACACAAACATTATTAGGGATTTTATTTCCCCGTATTCCATAATGGATAGCATATTCAGACAGAAAATCAACAAGAAAATGTTGGAATTAAATCAGACTTTACAACAAATGGACTTAATAGACATACATAGAATATTCCATCTAACAACAGCATGATATACATTCACCTCAAGTGCTCATGCAAACATTCTCCAGGATAGACCTATAAGTCACAAAACAAGCCTTAGCAAATTGAAGAAAATTGAAATCATATCAACAATCCTCTTGATCACAAAGGTGTGAAACTAAAAATCAATAAGAAGAAAGTGAGAAGATGTACAAATATGTGGAAACTAGAAAATATACTCTAAGCAACTACTGGGTGAAAGCAGAACTCCAAAGAGGGAAAAAAAAATATCATGAAACAAATCACAATACAAAATTTAAAATGCTGTGAAATGCAGTAAAGGACTTTCTGAGTGGAAAGTTTCTAGCAATAAATGCATATATTAAGAATTAGAATGATCTTAAATAAACAGCTAACTTTGCACCTCAAGGAACCAGAAGAAAGAATAAAATAAGCCCAAAGTTAGCAGAAGGAAGGAAATAATAAAGATCAGTGGAAATAAACACAATAAGGACCAGAAACAACACAAGGGATGAATGAAACTAGGTGTTTCTTCCAAAATAAATAAATAAATAGCAAAACTAGTTGGTCTAGTTAGATAGACCAATTAAGGAAAAAAGACAACTCAACTAAATAAAATTAAAAATAAAGACATTGGGCCTCCCCGGTGGCGCAGCGGTTGAGCGCTGGGTTGAGAAGCTGCCCGTGGCCTCTGCAGCGCCGGTTCGCTCCCCGGCTGCTCCCCGGCCACCAGAGGAGGGTCCCACATGGCGCGAAGACCTCTCCTGCCGCCCGCTGCTCCCCTCAGCAGTGTGCTTCGGTCCTTCTGCCTGCTCTGCTCCCCGCTCTGGCTCTGGTAAATTCTCTCACTCTCCCGCGCTTCTGACTGTACCCAGTGCTTGTATAAATAAATAAATAAATCTTTTTTTAAAAAAAAAAAAGACATTATAACTGATACTGCAGAAATATCTAGAAACATAAAAAATATATGAACAACTCTATGCCAACAAATTACATGAACCATTTCTAAAAACGACCTGACTAAATCAAGAAGGAACATTACATAAACTACTGAAGGGTAACATGTAGCAGTCCATTTCTAAAAACGACCTTCAAACACTAAATCAAGAAGGCAACAGAAAATCTTAGTGGGCCAATAATGAATAATGAATAAAAAGGCTGAATCACCAATCAAAAAACTCCCAGGAGTAGATGGCTTCACTGGAGAATTATACTGAGTATTAAAAAATTAACATAATCCTTCTCACTCTTCCAAAGTATCAAGGAGGGAACACGTCCAAACTCATTCTGTGAGGCTATCATTATTTTGATATCAAAACCCAGGTAAGAATTTTCACAAGAAAAGAAAACTATAGACCAATATCCCTGATGAATATAGATGCAAAAATTCTCAATAAAATATTAGCAAACGAAATAACACGTTAAAAGGATTAAACATTATCTCCAAGTGGGACATATCCCTGAGATGCAAGGATGATTCAACATATATAAGTTAGTAAATATTGCACATCACATCATTAAAATGAAAGTTAAAAGTCACATGATCACATCAATACAGGCAGAAAAAAAGTTTGAAAAAATGCAACATCCTTTCATGACAAAATCTGTGTACAAACTGAGTCCTGTTTAAAAATATACCAAAAAGCTAAATGAGATATTTGAGTATAATTAGTATTTAGCATAATTGGGGACTTTGAATACACACAGGTCTAACATATTATTATGATACTGTAGGAGAACATCTCTCTTAAAGGTACATGCTGCAACATCTTTAAAATGTTTTATTTAAAATACCTAGACAGATAAATGATCATGGCAAAATTTAAACAGTTAAATCTAGATATGGGCATACAGATATTAATTACACTAGTTATTTTTTATATGTTTAAAGAATTCAAAGCTGAAATAAATTTCAAGTTCCAACGTATTAAAAAAAAAAAAAAGATGTTTAAGGCCTTTGTAGTTAAGTTATAAAATTTTACTGTGAGATGTTAAAAAATCTAAACAAATGAAGTGAAATAGTGTATATTTGGATTGAAATACATGCAATCCAGATCTGTATTGACGTCAGATCTGGAAGAAAAATATGGACAGTACAATCTATACAAAATTTAATAAATTTGAAGCATTTTAAATGATATGTATGTTAAAATGCAAAAACAGCTAAGAAACTTGAAGAAGAATAACCAGAATGGAGGATTTGCTCAAAATATGAAATTTTCAAAAGGCTATAATTAAGTCAGATTGGTCTTGGTGCAAAGATTGCCAAAAGATTAACAAAACAGAGTAGAGAGCATACAAACACACACACACATAGACACACACACTGATATATGATATAAGGTTGGAGAAAGGACAAAATTTTCAATAAATGGTACTGGACCAATCAAATATCCATATAGGAAAAAATGTCCATATAGGATATTTGATATTTTTGGATATCAAATATCCATATAGGAAAAAATGACCATGAACCTTACATGATGAATAATCAATTACAGATAGAGTATAAATCGAAATGTGCAAGATGAAACAAAATATAGAATAAGAAAGACTATCTTCATGATCTCAGTGTAGGAAAGAATTCTTCATATGAAAAATGCACTAATAAGGAAAATATTGATAAATTCAATTACATTAAAATTACAGTCTACAAGGGACTAGTATTCAGAGCATATAAATATCTCCTGCAAATAAGTAAGAAAATCACAGAGAATTCAATAGAAAAATTAAAAAAGATTTGAATAGGCACTTCACAAATTAGGAAAGGTAAATAAGAAAAGGTACTCAACCTTATTAGTAATCAGAAAAATGCAAATTAAAGCTCCAGTGAAATACTAGTGTAGACTCGCCAGCTGGGAAAACATTTAAAAATCTAACATTGCCAAGTGTGATAAGAACATAGAGCACTGGGAAGTCTTATATACTGCTGGCGAACATGTAAATAGTACAGCCACTTTGGAGAACAATTTTGAATTACTTAGGAAAGGTGACAACATGCATGTACCCTTTGATCCCAGCAATTTCACTCACAGGTTAGACCCTAAATGCACTTCATGTACCAGGAAACATATAAGAACATTTAGAATGCCCTCTTTGTTATAACACCAAAGTCTGGTCAATCCAAATATTCATCAAGAGTAGAATAGATTAATAAAATGTATTACTCATATAAAGTGAAATGCATTTAGCAATAAGAGTGAACCAAGTAGAGCTACATGATGAATCTCACAATGTAAAAAACAACAACAAAAAACATAACGATTAAAAAAAAGAAGTTAAACACACACAAAAACATACTGTATATTCTGTTTCTATATAATACATGAAATAATCCATACTATATGAATATATGTGTGTGTATATATACATATATGTAAGTATATGTGCACACAATGTTTATAATATATAAAATAATGTATATGTTTGTGTAAAAGATATAATCAAGCAAATCTAAACCAATTTTTGGGTTAAAACTATAAAGAAAAGCACAGAAATTATTACCCTATATGTCAAGGTAATAGCTATCGCTCTGGGGAAAGAAAGATAGGACATTTCCGATATGTGATAGGTTTCTAGAGTCTGGCAATATTCTCTATCTTAACCTGGATGTTTGTTAAATTATCATATTTCTGTTGTATGCATTTTTTCTGTAAATGTATTTTATAATTAAAAAGGAGAAATTAGTCACCCAAACAGCACAAACACAATGTTGTCTATACTGAAACTTTGTGTAAACTCTGTAGTAATGTCTATAGCTTTGGGTTCTTCAGACAAGCTTTTGAGAAACTCATTGAGACAGAATTTCTTAAAGCATTTGAAGCATTCACTTACAGATTGTTCTTGGTTGTGTGTTCAAAAGCAAAAGGAAGCCCTGTGTTTCTTCACTCTAAGCTTTAGCCTTTTGTTCTGAAACACAATAAGATCCTATTTGAAGCCAACCTGTATTGACAGAAATGTCCTGAAATCACGAATAAGCATGAAATTTTGGTTGTGTACACACGTAACTTACTGCATGTTATAGGCCAGGTCCTGTACTAAGACTTTTATCTCATGACAACCTTCATCCCCATTTTAGGGAAGAGATAACTAAGAAAGAAGGGGTTTCAGAAACTTGCTAAGGTGACATAACTCAGAAGTGATTCAGCAGGGATGCATGCAGGCCTGCTCTTGAATCTTATCTTCCATCCCATATTGCCTTATGCACCTCTCCTTGACCAAACTCTAGACAGACTCCAGCACTGTCTTCTGGGCCCATCTATACACTTCCTTGTAAAATTTAGTTTTAGCAAGAAACTTGCTAAGTCGATTTAACCAGAATGCCCCAGCTTCCATATCTGATCACTGTCGGTATCTTCCATTTCTCAGGTGATGCCTGGTCACCCTGATCTGTGTTCAGAAAAAATCCTGTTAGTATGGTGTAGCCAGAATCCCCTGTGGTTTCCTCTGTCCACTGACCTCCGCCCAGCCTTGGCCATGAATCTGCACTTTCCCATGCTCTGTTGGCGTGAAACCAATCTCTCCTCTGCTGCAAAATTCCACTGCAGTGCTCCCTATGCCTTTCATAGAGCCCCCTTCTCCCCCCATCCCTTGAATAAAGTCTTCCTTCTACAGGGCTGAATTTTTTTTTCTTTAACAAAGGAAGGGAAGACACCACTGGGGTGAAGGTCCTGAATGAGTGGAGAGGTACTTCTCCAAGTTCATTGAGACTGTTAATAGCATTTGATGGGCCAGGAAAAACAAGTTCTCAGATATCAAAAGAATGTTTGCAGGGCCTCCCTGGTGGCTCAAGGGGTTATGCATCAGCACTGTTAAGCTATCTGCAGTCACTGCAGCACGAGTTTAATCCCAGCCAGGGAGCTAACCCACATGATGCAGCAGACCTCTCCTGTCTCACCCCCTGCTCCCCTCAGCAGTGTATTTCAGTCAATCTGCCTGTTCTGTTCCCCACTCTGTCGCTGGTGAATCCTCTCACCCCCCACCCCCAGCACCTCTGGCCTGCACCCCAGCTCTTGTATGCATAAATAAGTAAATATTTTTTTAAAAATAGAATGTTTACAGAAATCCTCTGGTGCAGTGGATCAGCTCCTCAACACACCAATTTTACATGTCCAGATTGGGTTTGCGTGAAATAAACGCAGTAATTCCTCTGTCATACAGTGGGGGGCACCCTTGGACTGATTTTTATTATTATTTTAGCTTTCCTATAAGTGGTTGGTGAGTGGGTGTGTTCAACAGCCCGAGAGAAGAAACAGCAAAAGTTAAAATAATAATAGCAATAAATGACTCATAAAGTTTTTAAAATTCTATGAAGTTAAGAAAATAATGGAAAAGAAACTGAAAACCAATGAATTCAGTTTCACAAATTGTTGCTAAAAGACAGTAGCCTGTTAGCGGTCTCCTGACCTTTCCACAATATTAGCCCCCAATTTACTGCAGTTTCATTTGTTGCACATAATTATTTTTAGTTGAGGCTTTGTCCTTTTCACTTCCACGTTTCCGAATTCTTCAGGGGTGCTCGCGACGCTGCGTAGACTCGGAAGTTTGGCTATCAGTTTACACGTAGCCTGCAGTAAATAATCCGTCAGAGATCCACCCATTTGCTTTCTCCCTCCCCTCTTCCCTGGAGAAATCCTCCCCGCTGGCTCTCCCGGGAAGGCACAGCCAGGAGTTCCAGGGCCCAAGTCTCCTTGGCAAATGGTCTTTTGCTGAAACTCGCTTTCTGCCCTTACGGAGCCATGCTTCGAGTGATCGTGGAATCTGCCAGCAATATCCCTAAAACGAAATTTGGGAAACCGGATCCTATCGTTTCTGTTATTTTTAAGGGTAAGGAAAAGTTTTTCTCTTTTTCTCAAGTGCTGTTTTGAAATGTTAGCTTCTTGGCTAACAGTCTGTGCAATGAAAGTCTGTGTTTATGCCACTGATAAAGCGTGCTTACCTGGGCAGGTCAGGAGAGAGGTCTGATTTCTGTGGGAGGCATTTAATTTCCCCTGGGCTTGGAGGCTCATTGAATGACTTGTTATTTTAATTCTAATAACAAGATTCCTGTTAGCCTTGGGTCAGAAAACTGTGTTTGTTAATCCCCAAACCTCAGATAGCAAAAGACACGTTTTGATTTCGGTTCTATGCTTTTGGTCTTTTTGGTTCAGCAGTATACATACATATTTATTTTCTCTGCCTATGTAAAATGGATAAAGGAGGGAAAAGGACAATTAAATGGACTGAGGTATCATGACTCCATAAATCAGCCTTCTGGGACATTTTTCGTCCCTGGGTTTGGGGTGGAGGGATGGAATTATTATTTTGGATTAGTTTCTCATCTTGTCCTGTGCTTCTTTGCAATTGCTCTTCATCTCTGCAAAGCTAAATGTTGCCTGCATGTTCCATGGCTTATAATTGCTTAGAGAGGGAAGAGCTCTGAACAGCAAGTCTGCAGTTAGGGGAACTAGTTTGGCCCTGCTAAATAACCTTGGGCAAGTGACCTCATTTCTCTGGATGTCAGTTTTCTTTTCTGAAAAATGGGGAAAGAAGGTTTAAATCAGATGGTCTTTGAGAGGCCCATTGTAATTCCAAAAGGTTATTTTTCTATGACGTTTAGCTGCAGTCACAGTGGAGGGACAGGAATGGCTGTAATACCCTCTTCCAGGCATTGTGATTCCAGGTTTGCCTGCAGTGGTGTATCTAAGACTCAGTTTGGGAGTTTTATCATTTTCTGTTTGTCTAAAGTCACTGGTAAGATTGCCGCGCTCTTCTTGGTGGGAGGGATGAAGTGAGGGGGAGGGCAGAGAAAGCTGGACCCCTGATGCCCCAAGTTCCGGACCACGCCTGGCACTTTTCTCTCTTCCTCCAGGAACTGACTACTTCTCCATTCCACTTGCTGGCTTATCTCTGCTTTTTCTTTTCTCTCTCTCTCTCTCTCTCTTTTTTTTTTTTTTTTTTTTTTGGTCTGTTTTATCTCCTTATTGCTTTTCTTAAATCATTAAGTTAAGGATGAGCAAGAAAATAAAGTAACAGACCCAAAAGCTGCCAAGTAAGTGGTTGTTCAGTTAAAAAGAAAATGGATTTGAAGGCAAGTATGGGATTCTTGGAGACCAATGTGATTTTAGGAGCTGCTTAGTGAATATTGTGTAGTTATATCAACATTCACATGTACTAGATTTAAAATTTTTTTTCCTTTGAAGCAATTACATAATAAAGACATAATTTGAGAAGTTTATATCTTCACCGTGGACATGTAAAGACACCTAAAAATATCTTGGGTTCAACTGGTGACATCATTATCAAAGATTATAAAGCAGAGTTTAACACTAAAATATGATTTGTCTGGAGTGTTTAAGCTTGACCAAAATTTTAAGTAAGTAAAAATAATGTCTAAGGCTAGGAACACAAACAATCCACTGAAGGTGGAAAACTCAGTGAAATTAGGCAAATATAGTCTATCCAAGCAATTATATTTACTAGATTATTTACTTTAGTGTCTCTTCCAAATCTCCTTTTATTATGTGAATTTATTCATCTGACAAGCAACCTGACAGAAGAAAGGACTCTGATCTTGGAGAAGGAACATCTGGACTATAATTGACATTAACAAAGAATCTGGTGACCCAAATTTAAGAACCTGGGTTTCGAGGGCCTCCCCGGTGGCACAGCGGTTGAGCGCTGGGTTGCGAAGCTGCCCGCAGCCTCTGCAGCACCGGTTCAATCCCCAGCTGCTCCCTGGCCACCGGATGAGGGTCCCGCATGGCGCGCAGACCTCTCCTGCCGCCCGCTGCTCCCCTCAGCAGTGTACTTCGGTCCTTCTGCCTGCTCTGCTCCCCGCTCTGGCTCTGGTGAATTCTCTCACCCTCCCGCGCTTCTGACTGTACCCAGTGCTTGTATAAATAAATAAATAAATAAATAAATAAATAAATAAAAGAAAACTTAAAAAAAAAAAAAAGAAACTGGGTTTCAAATTTCTCAGCTGTGAAATGATGGGACCCGATCTCCTTGGGGTTCCTTCACTTTTAAAATCTATAATTTTATAGTGCTATGTATTGACTACCTACCCTCAGCAAGATATGGAAGACACTGCCTTAGGTTATAGAACAGCTATGAGAAGGAATTGATAAAGAATATTGCACTTTTCTTGTTTTCAGTCTATCTCAGTGACTTAAAACGCTGCTAATGGCAACCCTTTCAAGGCATACCTCCCAATCTTGAGTACTGCATAAAATTAAGTAACATTAAGTTCTGACAGTTTTGTGGATACTTACATGCTGATGTGTCCATCAGAGTAACATGGAACAAAACCAGATGTGATCCATGGTGTGAACTGGGGCAAGAGCGAGGGAATAAGATGTAATAAGCCTTGACAGACTATCAAGGAGGCACCAAAGAAAATCCCTGTATTTACTGAAATGTGTGAAAGGTTGTCTCTTGGTAAGTACAATAGCAAGGTCAGGACAGTAAGTAGCACTTCGTTAAGATGGCTTGAGGAATGCCCCATGACGGGCATGCTGATGGTGATGCGGAATAGACAGACTTAGCCGTGCGCTAGAGAATGTGCCACACCATCAGCCTGCTGGTTTAGAGCTGGCTGCCGCCTTCTGTGTTCAAGCTCCTCTGAGGCTGACTACAGAATTACTCGGGATCTGGCTCCGCCCATGTGGATGTGGGCTTTACTGGAGCCCCTGCTGTTATGAATGTCCAGCAGTGCAGAAGTGGCTCATGAAAACCACAAAGCTGATTTGATTTTGGGGAAGCACTAGGTGCCATGCACCGGTGCTAAGTCTCTAGGTCAAGTTCCTCCCAGACAGAGGAGCGCACAGATAGCCGTGCTGCCGTGAATGCAGCTAAGGTTAGATTAGACAGACCTCTGAGACCTCTCTCAACACTGAGACTTGATTCCCCAAACTTAACAGGTTTTTTATTATTAGACTTTAAACTTTATAATTTTTTAATAAAATAAGTAATAAAGAAAAGAAAACTAACAATCTAGAGAGATTATACAACTAAAAAGTAGAAATTCTGACCACACTGCTGTTTTCTCTCCCCACTCTCATTACCTAAGAGTAATTAATCTCTCTGAGCATTTTGAATTTTCCCTTTTGCTATAAACATGTAAGTTGTTCCCAGGACTCGCTGTCAGCAGCGGTTCTAGAATGGACTTCTTTACAGTGCATTTCTTATCTTTCTGAATGGGTACATTTCCAAAGGACAGATTCTGGTCTACATGCCTTGCCCTTTATCTTGTCTTTTCTTTTAAAGGTGGATTTGCTGGATATTGCCATTGAATTCCATGTTCTCTTTGGCTTATCTTTTGCTTCTGCACCAAAAATTTTTAAAAAGACTTGTTTGGAGATTTGCTTGCACAGACTTATAATGTGCTTTGACAGTGTGGCAGCACCTTGTTCATGTGAAACATCAACTCTAGGGAGTGTGGCTGTTGACACTGTAGTAGTTTTCTCACTCCATCCTTGTGATCTTGAGAATTTTTTCTCACTTCTGCTCTTCTGTAGACCTTTGCCTTGTGGGATGGCTTCTGTTGTTGTCCAGAAGGTCACCAAACAATTTTCACGCTATTACTTATTTTTTCAGAGCTGTTATTCCATTTGCTTATGCTTGGGAATGAAATCCTAGATGTATCTAGGACACGCTCCCCCTCAGTGAGCTTATTAACATGGAGTTTTGAACTAATCACTTGACCTCTCCGGGAACCTTTTTTGAAAATTGGGGTTATAATGGTTTACCTGAAAGCGAGTAGATATATAGAGATTTCCAGAGGCTGTAATTTATGTAATATTTTTTCTATTTGGAATTTTACAGTTGAATTTAAAAAATAACCTTTTAAATAAACATAAAAGCTATGAGGTCCCATTGAAGAATGGTAAAGTAAGATGGTAGAACGATCCAGTGAGTCTTGTTCACTGTCACCTGGGAAGGTTGTCTATCCAGGATTAGTCAAGAGGATTCTACCAGCTCACAATGACAACCATGCCAAGTCAGTACTTCCGTAGAATCCCTGAACTGTATTTGCAAAGCATTCAGGAAGGGGAAAGTGTTTAATCTGTTGAGTCATCCCTCTCACTTCTGGGAGAACAGAGCTGCAGGCTCACCACCCAAAAAAAGTGGCCACACCCTACTGTGACATGGGAACCCTCAAAGGATGCTTCCCAAAGGCACATTTTGTGGACATGCAGTCATTTATAAAACCCAGTTGCCTCTTGGAAATGAATTTACATGGCTCTTTTCCTTCTCCTCTATAACATATCTTCCATGCATACCCTCAAGATATGTCCTGGGTGTATTTGCCTGGTTTGAGCTTACTGGTAAGTTTCTTCATTCCCCTGGGATTTGGCCCTGCCAAGAGGCTATGGAATTTTTATATTCACCGCGACACCTAGTACATCACTGATGTTGAGTATGCACTTTAAACATTGGCCAGGGAAGCAAGAGCTAGCAGGAGATTGGAGACATCTTAGTACAATAAAATCATTGCTTCCCGGTGTTGAAGAGGACTGTTGGTAGTCAGCCAATCTCCCTTCTATCAGGAAGAATTACCTTTAATATTCTCTCAGGTGCTTTGTAGCTAAAGCTTGGCAAAGAGTCAGTTCACACATTCCCAAACACTGAACGTAACTAATTCCTAGCACCTGCTACCCAGGGGCAAATCGGTGTCATGGTGTTTTTTACATTCTTGATCCTGGTCAGGAAAATGAAGCTGTTAGTTTTTATGTTGACAATTTATACACAAAATGTTCCGTGGCTTATAAAGAATGAATAATGCATAGATAAAGCAATGGTTACCCTACCCCCTGTGGAACTCCTATTGAACAGCTGTTCCTTTCAGTGAGGGTGTGCTTTGAGTTGGATCTAAACTGAGTTTTCACTCAGAAATTGCTGCATAGACATCTGGCATCTGAAGCTTTATCAGTCCATTTGACATAAGGCTTTAGCGTATAAGGGCCCTGGCTTTGGCACCAGGGAGACCTGAATCCTATCCCACCCCTTACTTCCCATGTGCTCATGGGCAAATGAATTAAAATCTTTAGCTTCACTGTTCTTAATGACACCTCCAACATTGCTTGCAGGACTGTTGCAGGGTGAAGTAAATATATATGTGAACCTACACGTAGTAACCGATACATTTCCTTCCTTGTTTGATAGCATTTATTTTATGGAGTCTTAACAAGGTAGCAGACAAGATCTAGTAAAATATGCATAATATGGTTTGGTCTTCTAGACTTAGAAAAGCAACATTTAGAACACAAGATTGAAATAGAAACCAGAATAGACCTGCAAATTACAAAGAGCAGATGGTAGAGGGAAAACTCCATGGAGAAGGTGTTACCTGACTTGGTCATCCTTTAAGGATGAGTGCCAATTTGACAGAGCTAATGAAAAATCAAGACATTCCACATTTAGGAACAACACAAAAGATTTGGGAGCGCTGGGCTGTGTGATGAAGCTGACAGGGGAGAAATCTGCAGTGATTCGGGATTGCAGACAAAGCAGCGGGGATCCAGTGGGCAGTGTTGGGAAGCACAGATTCAGACTGGTCAGGGGGACTAATGAGACAGCGTACTAGTTAAGGCTAATGCTTTCCAGGGCAGAGGGAGCTCCTAAGGGCTAGGATGAGAAAGAAGAACTAATATGAATGCTACCAAGGAAGCAACTGATTGAACTAAATTAATATAATAAATTGCAGTGGGCAGACTAATTGGACCATCTTTCTGTATAGTCCTCTGTGAGTGGGATTCAGCCTGCTTCCCCTCAGCCAGCATGTTCATCTGTCCTGGCCTAGGTGTCAGGTGTCAACCCCAGGTCCAATCAGCTGTACCAAGGATACAGAAGCCGAGTATAAACCAGACGAGTCTTCTAGAAGACAAGCTTTTGAGGCAGAGAACATGAACTATCCAGCCCAGCTCTTCCCTTTCTAACTTTCTGTTGTTCTCTGGTCCAAACACCTCTTCTTTTCTTAAACAGCTCTCACCTTTCTAGAATAAACACAGGGTGTATAAAGGGAGGGGTTTGGGGCAAGGCAGACTGGTGGCTTTATCACTGGGAGTCAATATTTAGGTGCAACTGTATTGCAAGTCTTTGTTTCCTCCTCTATAAAGTAGGTGAATGATCTGTACATCACAGTAATGGTGTAAGAGTCAACTGTGGTAAAACATAATCATAGTACCGGGCATGTAACAGTTGCATGGCAAAAGCTCATCCCTCCCATTTATGCCCCGCTTCTTCCCCCACCACTCAGAGGGACATTTGAGAGATGGTCCAGGCTTAGATGAGTAAGCGGAATGTGCGGGAGCTTGAAGGCACAACATGTGTCAGATTCATCTGTGAGAGCACATCATAACTTTCTGACAAGGCACATTGTAGGTTCCGTTGTTTTTTAAGTTGTAGTCGTAGCATAAAATTTGCTATTTTTAAGTGCATTAAGTACATTCACGTTGTTGTGTAACTATCACCACCTTCCATCTCCAGAACATTTTTATCTTCTTCAATTGAAACTCTGTACCCTTTTAATAAGAATTCCCCATTTCTCCCTCCTAACCCCAACCCCTGGCATTTACCATTCTACTCTCCGTTTCTATGAATTTGACTAGTCTAAGTACCTCACAGGAGGGAATCATGCAATAGTTATCCCGGTATGCCTGGCTCATTTCACTTGGCATAATATCTTCAAGGTTAGTTTTCAGAGTTGAATAATATTCCATTGTATGTTGATATCACATTTTGTTTATCCACTTGCCCATCAGTGGATTGGTTCCACCATTTGGCTGTTGTGAATAATGTCGCTGTGAAGATTAGTATAGAAATACTATTTGAGTCCCTGCTTTCAATTCTTGCCAATATATAACAGAGGGGGACTTGCTGGATCATTTGGTAATTCTCTATTTAATTTTTGAGACACCACCATACTACAGTCATCTCCTGTGTAAAATGGAGAGGATACTAATCCCAACTTCAGAGTCATTGTGAGAATCAGCCTAAATAAAACAAAAGCACACAAAAAGTGCTTTAAATGTTGCTCCTTAGATCTCCCTGAGACTCTGGTATGGACAGCTTGAGAACACCCACTTTCTACACCACCACCACCATTTATTAAATTCTTACACTGTGTCCACTCCTGTGTGTGTTATCTTATTTCATTCTTATGTCATTTTTAGGAAACAGGGAGTATTATCATTCACTTTTCCAAGGGGAAACTGAGGCAGAGACATGTCAGTGTTCAATTCAGGACTGTCTGGCTGCAGAGTCTGCAGGTATATTCCCTACTGTCATCATGGAAGAAGAGAGAACACACAACCTGTACCTCCCATCAGATTATAATTGTCCTCTCCCCACTCTGAATGGGTTGAGTTCTTAGTGTTTTGGGGTTATTTGCATCTAGTCTGAAAGAGGAAAAATATGTACCAAGAACAAAAGAACTTAAAAAAAAAAAAGAAACCCAGCCCTACTCGGTAAGTTTCCACATGGAAATGAAAGCCTTTATGATGTCCTGTGAGTCAGAAGCTGGGAGCTGGCATAGCTCAGCAGTGAATCAGTTCCTCTGACAGTCGGGTTGGAGCCGTTTTTCCAGTGGAGACAAACACTAACATTCTATATGTAAAGTTTTAAAAATCTAATATTTGCTTGGTGGGGTAGGTGTCCACTTCACCCTACTCCAGTACTCTGGTTTAATACCTTCATCAGCTTTTTCATCGTTTTCATAAATTTAAAGTAGTTCTTTTCCTTATCTCACTTTCCTTATTTCCTTTCATTAAAAAACCACTATTTTTCTTGTTTGCTAAGCTCTCCTCATGGAGTTCACTGCCTGGACACTTTCTGTTTCTCTCACTCCTCTATTTTGCTGCTCTTTCATCCTACCACTCCTCTCAAACATGAATTCATTCAACAAACCCTGATGCAGAGTGCACTCTACTGGACCATGTGCCTGGCTCACATGTCAGATAGGGGCCCAACGGGACGTGGCCCCTGCCAGCATGATGCTTGTAGTTGTGCCGTAAGCCCAGCAACTGTTCAGTAAATTCAGTTCAGAGTTTAAAGTTCTAGAAAGGAGTCATTATCATTTCTTGCATATGGTATTAATGATGACAGCTTACTAGCTACTAGGCACTATGCTAAGTGCTTCACATATATTTATTTAATTCTTGCCCAGAAATGAAGTCCCTCATTTTACAGTTGAAATGATCAAGGCTTGGGGAAGGTGAGTTTTCTTGTTCAAGGTCCCACAGCAGGTTCCAGATGGAGCTGAGGTGCATAACCCCTGCTGAGACTGAAACATCCCTCTGTGACTGGGTCATGGCCACCCAGAATCTGCATTGACCCATGGGCTAATGCATGTGGGTTCAGGGCTCCCAGCTCTATAGCTGAAGTCCAGGTTCTGTCTTCTCCTACCCATGGTATTTCCTGGGGCAAATTCAGCCTTGGGGGCATCTCAACAGACCAGTGCCCAGAGCCTGGGGCATGGTGCCTTTGGGCTAGACACCGTTGGCCTCAGGAGCCAAAGGCTCTCTGGTTTGTCTCCCCACTGTGCTGGACACATGATATTGACTTGAGGAAGGGAAAGGGACCTCTTTCCGAGGCTCTTACAGGCCAGAAGCCCATTTCTGGACTTGGTAACAGTTGTTCATCTAGGAGGTGTCCAGACATATATTGTTATAACTTATTTTGCAGATAAGATGAGTCTCAGTGAGGTCACGGAGAGAGGACAAAGCTGTGCAGCCAGGAAGAGACAAGGACCAGAAACCCCAGTCCTGAGACTTAGTCCCATGCACTTCCTGTTCCTCAAGTGTGGTCTGACTTTCTTTGAACTTGGCTTCTCCCTTGCTTAACTCTACCTCTCAGCCCCCTCCACTCACAAACAACAGTCCACAAACGCACGCGATTGATTCCTTCATTCCAACCTGCCTAGTCAATAAAGTCAAAGCCATGTAGCCTTGGAAGGAGGGCTGGGAACAGTGGATTAAAACTCCCAGCAATGGCAAAAATCCTTTTTAAGAGATTATTAGCTATGGAACATGGAGAAGTGAGCTGTGGCCAGTTCAGCTGGCTGTTTTCTACCTGGGAAGGATAAAGTGGATGATTCAGATTTTGACTCATTGTTTTGTGCTTGTTTTCACAGTTCTTTTCTATGATTGTCTTATTTTCTCTTGACACTCTCTCTTGGAATAGAGGGCACAGAGAACAGGATGGGCTCCATGCTGTCTGAAGGAGGCAGTTTATGATTCTAATTCTAATCAACACTCAGAATTGTCTTGTATCCAGGCACTTACATGCTTCAGTGTTTGAGCTTCAAGGTGACCTTGTGAGCTGGCCTTTCCATCTGCTTCTTACAGGATACATAGACCTTGAAAGTCCCCTTTTAAATTCTAGGATTCCTCATCTCCTCAGTCTGAGTTCAAAGAGA
>NW_023605194.1:25811795-25833795 GCF_014898055.3 Talpa occidentalis
GGAGACAGAGGTCAAAGAAGGCAGATAATGCAACCTCAAGGCGCCAGCCTCCCAGCGCCAGAAGGGGAAAAAAGTAGGGACTAGGTTGTGTAGGGTAGTGGTGGGTAGAATTCAGAGAATTACTCAGAGCATTGTTTTTTTTTATCACTCTTGCTAAATGTCATGTTATTGGTCAACCTCCCAAGAGTTGTGAGTTTTCTTTTTTTAGCTCTCACAAATGCTTTCTGAAAGTCATGGCTGGTTATTCCAGTAACATTATTATTTTCATTTTTTTTAAAAAAGTATTTATTGCACTCTTACTATACCAAACACTACTAGAAAAGGTCATATTTTCTGCACCCCCCCCAATCATTCTTATTCATGTGAGTAATTTCACCTCCCATTTTAAATGAAATTCCAGAGGATCCTATCAACTTGCACCAGCATTATATAACCCCATCTCCTTTACTTTTTTGGTAAATCTCCATTTTGTTTGACTTGATAGTCTGTCCTGGACAACGGAACCCCAAAACCTTAGGGTCTAATAGAGAGTATACAGCTTTTTCTGGACTAGGACTCAAGTTGTTGGTGGCCCTACATATTTTTTTTAGTGCAGAGGCAGTGCTTTGGTTCTGTGAAGAATTTTCAAAATAAAACTCGTTCTTGTGGAATGTAGATAATACTTCAACTATGAAACAGCCCTCTTAAAGTCTGTCTGTATCCGTGGTATCCAATTTTTTTTGATTGCCTCCCACAAGAAAAAATACATTTTATATTTCAACCCGGTTTCATGAAACAATACTCACCATTACCTTCTCTGATGCATTCCGTTATTTCTAACCTAGTCTACATTAAAAAAAAAATACTGGTAGTAACCCATTAAACTGTTTTTATACTGTATTAATAGGTTATACTTTGCAGCTTGGAAAACTGACTTACATTATATATTAAAATTATTTTAAAAATAGACCCAATCCTGGAATTGATATCTAAAGGAAGGATAAGATGTCCTACATGTTTATTTTTCAGTCTTCATCAAATGTACTAAAAATTTTTTTTTCTTTCATTTTAAAGAAGCCAGACTGTTTGGCTAGTGACTCGCCCCTCTTCTTCCTCCACCTCCCAACCTGGCGAGGGTCCTGTGTTTACTGCCAGTTTGACTTGTGGCTGGAACTGGTTGACCAGGGAATGGGCAGCTGTGGCTTACCAGACCATCCTTGAACATGTAATTCGGGGGTTTTGTTTGTTTATTTTAGCTTGAAGAAATCTGTCTGTGTATGACTTGTAGTTGTTGGGGGGGAAAGGTTTCACTGCAAAGGTAGTACAGGTTGTCCTGCTGGGCACATGACTCATTGCCAAGGGATTGGGGCCATGCCGATGGGAATGGAATTCTTTTCTACCATCGAGACTACTTGGGTCTGAGCAGAGGGAGGAAAGTTATTGCTGCTCTTATAGGGCACTGAGCCACTGCTAAGGGCATCCTACACATGATCTCATTTAATTCTTACAACAATCCAGTGAGTGGGTGGTATTGTCTTCATTACAGAGTAGAGGGAAGTGTTATTGCTACTTACATAAGCAGGAACAAATTTGAGAGGTTTCAGACCATCCTGAAGCTCCCACAGGAGTGTGTAGCAGAATTAAAAATCACTTTTCTCTCTTATCCATGACACTATAGTGCTTGCTCTTTTGTCTCTGACCTGGAAAGAACAGGTTGACAAATTTCTCTTTGTTAGTGGGGCATTAGGTGTGAGATTTGAGGGCTGAAATTCTCTTCCAGTTTTGGGGGTTGTTTTGGGAAGGAAACCATCCCTGTACTCAGATTTCTCAGTTAAAATTTAGAATTCCTGGTCTAACACAAAAAAATAATTGGAAACCAGAAGGCAACCTACATTATCACTCAGTTTGATAATTAAAAGCAACACACTCTGAGAGCTATTTGGACTGTATTTGTATTTGTTTTCATGGTATCTGGGGAGGTGGGGAGCATATTAAGTTCCAAATAACGTACCTTTGAAATGCATTCAATTTGTGAACTGGTGAATGCATGCATTTAATGTAGGCAAAATATGATTTCATGTCTGGTTGCCTCTCTCCCTCCCCTCCCCCACCCCGTGATCATGTGATACACATTTACATAGCTAAAGGTAGAAAAGTGGAAACTAACATCAGAGGCTTTTACTATAAAAGTCAGAGCAGATACGAGAAAGATACAAGACCTTCTAGGGAAGATTAGTGTTGAGACTGTCATAAAGAAAGAAGTCAGCAGGGCCTCCCTGGTGGTGCAGCGGTTGAGCGCTGGGTTGCGAAGCTGCCTGCAGCCTCTGCGGTACTGGTTCAATCCCCGGCTGCTCCCCGGCCACCAGAGGAGGGTCCCGCATGGCACGCAGACCTCTCCTGCCGCCCTCTCCTCCCCTCAGCAGTGTACTTCAGTCTGCCTGCTCTGCTCCCCGCTCTGGCTCTGGTGAATTCTCTCACCCTCCCGGTGCTTCTGACTGTACCCAGTGCTTGTACAAATAAACAAACAAACAAATAAATAAATAAATCTTTAAAAAAAAAAAAAAGAAAGAAGTCAGCAAACACTTGAACATCTGAGAACCAAGAAACAATCAGCACGTAGGTTAAAGACATTGTGACTTTTAACCATCTTATAGGCTAACTAGGTAAATAGTGGTAGTATCTTACAGGCTAAATAGCGTTAACATGCTGTGTAAAGAATTCTTATTTGAAACTTTGCTTAGAAGAGCCAAAACAACATGTTAATAATGAAGATTGGACATCAAGTACATCTTTTTGATACTTAAGACTTTTTCATTTATTTATATGAAGGCATTACAGTTTTGTTTGATATATGAACTAGTGAGAGATTTTTAAATCTGATGGATAGTTGTCTGTCTTATATAAATGTTGGTGAATATTTCTCTGGGTTTCAGCTTTCCAGAACTTAAATTGTCCATGAAATGACTGCTTTGTTCATCACATTAGCCAAAAGAATGCAAGGAAGATCAGTTGATGGTTGTAACTTACGGCAGGAGCTGAGGTAGGACTTCTTTTGAGATATGTCCCTCCGAAGTAAACAGGGTAATATGATTATAAAAAGATAAAAATAAAGAAGAAGAGTACATAAAATGATAATATGTGTACATTACATAAACAATATATATAAGTTCCACAGTTGTGGACCCACAGAATCAAATACTTACAGTACTAGGAAGCATGTCTCCTCAAAAATTCAATGATTCAATGATTCTTGTATGTTGTTACTCAGATACTCAGAAGATCAGTGCCAAAACAGTTGAAGCCTTGGTTCTTTCAGATGCTACCTCTGAAAATCATTCATAATGTCTTTCTGTTTGGTGGTTGGCTTTGAAAACAAAGACATTTCTATTAGATTTGACCCACTGAGGAGTAAAAGAGGTGGTTGGTACCCCATATGGCCTCACCCCAGTGTCCATCTCGGACATTCTGTCTTGGGGAGTGGACCATCATGGCTCTGTCTGGAAGTTTCTGTTTGGAGGCCAAACACCAAGGAACCAATATTTATGCTCTCACCTGGGTTAACTTTAAAGATTATGACCCACTCCTGGGAAAGCCACAATATCTGAAAGTTGAGCTTTGGATTCTCCAAATAAGTTCCATTTTCTTCCCTGTCCATTTAGTGCATGTGTATGGAAAAGGACAGAAAGCCAGGTTTGAGGCCAACATGAAGAAATGCTGTGTAGATTCAGATGGAGGGGTGATTAGAAGAGCCGACTCTCATTAAATGGGATTTACTCCCTTCCAACTGGACATGCACAGGAGTTGGTTTTAAAAAAAGTATTAACTTATTTTTTTTTCCCTTCAAGCTTAGCCAGAGACCTCATGGAGGTCTAAGCCCAAGCCAAGCTTGATCTGTTTTAGTTCAACCACTGTTGATTTATGGCTTAGCAAAAAATGTCTGAGAATTTTCTTAAGCTCAAAAAAATTTTTTTTACCCTAACTTGACTCTCTCACATCACAATTATAGCTGAAGGGATATTTCTCAGACTTTAAAAAGACAAAGCCATCTTTGGAATGGAAGGGGGCTTTGAAAGCTTCAGATCCCAGTGAGAAGTTCTTGATAGTTTGTATACAAGTAAAAGCAAATATATTAGAAAATATGTTTGGAAAACCTTATGACTTTCACTATGTTCCTCTGATTCCTCTTGAATGGAGAGTAGAATAGAATCAAGTCAAAGGGGAGATGTGAAGTTGGTGGATGATGTTCTCAGAATTTGCACCAAAAGGAGGGACACAAAAGTCCTTTCCTTACTTGTAGTCCCTGTATCTTCCTCTTATTATCCTCACCTAAACAAAATAAAAAATAAAATGAAACCCCCAAATAAAAAAATCCCATTCATTTTCTAGACAGAAAACAAGCTTTCCTGTCTACCTGGCTTTGGGATGTATGTTGTTATGCAATGTGGACAGGAACTGGACTAATCAGCTATTACCAACCGCGAGAAAACTAATACCAAGTCTCTGGTTCCTTCTAGCTGTAATATTTTATGGGTTTAACTCAGTTCACAAGGAGCAATCCTTTCTCTGCCTCCTCTAGCATTCAGCTTGGTCTAAGTGCCTTAACCATTCCTTAGCTGTGTACACACCTTCTGTTTTTCCCTGCATGGATACCCAATAAGATTATAAGCCCATTTTTTATATTTGCAACTTCCAACCTTCCTCCCAAGATTTCCCACATTAGCCCAATGACTGTCAGAGACCCCAGCGTCAAAAGTGCACACTCAGAAACAAAGGTGAAAAAGTGCCTTTTTTTCCCTGCTGCTTAGAAAGAACCAAGCATATAATTCGTGATAATTGCATTGCACTCTTCTTCCTGAGAGATCTTGGAGAACAGGGAAGGGATATTCTTTGCCATCATCTGCGCAGTGTGTGTTTCTCTACTAAGTATATCTCTTCATGAAAAAATTACTGCTTATATAGCAGCTCTGCTCATGAGTGTTAATATGCATCCAGTACTTAAACTGCCTCGACCCACACCTAGAATTACTGATGTTACTTCTAACACTTTAAATCCCTTTCCTGATTTCAGTTTTTCAACTTCATAAGTACAGTTAACTTCTCAGAGACCGAGGCCACATCTGTGTCATGCATTAGTTTTCTTGACCCAAACATCCTGGTTGCATAGCAGGTATGAACTAACGGGCCAGGAGTAGACCTGCCCATGCAAACAAGTGAAAGAAAGAATGGACCCGTTTGATTCCTGGCATGTAAGCTTTTGCCAAAACATGATGCCAGTGTTTGCATGTGAATTTATAAGAACAGAATAGCTGACATTTATTGAGCATTTATATTACTCTGTGTACTGTGCACAGCACTTCATGGACATTATCTCATTGAACCCTCATGACGATACTAGGCAATTAGGCATCACTGCTGTTGAACTTGTATTATCAATATTACACATGACTCATTGATGCTCAGATGGATTTCTGATATCTTTGTGCACTTACCTTGGACTATGGAAAGTTTTTATAGTGTTTAGTATATCTCATCTGTTTTGGTTATATTAGTTATATAAAGCTCCCAAAGCTAATTGCTTAAAGAGCAAAAGCTTTTCCCTTTCTCTCAGGTAGAGGTCCAGGAAGGAGATTACATGTTGCCATATTGACATTTATATACCATAAGTCTATTCAGGGACCTTGGTTCTGTCCATATTTTTTCCCCACCTTCTCATAGATAAGGCCCTGTATTAAGACATAGACCAGCAGTGGCACATCATTTACTTTGGAGAAAGTTTAGTCACATGGCACATCTAACTTCAAAGGAGGCAGATGTATCTCCTGGGCAGGCATGTGCCTAGCTCTGGTCCTATCACTATGAAAAAAGGAATGAATAGAATTTAGTGAGTAGCTTACTATGTCCATCACAATCATCAATAATTAGATTATAAACAATTAGAGTCCTAGACTGAGGTTTCATTCATATTTGTCCCTATCACAGGGTCAAAGACCTGCCACAGAAATAATAAATACTTGACGCATGTGCCAACACTCCCTATTCTGGTGTTTATGGCAGACATCAGCATTCAACCATGGCACCCTTTCCTGCTAAATCTGAATATGCCCTCAGAATCCATTGCAACACAGTGCCCCTGGAAGCCACTAGCATTCAGTGGGAACTGGCACAGGATTTGAATCCTATTAGCTTCCCTGATTATAGGTATTCAAATATTGAAAAAAGAAAAAAAACATAGTTTCCCCCTTATTTCTATGGAAATATATGTTGGTTGTTGGGGTGATTTTAAAATATTCCTGTAAATTCTTTGACACTCTTTCCTTCAAAAGGTAGAATCTAATTCCCCTTCCCTTGAATATGGGTCATTGATAACTTACTTCTAACAAGTAGAATGTGGCAGAAATAGTGCTATGAGGCTTCTGCAATTGTCATAAAAAGGATACAGCTTCCATCTAGTACTCTTTCACCTCTGTAACGTCCATTCCAGGGAAACAGGCTATCATGTCACAAGGACATTCAAGCAGCCCTGTGGTATATCTATGATAGAAGCTGAGGTCTCCAGTCACCTACCAGCATGATGTGGCCAACCCTGGGAGTGAACCACCTGACAACTGGATCCTCTAGCCCCAGCCAAGATGGTGCAGTCCAGCCAATGTCTGAGTGCAACCGCATGAGAGACCCCAAACCAGAATTGCCCTACTGGGCCACTCCCAAATTTTGACTGCAAATTTCTTATAGAAACTATAAGAGATGTTAACTTTTATTAAGAAAACAGCAAGGTTATCAGGGAAGTCTCTCATGCCCATAGCCCCCCTAGAATTCCCTGTATCACTAGCCCCTGGATATGACCAGTATGTAGAACATGGCAGAAGTCACAGGTTAGTTTCTTGCTCTGGAACTTCTGGATTCTGGTTTATATTAGTACTTCTTTGGTGGAAAGGAAAGAATTCCAACTCCAACTCACTTAAACCATTAGAATTGTTCATTGTCTCATAAAAATGCATCACAGAAAATCAGGGTGAAGTTACCTCGGGCACAATTGAATCCTGGGACTCAAAGATATTATTTAGGACCCCTTTATCCTTGAACTCTGCTTATTTCTCTGTGTTGGACTCAGATGATCTTCCACTCGTTAGAATGAAAAGAACAAGCTGCAAAGAGCCACAAACTTTTATTAGTCCAATTTAGAGGGAATGGCAAAGCTTCTCTATCTTAGGCCAAAAATGAAAACCCAGGGAGGGCTCTAGTTGGCCCTTGCTGGGTTACATGCTCATTTGTGGGTCATTCACCATGGCCCAGGGACAAGATATGCCATGACACCCACCAGTAACTGGGAAGCAGCATTCTAGGGTGGGCAGCCCCAACATTACTACATGAAGTAGAAGGGTATAGGTTTTTGAAGGAATTGTGTGTGTTTCCAGAAGACAGAGGCAAGCAAGAGATGCCCATTGGCTGTAAAATCCATGTATGTGAGCTTCCATTCTTAAAATCTTCTCTGTCTCCACAAAGAACAGATTCTGTAGGTTGGAGCAAAGTGGATTCAGCCATGGAATACAGAAGTCAAGGCAATTTGGGTGTATACACATATGCTGGGACTAATCAGAATTGCTAAGTGTCAGCATACTGGTCTTTCCACACTATAATAGCAGTTGCCCATTATTTAGGGCAGAGACTAGCGTTCCCTTCTGGCCCTGCACCTGCCAAGTAAAGTTCAAGGAATGCATGTGAAATGTCAACATTTGAGCTCATCGCCATGGAATTATCTTTTCTCTTTCAAAATGTCTTAAATTTGGTGAACTTGTTTTGAAGATGGTTGGCAGTAAGCGGTATGAGGGGTTGTTATAAGCTCTGGGACCAATTTAAAGATTTTTTTTTGTTTATTATTTATGCAAGCACTGGGTACAGTCAGAAGCATGGGAGGGTGAGAGAATTCACCAGAGCCAGAGTGGGAAGAAGAGCAGGCAGACTGACAGAAGTACACTGCTGAGGGGAGCAGTGGGCAGCAGGAGAGGTCTTCGTGCCATGTGGGACCCTTGCCCGGCAGCTGGGGATCGAACCCGTGCTGCAAAGGCTGTGGGCAGCTTTGCAACCCAGCGCTCAACCGTTGCGCCACCGGGGAGGCCCAGCTCTGGGACCAATTTAAAACATCAGACTGGCTCACTCCTTGTTGGATAATAGGAAATCTTAGAATATCTTCAGTTTGGGTGTTCATGGCAGAGTACTTGGCACATATGTGCTCCTATCATATCCCATCATATCACCAACCCAATCATTCTCATCTGCTTGAAAGGAAGTCCCAGAACCTTCAAGCAGAAAAACACAGCCTACACTTAGAACTTTTTTCCTCTAGGACTCTACTAGAGGACCATCTTCAGAACGAGTCACCAAGAAAGAGAAGAATTAGGGGTAATTAGGGGTCCAGGAGAGAAGCAACAAGAACTCCCAAGATGAGACAACCTGATCCAGATTGAAGCAAGAGAAAGGCAGACTCTAAGAGAGAGAACTCTGAGTTAAAAAGTAGAAACTGGAGGGGCCTCCCCGGTGGCACAGCAGTTGAGCGCTGGGTTGCGAAGCTGCCTGCAGCCTCTGCAGTGCCGGTTTGATCCCCAGCCATCGGGTGAGGGTCCCACATGGCGTGCAGACCTCTCCTGCCACCCTCTGCTCCCCTCAGCAGTGTATTTCGTCAGTCTGTCTGTTCTGCTCCTTGCTCCCTGCTCTGGCTCTGGTGAATTCTCTCACCCTCCTGCGCGTCTGACTGTACCCAGTGCTTGTATATATATATATATAAAAGTAGAAATTGGAAACATCTGATTTGTTAACTCCAAAAGATAAAGCTGTAAAAGAAATGTAATGTCATCAGTGTATTCTACATGGTTTGTGTGCAAAGAATTTACAGAGACATACTAATGCTGATGTAACGAAAAAATGAAAGTGACAATAGTGGGATTATGCTGGAGTGTGTGTGTGTGTGTCTGTGTGTGTGAACATGCACCTGTGTTTGTGTATTGGTGAGTGGAGGAGGCTAGTGCTCATTTTGCATAGTATAGAAACAATGGATAATCTCTAAAAGTGAAAAAGTCAAGAAAGAGTATTTAATCATGTTATTTATAAAAATGAAGTAAAATGTAACAAATGGCTGAAGAGAAAGAGAGGAGTTGCCTCTGGGAGCATGAATTAGAGTGGGGAGAGTTGGAACAAACCTAATACTACTACTTGACTTTTAAATCTATTCGTTCATTGTGATCCCAATTTTGTTTTATATATGAATTATATATATAAAATAAATATCACATTGTTTACCTATATTCATGCATGTTAAAAAATACAGAAGAACATGTACAAAAGTTAACTATGTGGCCCTTGGAAGGGGATATGTTAGGTTTGTCGATAAATTTTAGCTTTAGTTTTAGCTGTTATCTCTATTTCCCAAACTAACTGTGAGGAAAACATTAGTTTTTCATTACATTTTACTTTTTTAAGATTTATTTTATTTATTTATGCATACAAGAACTGAGTATAGGCCAGAGGTGTGGGGGGTAAGGGGATTCACCAGAGACAGAGTGGGGAGCAAAACAGGTGAATTGACTGAAATACACTGCTGAGGAGAGCAGCGGGTGAGACAGGAGAGGTCTGCTGCGCCATGTGGGTCAGCTCCTTGGCCGGGCATTGAACTCACACCGCAGTGGCTACAGATAGCTTCATAGTGCTGAGACTTTAACCCCTGTGCCACCAGGGAGGCCCAGTTTTTCATTACATTTTATTTTTGAGAGAGGGAAAGAAAAGACAGGTAAGGATATCTTCCTGAGAAAGAAGCGGGAGATGTGGATTCAAACCCTATGTGCCACTACTTCACTGTGATCTTCAGCAAACTGATTCCTCCCTAGGCCTCTGTTGATCCAGCCATAAAAGCAGAGTGGATGTGAATTCCAAATATTATACATGTATAAAGCTGCCATTATCTAGGAGTTACTATGTTGCTGATTCTTTCCTACATGCATTTATACCTGTGGTTCCAGGTGGGTGTTAAACTCTCCTGGAGGGCTTTGTAGGACATTGAATTTCAGTGGGCCTGGACTGAAGCCTGATAAATATGCATTTCTAGCAAGTCTTCAGGAGATGCTGATGATGTTGATCTGGCAGCACTCTGAGGAGCGCTGACACGTATTATCTTATTTAGTCTCACCAAAAATCCTGTATGAGATGACATTCTCAGTTGTTTGGATGGCGAAACTGAGGCTTAATGAGGTTCACCAGGCAGTGCCCAAATGACATAAACCCGGACTGCTTGAACCAGAGCTCTTGCTGTGACTGCTGAATGTGCTGACTTTTCCTGACGTTCCCTTCCATTCTCAGCTTTATATATTTCAAGCTTACAAATAACAAAACCCACACATCTAAGACCAAATCAAAGTCCTCCAGAAAATCCTGGGCATGAGTAGCTTCCCCTCCTGGGGGTGAGTGGGCGCTGAACCCAACCGCAGCTGTGAGAAGGGAGTGATGGGCTCCAGGGGCGCCCTGCTCGAGCAGTGCCGGCAACGGGATTACAGCCTCATTAAGGCTAACTTGAACTTTTCCTTCCCCTCTCCTCCCGTTTATTTGTCATTCTCTGGGTCTCTTAGTCATTTGGGTGGCAAAAAAAAAAAAAAAAAAAAAAAAGTGGAAATGAGCTTTCTTCAATGTTGACTTTTCTTTCAAATTCATGACGATGTGGTATCCCCAGGAATGGTTATTTTCTTCCCTTTCTCCCTAGCGTGAATTCTCAAGTAAGTAGCAAATGATTTCAAATGCATGCTGACTACAGTGGACAGCTGCCAGGAGAGAAGTGAAAATAAACTGGTGACAGGAAGTGTCACAGTTCATAGAAAGGGCAGTGAGGATGTAGCGGAGCAAACCCTTGACACTGCCGGGTCCACATGCTGAAAGACTTACCCAGTGGACCAGGCAGCCACAAATCTCCTAGTAATTCATTAGGTAAGGGGAAATGCTCCCAGAAACAGTTCTCTCCTCTCCTAACACCCTTTGTCTTTTTATTTCCAAACTCTGGGTTCATTTCTATGTCAAGCAAGCCCGGGTGTCTCTAAACAATCCCTTCATTCGTGATGGAGCACACTGCAGCAAATGAATGCTTTGCCTCTAAGTGTTTTAACAGGCTAAGGAGGTTTCCAAGCTTTAGGATCACAAGATGGATATATGATCGGTGTGAACTAGAAAATAGCATCAAAAACAGCGTGAAGGATGGTGGAAACAGAAGTGAATCGTGTGGAACTTTGCCCAGTAAAGGGATTACAAGGCTTGAAGGAAAGTTACAGGGATAAAAAATTAAAAGTTAGTCACAAGATAAAGTAAGATGACATAATTGAGTCAAACATATCAGTCATATCAATCAGTATAAATGGGCTCAATTTACCTATTTAAAAAAAAGATTTTCAATTTGGCTAACAAGGCAAAAGCCAACATTTTGCTTTATATGAGACATCCCTAAAATAAGAGATCCTAAAAGGTTTAACATAAAAGAATAGACAAAGATACTAAGGGAAATTAAAAGCAAAGGCAAATGCAAATTAAAACTTAAAAACAGAGCTGCAATCTTGACATCTGGTAAGATGGTACTCAACCCAAAAAGCATTACAGGAGACAAAGGAGGAGACTAAAATGTTTAAGACAATAATTCACACTAAAGGTATATCAGTTGTTAGTATTTATGTACCTAATTAGCAGAAATGTAGAGAAATAGACACTAATAATAGGTGATTTTAATATACCTCTCTGGTCCAAGACAGATCATAAAGTGGACAATAGGTGGACAATAAAGATATTGGAGTGCTAAATACATAACCAATAAAGTAGAAATCTGAACTCTCCAATAGTAGAGTACTTCTTCTTAAGTGACCATACCTTGGGTTATAAAGAAAGCCATAATAAATTCCAAAGAAAGGAACACTCATTGGCAATATATTAGTGACAGGAAGTGCCACAGTTCATCAATATATTACCAATGAGTCTTCTTTTCTTTGGAATTTATTATTTTTATTATTTATTATTCCGTGGAATTTATTATATATATAAAAGAATAATTATTTTTTTGCCATAAAACTGTATTTATTTTATTTTATTTTTTAAGATTTATTTATTTATTTTCACATTTTATTTTTATATTCCCCATACAATCACAACTCCCTTATTTTGGCCCAAGCCCTTCTTTCCCCGGCCCCCACCCGCCATAGAGTGTCTCTGGTTCATAGTTGTTTGTCGATTTTGATATTTTCTTTCTTACAGTTATTCTTTTTCCTGGTCCCTTATTTAAGTTTTCTAGATTCCTGCTATGAGTGAGACCATCCGGTATTTTTCTTTTTCTTTCTGGCTTATTTTCCTGAGCATGATCCCTTCCAGCTCCATCCATGTTGCTGCAAATTGCATGTGTTTATCTTTTTTGAATGCTGAGTAATATTCCATGGTGTATATGTACCACATCTTCTTGATCCAGTCATCTATTTTTGGGCATTTGGGTTGTTTCCAAAGCTTAGCTATAAAAGAATAATTATTAACAAGTAAAAATAAAAGACCAGGCTTTCTGAAGATAAAAAAAAAATGTTAATAAATAACTGTCAGTCAGAAGAAGGACAATATGTGCTTATAGAATTTCTAAGTAAAAATAATACTGGAAACACAAAAAAAATCACATTTATGGTATTTAGCTAATGCAGTGAAAGTTCAGCATTAAGTATGTCAATAAAAATGAAAATAAGGGGGCCTTCCTGGTGGCACAAGGGGCTAAATCTCAGCACTATGAAGCTATCAGTATTTCGATCCCCAGGCAGGTAGGTGACCCACATGGTACAGCAGATCTCTCATTTCTAGCCCACTGATCCCCTGAGCAGTGTATCTCAGTAGCTCTGCCTGTTCTGCTCCCCACTCTGTCTCTGGTGAATCCTCTCACCCTCCCCCTCTCCCCCGTACCTCTGGCCCACACCCCAGTTCTTGTATGCATAAATAAATAAAATAAATCTTTTTTAAAAAATGAAAATAAATGAATCAAGCATCCCACTCAAAAGCTAGAAAATAACAAAGTAAGCCAAATGAATCTAGAAGACAGAAATCAATAAAGACAAAATCAGAAATTAGAAATGAATTAGAAAATAGAAAGAGTACAACTTATAAATAAACCCAGGATGAAACAATCAGCAAAATATACAAACTATATGTTAAGCTAATTAAGCAAATAAAGAGGAAGAAAATTAGAAAAAGTAGCAGTAGGTAGATGGGGAAAAGTATCAAAGCACAGAAAATCTAAAACAAAATAATAGATTTTTTCCAACTCTGCAAAGACATTTGAAAATTGTCTTTCTAGAAAATTTGTTAAATTGTCTTTCTAGAAAATTTGTTAAAATTTGTTTCTAGAAAAATATGTGTTAAACTGATCCCACTGGAGACAAAGCCTTAACAGATGAATTGCCATAGAATTAACAGAGAAAGTAATTAAAGAGTTCTCCTACAAAGAAAGCACCAAGTCCAAATGGTTTCACAGGGGAACTTGAACAAACCTTTAAAGATTAGATAATCTCAGTGCTACTTCAGAGCAAAGAAAAAGAAGAAAAACTTTAGAAAATTTGAGCACTGATTAGAATAATAACTGTAATGGACCAAAACATAAAATATATTTATTTTCATAAGTTGGTAATATAGATACCAACTGGAAATGATATTAAAACAAAACAACAACAAAACTTGCTTATTATTACTTTTGGACGATATTAGACATCTTTATTTTGAAAGCTGATCGTTAAAGTGAAAGAATCAAGCACTTATCTTTTTTTCCTATGAAAGCAAGTCTCATCACCAAAGTTTCTCTTTAGGCAAACATTCCAGTTCAATGTGAAAATCACTGGTAATTTTAGAAATGTTACTATTTTGTAACCTCTAACAAAATTCATGGATCTGGGGTATGTTTATCAAAGGCTGCTCACATCTCAAAAAGACAGATCAAGAGACTTTATGCGTCTTCTGATGGAAGTTGCACCATCCATAATGCCTCCTGGCACAAAATCAAACCTGAATCTGACTAAACTACTAGCACTACTCTTTTACAAAATACACAGGATCTAGAGGAACTTGTGACGAAATACCACAGGGGTGCCATCAGCAAAACCCAAATTGAGACTCCACAGGACAAATGACTTCACTTCCTAAATAAATAAATTGCAAGGGGGAAGAAAAGATGGTGGCAGGGATGGGGGAATCTCTAGATTAAAAGAAGTAGAAGAAACATTAACCAATCCAACATGTATATGCAACTTGGATCCTGATTCCAACAGAATTATATAAGATTTAAGTGACGACTGGGGGAGATTTGGACACTAGCTAGTAATAAGATGATAATAATGTTTTGTTAGTTTTTTAAGGTGTGATATTGGTATTAGAATTTTAAAAGGACAAGAAGAGAGATTCATGTTTCCAGAGAGATATTCTGAAATATTTAAAAATAAAATTATGAAATTATATTTGGAGTTTGCCCTAGAAGATTTAAGATGGATAGAAAGATACAGATGGGGCTTGAAATAAGATTAACCAGAAATTGGTATTTAAGGAATCTGGGTGATGAGTCATGGCCAGTCACTAGACTCTCTTTTTTACATATATATATTCAATATATTTGAAATTTTCCAGAATAGAAAGGTTCACTATTGTTGTTCTAATTGGTCACCATTCTCAGTGATTGCTATTTTCCTTTTCTGTCTTTTCCAAATTTTCTACAATGATAGTGATTTACTTTAAATAATGGGAAGAATCCTTTTTTTGGCAGGGGATAAAACAAAAGATTTAGTCACTGTCTAATTTCTTAGTAGTTCATTATGACACCTAACATTTACTAAGTGATTATTATGTGGCAGGCCTACTCAAGTGTGTATGTGGGTTACCTTATTTATTCGTAGGTTTATTCTTATTTTCCTTGTAGATATAAGGAAATGGAAGTCCAGAGACTTTAAGTAACAAACTCAAGATAATATAACTGTTAAGAGATAGAACCAGATTTGAACTCAGGCTGTCTGGCTTCAAATCTTGCTTTCCAAACCTTGATGGAATCCTTGCCTCTTGACTTCAGTAACTGCTAGGTAGAATGTTGGCACCTGTCCCCCTCCTTCCTTCCATGGAACCTGCCCACGTGTATGCTTCAAGCGTTACATTGTCACTGAGAGTCTGACTCTTGTTGATGGTAGTGTTGGCTGGGTGACCTTGGGGCACCAGTCCCTACATTTTCTGGGCTTCAATTGTATCACCTGTAAAATGAGATAATGATCTGTTTTGGAGATGGGGAACCAAGCAGGAGGGAGCTGGACTATTTGATGTTGACTCTTGCTTCTTACCAGCTGTGTAGTCTTGGAAAAGTTGCATCATCTGAGTTGAGTTTCCATTTGCGAAAAAATGTCATTACTCCCTTTTGGGGAGTAATGTGATTAAGAAGAAGAGAGACCAAGATGAAAAGTGTGGGACACAGTGCTTGGCGTAAAAATAATGATAATTGATGACTGCCATTATCGGCCCCCTAAAAGCCCTGAGTTGGGAAGTCACTTGCATGGCCGTACACTTACAGCAGATAAACAGGGACCCAGAACCTATGGCTGAGAAGGCGCCTAATAATTGTGTGAACTACCATCTATTAAATCCCTGCTGTTCTTTAGATTCTTTAGAACTATTCCACCTTTGGGCCTGGCTCGCCTAGCAGGGAAGATATTAACAACATCCTCATGGGTAGAGCCATACTGAGTAGGTTTGGTAGAAGGCCCACTCCTCTGGCTGCAGCTCTGAGGGGGTTGGGATGCCAGGACTCTGGGATAGGGTTTAGCTCCTCCCTCCAAATGATACTTTCCCCATCAGGCTGCATCACCACCAGTTGCATGACTTCTGTCAGGGGCATGTAGTGAGCCTGCAGGACTGGAAGGGGAGTTAGTAGTCATGAGAATCTGGGGTGTAATGCATCAGAGTCAGACACATCATGGAAACCAAGAGGACATCAACACCCAGCCAGAAGAGGGGTCCTGGTCTGTCCACATAGCTGCTGGGGCCATCTCTTGTCTCCTTCTCTCTGGTACATTACTGGAAATTATGGAATGAGAGAATAGACAGAGGCTTCCCCCTCAGGTATTAGTTTGCGGGGGCTGCTATCACAAAGACCACAAACACAATGATTTAAACAACAGCAATTTGTCTGACATTGTGGAGGCTACAAGTCTGAAGTCAAGGTGTCCACAGGGTCCTCCTGCTCCCTGTAAAGACACCAAGGAAAGACCCGTCCCAAGTCTTTCTCCCTCCTGGCCGCTCGTGGTTCCTTGTCTTGTGGCAGGTAATTCCAATCTGCACGTGGCATCTTCCCAGGTGAGGGCTTGTCTCCAAACGGCTCTTTATAAGGACAACAGCCACAATGGATTAGGGATCTACCTTAGTCCACTATGACCTTATCTTAATTACTTACATCTACAGTGATCGTATATCTAAATAAGATCACAAAAAAAAAAAAAGATCACATACTGGGTTTAGGATTTCAACAGATAAATTTGGGGTGGGGGAAGAAACTCAGCCCAGAAAATACTCCATGTTTGGAAAGTGATTTTGGTATCCCAAGCAGGAGCATGTGAATCATGTGCACTGCTCGTGGATGTCTATCAGTGACTGCTGCTCCTCTGAGCTTTTCTTCACAGCTTCAGGAAGCATGAAAGGGTCCTCTTGGGGGGTGCCTTCCATGCTTCCCTTCACTACGGGTATTTCTGAAATCCAGAGACTGTCCTGAATCCATGGTAGAGGCCAGAACGTGCAGGGCATGTGTCCCTGTGACCTTACTTCATTTGCTGTCACTTGTGTCTGGTCTCTACCGCCTCCCTACCCCCATCATCCTACATCTGACCTGTGCTAATAAACCCACCTCCCAGATGTGACACGCGGTGTCTGCGCTGCAGCCTGGCTGGCTGCTGGGAGGGCATTCCTCTGAGTAAGGACAGGAAGCTCAGATGCCTGCGCGTGTCTTTGTGTCTGAGCTGGAGACGTGGCCTCTGACTGTGGAAACATTGGCAGCAGCTCAGTGGAAAGGAGCTGGAGACTGTCTCCGTGGCAAAATGTGTCAACCTTTTCTCTGGCTTCTTGGCATGAAAGAGTGAGGTGGGGAGCAGGTGTTGATGGGATGGCATTGGCAAGGCACCTTCCCCCTCCCCATCTCATAGTCAACTAGTAGTTTGTCCAGTGGAGGGGGAGAGGATAGCTGGTTAGAGGGCGTGAACAGAAGAGAGGACAGACCAGGACCCCGCCCCCTTCCACAGCCCTGTGCTCCAGTTCCCACTGTCCAGCTGTCCATATGGTGGCTGTTAGCCACATGCGGCCATGGAGCACACAAAATGTGTTAGGGCCATTGAAGATGGAAACCCTACATTTTATTTAATTTTCATTTAAAAGCAGACAGCTCAGTTAGGAAAAATTTTAAAAATGTATTTGGAACAACTTAGGTATGTGGATCATACCTTTTACTTTTACAACTGTAAATTTTTTATGAAATCTAAAAGCAGATTAATATTTCCATGAAAATTCAGCATCCAAATGAACATATGGTGCAAATGTATAATAGATAGCAGATTTAGCAAATTTAGTGTGTGAGAAGAACATAAAATAAGGCACTATAATTTTCAAGCATTGATTACTTGATAAGATGCTAATATTTGAGATACATTAAGTGGAATAAAATATTTTTTCTTGTGATGAGAACTTTTTAAAATATATATATATTTTTATATGATTGTTCATTTTTGAACAATGTTTGATTTCTCCTCTCAGGTGTAGTCCCTATAAAATTCCCACCACCAATTCGCCCTTGAACCATCACCATCCTCCCTTGTGCTCTTCCCTCCCCTGTTTTGATCCTTCTCCCTCCCTTCCCTGAAGAATGTCTCTGACTTATAGTTGCCTACTAGTTTTATTTATTTATGTATTTATTTTATATTATTTTTCTCAGTTCCTCATTTGGTTCCCCTATATTCCTCCTATAGTGAAACCATCTGATATCTTTCTTTTTTCCTTTTGACTTATTTTACTGAGCATAGTACCTTCCAGCTCCATCTACATTGCTGCAAATGGTATAAGTTTATCTTTTTTAATTGCTGAATAGTATACCATTGTGTGTGGATACCACATCTTCTTGATCCAGTTATCTATTTTTGGGCATTTGGGTTGTTTCCACATCTTAACTGCAGTAAATATAGGGATGCAAATATCCTTTTGATTAATGTTTTTGTGTCCTTTGGGGAGATTCCTAGGAATGGAATTGCTGGAAGCTCCGTTTTTTAGTAGTTTGAGGAACCTCCACTCACCTTTCCATAGTGGTTGGACCAGTTTGCACTCCCACCAGCAGGGTAGGAGTGTTCTTTTTTTCTCTACATCCTCACCAACATTTGTTTTTTCCTGTTTTTTTTTAATATGTGCCATTGTTGCTGGTGTAAGGTGGTATCTCATTGTGGTTTTGATTTGCATTTCCCTGATTATAAGCAATGTTGAACATTTTTTCATACAGCTGTTGGCCATTTGCTTTTCCTCTTTGGAGAAGTATCTTTTCAGCTCTTCTGCCCGTTTTTTGACTGAATTATTTACTTTGTTTTTGTTGAGTCTCATCAGCTCTTTGTAGATCTTTTTGATCAGTCCCTTAGCAATGATGTTGAACATTTAAATAAATGTTGGCTATCAATGGCCAACCAGACAATAAAGAGAAAGGCAGGGAAAATAGATCTGGATTTACAAAGACACTCTAGACTGTTCTAGATTAGATTGATAACCAAATGTAACATGGGATCCTTGAGTGGCTTCTGGATTTAAAAAATGTTGGCTTAAAGAACATTAAGAAATTTAACTATTGCGTGTATATATTATTCTGCTTGAATTGCCATGATAAAATGGCAGACAGGGTGGCACAGACAGGGTGGCTAAAACAAATTGATTTTCTCATAGTTCTAAAGGCTACAACGCCAGGTTTAGCTTCTTCTGAGACTTCTCTGCTTCACTTATAGATGGCCACCTTTGCTGTGTCTTCACATACTCTTCCTGTGTGCTCACATCTGTGTCCTAATCTCTTCTTATAAGAACACCAGTCATCGTGGATTAAGGCCTCCATTGACCTCCTTGCACTTGAATTACCTCTTTTAAAGCCTGGCCCTATCTCCACATACATTCTGAGATAGTGGGGATTTCAACATATGAATTTTAGAGGGACACAATTCAGCACAGATCACTGAATATGGATCCTATTAATCTTAACCTTATTGGGTGTGGCCTGACAATGTGATTGTATAAAGTATCCTGAATATTTGAGTGAAGGTCATGATATCTTTCTCTCAAATGGTGCAAAAACAACCACCAAAAATATGGTGGGGGGGTGGGGAGAGGAAGAGAGACAGAAAAAGGGACAGAATACCAAACAATTGATGATTCTAGATAAAAGGTAGCAGTTATCCCTTGTAGCATTCCTAGAACTTTTCTGCAGGTTTGACATTTTTGAAACAAAATCTTGGACCAAGGAAACTTATCTCATTCTCAAGGCCAGAGATCCCTCCCCAAATATGCCAGCTCATTTTTAATTTTGTATTTGTGTTTTGTTTGACTTCTCTCTGAGTTCCACAGGACAGGCATCAGCCTACTTGGCTCATGGGCCTGGCCCTCAATATAATATTGATATTAGCTGAATGAATGAATGAATGAATGAACAAATGAACCAACAAACCAACATAGATGGGATTAATCAAGAACAGACCAGAAAATGGGGAAGGGGGAAGGAATCTAGATTGGAGACTGCTGCTTAAAATCAACAAGCAACTATAAACCAGAGACACACAAGGGGGGGAGGAGGGAGCAGGATCAAAACAAGGGGGGTGGGAATTGTGTGGGGACTATAACCAAGATGAAAATGCATACATTGCACAAAATGAAAAATGATGTTAAAACATATAAAATTAAATAATAAATAATAAATCAACTACAATGATACATCATAATAAAAAAAAAGCTAATGAAGGCACACCCAGTCTTGAGCTGGAGCCTTTTCTCTCTTTTCTCTTTTATTCACTTTCTTTTCCTTCCATCGGTTGCTATTGATTCCTGCGCTCTCCTCCCTCCTGGGCCTGTCTAGGAGATCCCAGGGGATCCCTGGAATTCCCTGGAAGGAGAGCACGAGGCGGGTGTGCCGCCAAGGCTTGGGGTGCTGGGTGCTGCGGCGGGGCTGCTGCGCCCTGGTAGGGCGCATGGGGCGCTGGACGGAGCGCGGTTGGGCTGGCGCCACAGGACGTCTCACCACCAGTCTTAAGCTTTAATTTTCTGGGGAGGAAATATTTTCTTCAAAGGCCTCCTAATTCTTTTCCCGCAAAAGACAAAATTCTCCTCCCCAAGCGCAGACAAACTTCTCTCGCCCAAACCCTAACGCTTTTGACAGGCGGTGGCTCAAGGGCACCCACCTGCCTCCAGGCGCCGGCTTGCGCCAAGGACGCTCAGGACTCCAGGGCGCGGCTGAGAGGCCCCCAGTGGGACAAACACCCAGATCTCCCTGACCTTGGACAACAGGTGGCCCCCGTCCTGGGCATCAGTTTCCCCATTCCTGAAATGAGGCAGCTGACTCAAACTGGAGCCGATGGTATTGGAGGGACTGCCACCCTCTGAAGAGTTGAGAGAGAGAGAGAGAGAGAGAGAGAGAGAGAGAGAGAGTGTGTGTGTGTGTGTGTGTGTGTAGAGGGGGTACATTTGGTTTAGAGCATCCGTAGCTCCATGAGATTTTCAAAGAAGTCTTTAACCAACCACTGCCACTGCTCTTTCCCCAGCACTGTCAGGCATTTCTGAGTGGGGATGCCTCTGTAGTTCCCTTTTTTTTTTTTTTTTGTCTTTTAAATTTTTTTTTTTATTTTGGGCCTCCCCGGTGGCGCAGCGGTTGAGCACTGGGTAGCGAAGCTGCCCGCAGCCTCTGAAGCGCCGGTTCGATCCCCTGCTGCTCCCCGGCCACCAGAGGAGGGTCCCACATGGCGCGCAGACCTCTCCTGCAGACCTCTCCTGCCGCCCGCTGCTCCCCTCAGCAGTGTATTTTGTCAGTCTGCCTGTTCTGTTCCCTGCTCTGTCTCTGGTGAATCCTCTCACCCTCCTGTGCATCTGGACTGTACCCTGGTTCTTGTATAAATAAATAAATAAATCTTAAAAAAATAAAGGCACCTTCTCAGAGAGGCTATCCTTAACTACCCCATCTAATAAACACCCCACACCCTGCCCTCCATTTTTCATCTCAACAATATGTCTTATGTATTTAATGCTCTTTGGTTTCATGTGTATCTCCCCCACTAGATTCTAACTCACATGAGAGCAAAACTTTTGTGAGTCTGGTTCATGACTTAAATCTTTTTTTTTTTTTATAGAGCCATGTTTATTTATTTATTTATTTGTTTGTTTGTTTTATATATGCACTGGGTACAGTCAGAAGCGCGGGAGGGCGAGAGAATTCACCAGAGCCAGAGCGGGAGCAGAACAGGCAGAAGGACCGAAGTACACTGCTGAGGGGAGCAGCGGGCGGCAGGAGAGGTCTGTGCGCCATGTGGGACCCGCCTCTGGTGGCCGGGGAGCAGCCGGGGATTGAACCGGCGCTGCAGAGGCTGCGGGCAGCTTCACAACCCAGTGCTCAACCGCTGCACCACCGGGGAGGCCCATTCATGACTTAATTCTTATGATCAGCAGGGACAGTGGAGGTGCTCCAGAAATGTTCCTGATAGGATGAAACAACACATAGATACTTGTTCCTGGTACCAGGGAACAGTTTTTTTTAATTTAAATTTTATTTTTATATTCCCCATACAATTACAACCCCTTTATTTTGACCCCAATTCCTCCTTTCCCCACCGCCCATAGAGTGTCTCTGGTTCATAGTTGTTTGTTGATTTTGATATTTTCTTTCTTACAGTTATTCTTTTTCCTGGTCCCTTATTTAAGTTTTCTAGATTCCTGCTATGAGTGAGACCATCCGGTATTTTCT